>NC_056746.1:1410574413-1410771913 GCF_019279795.1 Protopterus annectens | reverse complement strand
CATGAACACCACTTACCTATCAACCCCTTTTCCATTTCTGTTACTGTTTAAAGTTACAAGTAGGTGACACCCTCTTCCCCAACTATATTGGCAGAATCTGGAACTCCCTACCCACATGTATTACCTCAGCTGTCCCACAAGACACATGTAAATAACACATGAAGGAACACCACAAGCACACTTGGATCAGCACATGCTCACCACCTGGTAACCCCCCCCCCAACTTACACTCTATACCCCTACATCAACTAGTAAAACTGACACCGCTTGCCCTGCCTCGCATACAGATCCCAACATCCGTCAAACCTTCCATATTGCTCCCCTACCAATTATTCCAACAGGCTACTATACAGTTACAATACCCCCCCCCACCTACCTACCTGCTCCTTCACTATTCTCTTTTACTCTACCACACAAGTATGGAATAACTAAATCTTAACCTGAATACCTGAGTGTATCCTATCCAGAACTATTAAACTGGAATCTAACTACACCTTAAACTGACCTTTGTCAACAGTCATACCTGACATGTAAACCTGACCTAAGCATGTATAATACTGACATGTTAACGTAGACTAAGCATGAAGAATGTGGTACGTAGCTATGTTAAGTCTGTTACTGTCTATGAATGTGAACACTTCAGTATTACTTGAAATGAGTAGGTGGGGTTTACTGTAGAGCTCTACCCCCCAGGCTACCGCTGAAAATGGACAAGCATCCAGTCAGATTGTCCCAGTCAACAAATGTAAACTAAATACATGAAGTAGTGTGGGGGTGTGTGGGAACAAGCGGGTTTAATCCTGTTTGGGTGGCGGTAAGCAATGCTACACTGGTTAAGCAATGTAGAAGCTAACTCAATGTAAGACACCACAACTGGAGGTCAGCAATGCTGAGCCTTGCGCAAACCAGTGCATATCCACCTACAATTGCTCTACAGTGCCTTAGTTACTCTTTAGCCAACAGCTCTCATCGTGCCCATTAACAAAATAATCTGCACTCCCAAGTTGCTACCCCTCAACCCTGCACACTATAGTCTAAGTGAGTTACCACTAAGCTATGGCAGATACACATTCAGCTGTTATCACAAACATATCATCCAGCGCAGTCATTCAACAGTATAGGAAATGTATGAAAGTATGTAGATTAATACCAGCAAACATGTGTACATTGCTCAATCACAGTATTTCGAGCAGTCTATGTGTATCAAACAGCAGTGCTTGCCCAATCATACTGTGAGAAGAGCAGTCTTGCATAATACTGAAGAGGATAATGAAAAACGGTGCACACCGTGGGGGCGTGTGGGCGTGCTTCATGCACAGAAGGTCACACCTGGGCCGTCATTTCCGCAGAACTGGGAGATGAGTCTGGCCACATGTGTGAGCAAACTGCTGCTTCTCAAATCCCTGGCAGGATGCTACCAGTGGGAGAAACAGTGTAGACCAGCTAAGTCTACTCTTGACACAACAACAGGTCCGTCCCTGGTAGGACAAACCAAAAATTGTGAGTCACATCAATGTCTCCACCAGTATCAGAGGAGGATCAAGGGAAGGCTTGCATGTACGTGGACTAAATGGATGAAGAGCCTGCAGAAGCTTGGGTCGAGACAGTATACTGGAGGAGTACCGAGACGTGCAGAGAGGGAAATGTGTGGAGGTGTGGTATGGCTGGGCTAGCAACTGAAGAATGGATGGATGCTGTGTACGTGGAGCCCGGGGACCGGGGGAAGGAAACATGAGTATAACATTATGGTAGAAATATGCAAATGAAGCAGAACAGCAATAGTGTAGTGGGCAGAGCATCCGACCAATAAGCAGGCATTCCCGGTTTGAGTCCCACTGTAGCACAGTTAATTTTACATTGCAAAGCACGTTATAACCAATAGTTTTGTTGCAAAACCCACTAATAGCATATATATATATATATATATATATATATATATATATATATATATGAAATGGAGTACCGCAAGAAATGCACATATGATGTATCAGTGTCAGATGGAATAAGGCACTAGTCAGAAGGTGTAAGCACAAATAAGCAATAGTAAGCATATGTATGCACTAGTAAGCAGGCTTAAGGCCTCACAACTGCTTTAAAGTGCCTTAATCACTCTGTATCCAATGGGCCCTTGTCAGCCCAGCAACAAAATAAATAGCCATGCAGGTCACAAACCCAGGAACCTACACACCATAGTCCCAGTAGCTATCCACCAAGCCATCACAGAGGTACAGAAGAATGAGGTAGTAGTAAACATGTCCTCACCATAGTATAACCAAACTGAACCTGTGAAAGGCATCAGTAGACAGTCATATGTGCCATAACTGACTACAGAACATATGTATGTGAACTGGAGTATTACAGTAAGTCCAGATGTGAGGTGTTATTGTAATTAGGTGTAGAAGTTCCCAGGGCCCCATACAGTGTACCTACACATGTCTCAAGGATACAAGACACATATATAACAAGTGATGAAGGGAAATCAATGCCAAAAGGCAAATATCATGCATACAAATAATACGTACAGCTAAGCATAGCACAGCACTGCCTCCCAGACAACTGGCAGGATACTACTAGTGGGAGACACAGTGTCAACCTGCTAAGTCTAATCTTAGACAAACGCATGTTCATCCCTGGTGGGACAACCCCAAGAATTCTACCAAAAATAGTCCTCGGGGTAACATACCATGCCTCAAAGGTAAGCAAACACGGTAACATATGTTCGTGGACTACATGTGTAGGAAGCCTGAAGATCCATGGGTTGGGACAACTCATGCGAAGGGTCCCGAGAGGTGGAGAGTGGGCAATGTGTAGTGGTGTGGTTAGATTCGGCTGGAACCTGTAGGAAGGATGATTGATGTGGAGGAAGAATGGGGAGGTGGGTATGACATTATGGACCGAAGTGTGCTGGGGTTGGATGAACCATACTTATGAGACCGACCCGTGGATGTCAGCGAGAAAGGAGGGGGGAACTCAGGGAAGGTACTGAGACATACCATTTCCCATGCCAAACCACATTATAGGTAATATGTATGTTAAATAACCCATGGAATAACATATATCTATGAACTGGAGTACTGCGGCCACAAAATAACATATAAATATATATATATATATATATATATATATATATATATATATATATATATATATATATATAACCTGGAGTAACATGTGAGGTGTCGGTATCATAATGCATAAAGCAGTAGTTAGGTTACGCAGCAATAAACTGTAGTAACCATATGTCAGCACTGGTAAGTGAGTTTAAATGTACAGGCTCAGCAATCTGAAGCAAACTATCTGTAGGCAGATGTAACCGGAGGTTTGTGTGAGTTTACGTTACAGGCTCAGCAAATCTGATGCATACTATCTGTAGGCAAATGTCACCGAAGGTTTGTGTCTGTGCAACAGTAAGCACTGCATACACAAAGTAAGCAAATTCAAGGCTAACCTACAAATATGTAGCTGCCCTAAGTGTGCTGGTTCTGCTGTAAGAGGTATTGCTACCTGCTGTCTGTAACACTGATGCCCACTCAAAGGAAGGACTGTACAAACATCCACAGAATGTCCAGGTTATGTCATCACATATAACCCCTACTGTACATAACATGTGAAGCAGTCTGATATCTCCCTGGCTTTTTAGCAGATATGATGACACTACTTATGGTGTACAGCACATATGCACCACGTCACGCACAACATATGTACACAGGTCGACAGGGTGGCAGCACATATACAGGGCCAATAATGAAATGTTGCTGTGATAACCTCATACATATACTGTTGTAACAGGGTTTGTGGCAACGTATGCCCTATGAGGGATAAGAAGCCAGAAACTGTCACGGCATTCACCATCTACAGACTGCAATCCTCACACTACTGTCTGCAGACCACAGATAGATGCTCCGTTGGTAACACATGAAACCAAAGGCACAACACACTGCCCTGTCTGCAGCTGACCCTGCAGATGGGGATTCCTCATAAACATAGAACTGACATGGCAGGTACGAAGACATATAGGAAAGTCATATCCACACACACACACACACACACACACACACACACACACACACACACACACACACACACACACACACACACACACACACACACACACTGTTAAACCAACAGTACTCCACATGCAATATAGCAGCACTTACAGTCTGTAGTCAGGTCAGGCACATCTCCCTCCTGTGTGCTGTCCTGTTTCCACAGTGTATGTTGTTAGAGGTAAATTCCCAATCCATCTCAGATGCTGTTTGCCAACCAACAGATCTAGTTCCTGCTCACAGTGAATGACAAGGGCCAACACCAACATGATGTTCCCAGATATTGGAATGTGTTTCCATGCAACTGGCTATGAGAATGTTACCACAGCTGTTCCACATGCAATCAGCTAGGGGAGGGCTGCAATTCATGCAGAGGCCATCAGCTGATCCTGAGCATAACTTAAAATAAACATGCTGCTGCTTAAGCAAAGCAGGTGTAGGTCTCCACATCCACCAGAGAGGGAGTGGGAGAAGCAGACAGAGGCAAAGACATGTCAGGGAGGGGTGGGAGAATAAAACTACAGCTTGTTTGTGTCACACACCTACCAGCACAGGGTTTCAAACCCCTGATGACTATGTAGTGCTATCATAGTTTGATGCAGTTATTGGATGCACCACATGGGTTACCTGTTGTGGAGTCCTCAGAACATATATGTGATGGTGAGTGACATATGCAACAGGGATACGGTAGCTATACGGTAGGTGACATACACATGCCTGTCCACATGAACAGGTGCCACTGTCAACACAGCCACACTCTCACAAGGACACACACATCGACACACTTGGCAGGACTAGGAGTACAACTCATCTGTAGCAGGATTGCCACAACACATCACTGTGCAGGTATCACATGCACCACATCGGTCATACGGAGGTTGTATGGGCAAAGAGTATGAGGAGGTGTCTGACAGACAGCATGCTTCAGTATGCCCCATGGGTGTTGTAGTGAGTGTGGGTGTGAACATATGCACCATAAAACACAGACAAACACACAGGGTGCCAGTACTGACATGCATGGGTGCATGTCTGCACGGGTGTGTGGTGGTTGATTGTGGCAGCAGGCTATACAAGGATAAGTGATGGGTATACCTTGGCATCAGGCCACATGACAATGGTCTGCATTGTGTCTCAGGGCTGTAGTGTCCGCATTTGCCCATACAGGTGAGTATTGTATCCCCCATCCAGTCACCTGGGTGACTATTGTGTGTGGCCAATGCTGTGCATCACTTGCCATGTATGCATACCTTAGTCCATGACATGGACGGTGTCTGGGATGTGCACACCTCCTACATGCATGTACTGTGACATGTGGAACTGTACCTAGGGTGTCTGTCCCATGTCGTGAACATAGATTAGCATCATATGTACCAGTCTTGCCGACCTGTGGCAGGGACCGGTAATGGGCAGCAGGTTTACTCTGCACCTACATTGATAGCATGCTAACATCATTCCCTGGTGTCAGTGGCATCTGTCCATACAGGGTATGTTGTCAGGCATGGTATGTCTATTGTGGGTCACATGTGATGGCATCACAGGTGGTGCAGGTGCCCATTGGGGAACATGGGGGAGGTGCACTGTCAGCATGTACTTGCATATTGGACAGATGGACAGGGTGACATGCCCTCTGTAGCCCACTGCTATCACTCCATTGTTACTAGCAGTGGCCAATATGCAGTGTACTACCCAAATATTGGCTGTTGCCTAGGTATGTGTGTGTATGAAACATGGGTTGGGAGTGTACTCTGGGTAATACTGGGGTTGCTAACTGTGATTGCCTGGCCTTGATGTCACATGTATGAGTATGGCTTTGCACCACAGCCTGTCAGCTATTTCATACCTGGTATACCTGTATGGTGGACATTGTGATATATAGTAGGGCCACCATGTAATAAATATGCAAAGCCCGCTCCACATTGGCCACAGGTGTCACACGCTTACAACCACCTCTACACAGGATACAAGTTATAAACACACACACGCACACCTGTCATGTTTGGGAGTAGAACCCCTACCTAACTAGTTTATTACACCATAGCACTACGCAATTATAGTACGCACTTCACACATTACTGAAGTACTCCTTCCCCAAAGGTGTATTTCACAATGAATGACATCAGAACGATTGCCAAAGTAGGCCATTTAAAATGTACTGTGGGTGACTAGCCTAAAATCCATTGCTCTCTACACAGATAGTGAGGCACACACAAAACATTCACATCTGATGTGTGGGTATAGAACCCCTGACAAAAGGCTATATCACACTACGGTATGGCGCTGTTATAGGACACACAACAGGGATTACTAGAGAACCTTGTCCCCAAAGCTCTATTCCACAATGAATGACATCAGCAGGATTGCCAAAGGAGGCCATGTGAAATGTACTGAGTGTGACAAGCCTATAATGCATTGCTCCATATACAGACATTGAAACACACACAAAACGTCCAGAACTGCCATGGGTAGGGATGTAACCCTACCACAGTTCTAAATCACAATCCAGCAGTACACAGTTACAGGACACGCTACGGAGATTATTGGGCTGCAACTTTCCCAGAGGTGTATTTCTAGGTGGGTGACATCAGCAGCCTTGCCAAAGTTGAGTGTTTGAATTGTAAGGAGTGTGAGTACCCTAAAAAGTTTTGCACTCTACACAGTCAGACATGCACACAAACACACACACAGTTGCCAAGTCTAGGGTTAGAACATCTACCTAGCTACTTTATCATACTGCATCAGTACACAGTTACAGGACACACTACAGACATTACTGGGCTACAACCTTCCCAGAAGTGTATTTCTAGGTGAGTGACATCAGCAGCCTTGCCAAAGTTGAGTATTTGAATTGTAAGGAGTGTGAGTACCCTAAAAAGCATTGTACTCTACACAGTCAGACATGCACACAAACAATCACACACTCACCAAGTCTGGGGTTAGAACACCTACATAGTTGCTTTATCACACTACAGCAGTACACAGTTACAGAACAAGCTACAGAGATTACTGAGCTACAACCTTCCCAGAAGTGTATTTCTAGGTGGGTGACATCAGCAGCCTTGTCAAAGTTGAGTATTTGAATTGTAAGGAGTGTGAGTACCCTAAAAAGCATTGCATTCTACACAGTCAGCGACAGACAGACACGCACACAAACAGTTGCCAAGTTTGGGGTTAGAATACCAACCTAGCTACTTCATCACACTACAGCAATACACAGTTACAGAATGTGCTACGGCAGTTACTGGGCTACAGCCTTCCCAGAGGTGTATTTCTAGGTGAGTGACATCAGCAGCCTTGCCAAAGTTGAGTATTTGAATTGTAAGGAGTGTGAATACCCTAAAAAGCATCGCACTCTACACAGTCAGAGACAGACAGACACGCACACAAACACTCACAGTTGCTAAGTCTGGTGTTAGAACACCTACCTAGCTACTTTATCACACTACAGCAGTACGCAGTTATGGGATGCGCCATGGAGATTATTGGGCTACAACTTTCCCAAAGGTGTATTTCACATTGGATTACCTCAGCAGGCTTGTCATAGTAGGGCTGTGGGGAGGGTGGTGTGTGCATGGGCCATAACCCATTCATGTATGGGTTGACATGCCACATGTGGGCACACACGGGGTCATATGTCACAGATACGTGTATACCGCTGCTAGATGACTACTTCCTTGTACAGTCATGTTGCACAGCTGGCACATGCACCACATAGTCTGTAATGCTGACAGATATTGGTGGCTAGTATCTGCAGTGAGTGACATGTGCACCTCATGTGTTTGGGGCCCTTTGACTGTGTGCTGGGTGGAACAGGCCTGGATGGCATCTTGTCACAGTCACCCTCTTCCACACATCTATGTACTTCTACCTTTGGCTTATTATACTGTGTCGCCCTGACATATATGTCTGTATTCCTATCCACTGTGTGTGCATGGCATGAGTGGTGCATACTCATGAGTGTCTGCACTAACATCTGCAACTGCCACATATGTCTGGTCCACTGGTGTTTGCAATCATGGTCTTCATGTGTTTACGTGTATGAGCTTGCCCAGTATGGCCATCTGTATTGTATGTGTGGATCATGTCCAGGTAGTTTGTGCTGCAGTGCTGACCTTTGTGTTGTACACCAACAGGTAGCATGCTGTGTTTTGCAGGATATCCATCGATCAGTTGGCTTTGACTGTTACTACATTTCTGCATAGCAGGGGCGGGTCGCACCTGACTGTTTCTACATTTATACACAGGAGTGGGGGTGGGGCACACCTGACTGTTATTACATTACTATGTAGGATGGGGGGCACACGTGACACTTGTACACATTCGCTATGACTGTACTGTTATGTCATGTACTTCATTTAATTCTGTATTGCTAACTATCATGCTGACTAGAGGCACACCAGTGTACTGCAGATCGTGGCTTTGGTTGCCCTACATATTATTGTCTGATGTCCTACCCTTCAGAACTGACATCCCACTGTCTGTCCTGCTGTGGTCTGTCTGTGTAGGCCTGGAGGTGGAGTTATCCACAGCCATCATTCTGGGGGCATGGCACAGGCCTTGTTTGGGTTTGTCTATAGCTGTCCTGCTGGCTACAACAGTTGTTGGGTATGTGAACTGTCCTGGCTGGCAAGATTGGGTCATGTGGAGACACATGTCACTCAGCACAATACCTGCAGTGGGTTTTGTCACCCTGTGTAGTACTGGCTACTATGGTGACTCCAGTATGTGCTACAAATGTCAGGGTACCACTGTGGGTGTCTACTGTCTGCTGCTGTAACATTCAGCCACCCAATTCCCTTGCATGCTCACATCCCTACCATAGCTACAGGTAACAAAACATTCTACTCCATTTGGCAATTGGTAGGTTGATTGACTTACCTTGTGGGTCTGCCAGACTTGTGGATGGTGCTGGAGGGCTGCCTCTGTTGGATGCACATAGTACACTCCCTATACATGGTTGAGCACAGGTGGAGTCATGTTTGGCATCCCTTTTACTGTATGTGTGAGTCAGAGAGAGGTGTCATTCCCTGGGACCCTACTGTGTCAGTGCATGTGCTGTGCGTTGCCTCTTTGCCAAGGCCAGGGCATACTGGGCACACCTCTTTCTGCCTACTGGGGAAGGCTCAGGTTCTTGCTCCTCCAGGTCATTCTGTGCCTGTGCAGGCCTTGTCATTGGTGGGGGGCTGTGTGGCCCTGCCCCATGCTGTTCCTGCTGCAGCTGTTTCCACAGGATCATATTGTGTAGCATAGCACATGCCATAACAATTTGAGTACATGTAGCTGGTGAATACTGCAAGGCTCCACCGGATGTGTCCAGACACCAGAACCGTGACCTGAGCATCCCAAACACAAGCTCTATTATACATCTGGCCTGTGCGTGTGCCTCATTATGGCATTCTTGTTTAGGTGTGTGTGCATTTCTGATAGGTGTCATCAGCCACGGCTCCAGTGTGCACCCAGCATCCCCCACTAGGTGACCATAGGGGATGTCACCATTGACAAATTTCTGGTACACATGCATCAGATACTATATGTGGGAATCGTCATAGCTTCCAGGGCAGCCAGCACACACATTCATTATAATGCCCTGGGCATCACATACGACCTGGCAGTTGATGGAGGGGATGCCCATGCGGTTGATGTAGGCCCTACACTGCTCATTGGGTGGTGCTTTGATGCATATGTGTGTGCAGTCTATAGAACCCACTACCCCAGGATTTTCTGCTATTTGGTGGAAAAGACACATATTGCTGGTCAACACCTCACAGGTGTTGAGGAAATATACAAGCTCACTGGCATGTGCTGACATGGCATCCAGGAACTGGTGGAATACTCTTAATGCTGATGCCTGTGAAATCCTCATGATATCCCCAGTTGTGCTTTGGGAGGTATATGTGGCTAGTATACCTAGGCCTACACATACCTTGGTATCCACTGGGATGGGTTCCTCTCAGTCTGTTTGGTGTGTCAGGTGTGGCTGGCACAGCTCAACTATTTGCTGTAGGAGGTCTCTGTCCACCCTATACCATTCCACTATCTCCAGCTCATGTAGCCCCTGGTAGATTACCCTGGGTCTGTACACTCTTCTCCATCTCCTCACTGAGGGTTGTTCAGCAGCATTCGCATCCTCACCACCCTCAGCCTCTTGCACATGTTGTTCTATGTTGCCTGCTGCAGCCCTTCTCATTTTGTAGGTTTGTTTGTTAAAATTTCCCCGCTTGTATACACCAGTAGTGTACAGTGTGGGAAACACCAGTGGGGAAGGTGTTTGCTTAGTTTATAGTAGTGTTCTGGGCTTGGCTGGGCTGCTACTTGTGTAATTGGCTGATTCTGATATATTTCACCTGCCAGCTAGGCTAGTTCTCCTTGATTAGCTTCCTACTGCTGTTTTCCCTTCCCATTACCTCCCTGTTTGAGCCTAAGTGTGCACCGCGCAAACGGAATGCTCAATGTGCACATTGCTGCTATTTCCTGGTTTAACTTCATTTTTCTTCCTGTAGAGCCTGGTGCGCAGCATGCACACCCACTTACACTTTGTAGAGAGTGCTAGGCAGGTTTTGACACACCCCCTAACTTAGCTGTGCTATGCTAGGAGCACACCTGAGCCACAGGCCTCCAATCTGCTTACAGTATACCCGACACACCCACCCATGATGTTGCCCACCTCTTAGTCTTACACTCAGCAGTTCATACTCTTACACTGTTAGGACCTGCCTCACATGCTGGGGAAAACTAGGATTCACTATCCTTCCCCTCATTTGCATAGAATTGCCTGCTAATGCATAGTTACATGTGTCGCACTGAGCCTTCCCCCTTAGCAACCACTATTCACTGGTCAGGTTGTCTTTTGCCTGCCATTGACTTGCATGGCAGAATACTGATTTTGGTTAGAATGCTTGTTTTAGGTTTATTTTCTTATTTTCCCAGCGATCCCGTTTGCGCGCTGCTGCCCTATGCTTAAACAGCCAAGATCGACGAAAATACAATAAAGGGTGAATTTTTTTACTTTTTGTATTGTTTGCAATGCCAATGGCCTTATACCTGGCCAATGGCATGCTTCATCAATGATATGCAGCCTTTATTTGGAGCTGTCATGTCTCCGTTTTGGATTTTGCAGAACTGTACTCGGTTACTAACCGAGTCGATTTCTGCAGACTACGCTAGTCTTGCACGGCCTGATTCCAGCTTCCTGGATAGCAGATTTACATCATTTGCATGGTTTTCACCTGCAAATGGGGTAATTTGCATACAGAGAACGTGCAGGATTAGTGCAAGAGTGCTCGTGCACATCAAACGGGCACGTACGTGGATCACTCGGCCGCCATATTGCCAACATTACCTCCTACACTAATCATGCACACCGTGCAAGGCTTGCTGAATCCGGGGGACTGTGTATTTGTGTATTTGATTATTGAATACTGTAAAAAGATGCAGTCCTAAGGAACTGAATCCACACCACTAGAGGGATGAGTTGAGAAAGGGAGTGAGAGAGAGAGAGAGAGAGAGAGAGAGAGAGACTATATATTAATTTGCCTTCTATAAGATTTTTTTTTCATTATCACTCACCAGGTTGTGATCTTCCTAACTGAAGTTCCAAGATTTGGCCATTTGCTCTGTAATCATAGAAATGTAACAGAAGTTGCCTAACATCTTTTCTAGATGACAAAACCTTATCCTTCCTTGTGCTGAATGCAATAACTTTCTTATTTTCATAGAAGACCTTTTTGTTTGCTGCCTTTACTTACTATAGTAAATACTGATCTTGTTAGCAATAGTAAACACTGCAATGAAAACATTAATTAATAACATGTTCATGTTGATTTATCCCTCTGTATCACACATCAGCAAACATTTGCTCATAATCTCTCTTAGTAGTTTTATAAGTGAACCTGGAAGTATCATCAACCACATTTGTAAATGCTACATTTGAACTCCG
Organism: Protopterus annectens; assembly: GCF_019279795.1. Lineage (NCBI taxonomy): Eukaryota > Metazoa > Chordata > Ceratodontiformes > Protopteridae > Protopterus > Protopterus annectens. Next base: position 1,410,759,934 of record NC_056746.1, on the reverse strand, counting down.
ACACTTTCAATATTTTCTAAACATGTATTTTGTCTTCTAGCTGTACACAAGTGCCTGAGACTTCTTTTGCCTATGTGTAGTTTCATTATTTTTTGCATGGTTAACTATAATTTTTTGAATGCCATATTGCATCCATGCTCCATCCTTTTAATTCACTTCATGTCATGTTGCATGATATTAAAATAAATAGTCTATCAGTTATACTAACAAGTGAAATACTCTCAGGTAACTGTAAAATGTTTGCTTTAAGTATAATTTTGTCTATATGAAGCTGTAAAAGCTGATAAATGATAATAAACTATTAGCCTATATGGGCTTGCATTGCAATATGTATGCCAACCTAGAACCTAGTGCTTTCAGGGTGGGTATAATCTAGTGGGTGATTAGGCTGACCTCAGTTCCCCTGCCATTGGCTACTCTGGTTGCCACTGACTTTTACAGAACAAATGTTGCTGTGTATAAAGGTACATTTTTACTCATCCATTTTATAATATTGTGCTTGATGCTTTACATGTTCATGAGGATGCAAGAGCTTATCCCAGCAGCCAATGGATGTAAAGAATTGAGACACATTCTGGATAGGCTGCTGTTCCATTTCAGAACACACGCTCTTACTCAGTCACTCACTCAAACCTATGTAAACCCAGTACACGGGATTAAGCCTGTTTTGTGCAGAGGTAAACAATGCCTACACTGGTTAAGCAATTTAGAAGCTAACTGAGTATAAGAACCCGTAACCGGAAGTTAGCAGTGCTTACCTCTGCACAAACACATGCAAACCTGCTCAAAAATGCCTTAATTACTCTGTATCTAACAGCCCTTGTTCTGCCCAGCAACAAAATAAACAGCCTCTGCAAAGCTCAAACCCAGGACCCTGCACATCATAGACAAAGTGATTTATCACTAAGTCATGTCAGATATACATAACCCTGATGTATTCACAAACATATCATCCAGCACAATCATTCAACAGTACAGAGAATGTATTCCAACATGTAGATGTATGTGTGTGTGTAAATATATTAATATCTAAACAGATACAACATATCTGTATATGTATGTGTATATATATATATATATATATATAATATATATATGGAAATATATACATATATATAAAATATATATGAACATATATACATGCAAATGCCTACATCTATAGATATATATGTCTACATCTATATGTCTAACTATATACAGCAAGTTTTATATATATATATATATATATATATATATATATATATATATATATGTAAGCAGATATGTTGTTGTTGTTGTTGTCTTTTGGCTTTTCCCGGTTAGGGGTCACCACAGCAGAACTCAGGTCTGCTAATGTCTGGCATTATATTTTCACAGTGCCAAGTTACAAGCTCGATGCCCAACCTTCAACGAAGGCACGCCCATTCACGCATGTCTTTCAGAACGCCACTCACCCACGGGAGGACATGCAGACTCCACAGAAGGCACTCCCGCACACTAGCTGAGAATCGAACGGGAGAACCTCTTGCTGTGAGGCAACAATGCTACCGCTGCACCATCGGATTATATATATATATATATATATATATATATATATATATATATATATATATATATATATATATATATATATATATATATATATATATATATATATATATATATATATATATATATATATATATATATATATATGGACATAGTTATATATATATATATATATATATATATATATATATGGGTCTACCTGATAACACCGACACGCTAAAACACTGACAATGAAATCACCGACACAACAAAACCGAAAGTTCAAAAACGCGAAACTTCACATACCCGACAAACCACAATCCCGACAATCAACAAACAAAACAAATCTCCTGTCCAAAAAGCACACACACAACACAAGCACGCCAAAAACCTTACAAACCTACACTAAACCTTACATACACAACTATCTATGCACTAACCTTAACCCTAACCCTAAGGTCCGCCACTATCGCACACTCACCTAACCTGCGCCCTAAACCTAACTCACTTAACCCGCCCCTAACCCTACAGTCTGTCACTATCGCACACTCACCTGACCCGCGCCCTAACCCTAACTCACTTAATCCGTCCCTAACCCTACAGTCCATCACTATCGCGCACTTACCTTAACATGTCAGTGTTCTCAGTGTCTGGATTTTCAACTGTCGGTTATCTCCGTTGTCGATCTTCCAGTGTCAGTGTTCTTGTCGTCGGCATTGTGGACTTTTGGCATTATCAGGTAGACCTATATATATATATATATATATATATATATATATATATATATATATATATATATACAGACATACAGCTGTAGATAACAATGGGGAAATAAAAACATATATATCCACATGCACTATTAATGGTGTTGAGAGGCCCCAAATAATATACGTCTTGTACGAATAGGTATACCCCCCACAGCCAAACACGTCCCCCCTACAATACACTATCAAGTGTTGCAGATCCCATAAACAGGAACAGACACGACATGGGCATCCCCAGGATAAATATACACAGACACATATATGCGGATACTAATATACATATATATATATATATATATATATATATATATATATATATATATATATATATATATATATTATATATATATATATATATATATATATATATATATATATATATATATATATATATATATATATATGCAACTACCCATACACATGCAGAGATATGTATAGTAAGATACATATGTAGTACGTGCGCACAATATGGAACAGCCACTATTCCTACAGTTACCACCTTACCAACTGGAGACTGTATGAGCCACCCATACAAATGACAGTCATTTCCTGCAACATATAACCACAGAGAAATCAAAGGGTATAACAGCACACACAGGTTTGCATAAATGGGAAAGCTTTATTTGTGTACCATTACAGGTGTATATGCCATGTCGTATAGCTGTTTAGACACGGACATCCATATAAACTGAGTAATGCAACTGTGAAACAGTTATACTAATACAGTAGTCTGGAAAAGTTAACAAATGTTGCTGTCCAGGCCAAGGCCAAGCATTCCAGTTATGCTTGCATGTGCAGGTACATCAGCTGTTTCCCAATACATTAGTCCTACCTCCTTTGTGATCTGCGAGTGTTTGGGCAGACAACGCCAGTATCCCCCACTACAGGACCAAATAATGTGATGCATACCTGTATGTACTTTTCCAAGGGTTTGTCCATTTCACAGTGACACAATATATACTGTATGTCTGGGGTAGTTTCCCCTGTGTACTGATTGTATATGTTGATCAACAGCCATGCTATGTCAGTCTTTCAGATGGTGATACATATTACCACCATACATTTGCAATGGCTTACTACTACCTTTTGTTATACTGATGGGTATTGTGTATGGCACTGCAGTTGTGAGGACTTGTCCTTGTCATCAGTGGTAGTGGGCAATGGCCACCAGGCTTACCTCAACATGCATACATACCGACCACTTTCACATGATATGGGACACACACCAACCTAACACACACATACCTGCATATTCTACAGATGTGACAACCTATCCTGCTACCTTGGCTACCTCTGTGCATCTATACTGCACTGGTATTATCCTTACACATACATGTTATTACATTTCTACATAGGGTTGTGGGGGGGGGGGCACACCTGACTGTTAAAACGTGTGTACATCACATTGGGGCAGGGCACACCAGACTGTTACTACATAATTAAGTAGGGTTGGCGAAGCACAGCTGAAAGTTTCTACATTCCTACACAGGATTGGTGGGGGCACACCTGACTATTTCTACATATCTACACAAGATTGGGGGGGCACACCTGACTGTTACTACATTTCTATATAGGATGGGGGGGCACACCTGACTATTTCTACATTTCTACACAGGAATGGGGGCACACCTGACTGTTACTACATTTCTACGTAGGATGGGGGGGCACACCTGACTATTTCTACATTTCTACACAGGATTGGGGGGGCACACCTGACTGTTACTACATTTCTACATAGGATGGGGGGGGTGCACCTGACTATTTCTACATTTATAAACAAGATTGGTGGGGCCACCCCTGACTGTTACTACATTTCTATGTAGGATGGGTGGTGGCACACCTGACTATTTCTACATTTCTACACAAGATTGGGGAGGACACACCTGACTTTTATTACAGTACTACGTAGGATGGAGGGGGCACACCTGACACTTGTACACATTTGCTATGACTGTACCCGTATGTCAGGTACTCCATTTCATTCTGTATTCTAACCTATCATGCTGACTAGAGGCATACCAGTGTACTACAGATTTTAGGTTTGATTGACCTACATATTAGTTTCTAACTTCCTACCCTTCAGAACAAACGTCCCACTGCCTGACCTGCTGTGGTCTGTCTGTGTAGACCTGGGGGGAGGTTACCCTTAGGCATCATTCAGACACCATAGCGCAGCCTTTGTTTGTGTTTGCCTACACCTGTCCTGCTGGCTGTGACTGCTGTTGGGTATATGAACCCCCCTGATTGGCATGAGTGAGTCACTTACCTTATGGGTGTCCCAGTATTGAGAGTGGTGCTGCAGGGCTGCCTATGTCAGATGAACATAGTACACTCCCTACACATGGTTGAGCACAGGTAGTGTCATGTTTTGCATCCCTTTTACTGTATGTGCGAGTCAGAGAGAGGTGTTATTCCCTGGGTCCCTCCTGTGTCAGTGTATGTGCTATGTGTTGCCTCTTTGCCAAAGCCAGGGCATACTGGGCATGCCTCCTTCTGTCTACTAGGGCAGGCTCAGGTTGTTCTTCCTCCAAGTCACTCTGTGCCTATGCAGGCCTTGGCAATGGTGGGAGGGGGGCTGTGTGACCCTGCCCCATGCTGTTCCTACTGCAGCTGTTTCCACAGGATCATATTGTGTAGCATGGCACATACGATGACAATTTGGGTACATGTTGCTGGTGAGTACTGCAAGGCCCACCGGATTTGTCCAGGCAGTGGAACCATGACTTGAGCATCCAAAACACACATTCTACTATAATTCTGGTCTGTGCATGTGCCTCATTATGGAATTCTTGTTCGTGTGTGTATGCATTTCTGATGGGTGTCATCAGCCATGGCTCCAGTGCATATCCAGCATCCCCCACTAGGTGACCGTGAGGGATGCCCCATTGGCATATCTCTGGTACAGCTGTGACAGATGCCAGATGAGGGAATTGTGATAGCTTCCAGGGCAGTCAGCACCCACAGTCATTATTATGCCCTGGGCATCTCACACAACCTGGCAGTTGATGGAGGGGAAGCCCTTGCGGTTGATGTAGACCCTACTCCCCTCACCGGGTGGTGCTTTGATGCATATGTGCATGCAGTCTATAGCACCAACTACCTCAGGGTATTCTGCTATGTGGTGGAATATTTGCATATTGCTGGCCAACGCCTTACAGGTGTTGGGGAAATATACATGCTCACTGACATGTGCTGACATGGCATCCAGGAACAGGTGGAGTACCCTGGATGCTGATGCCTGTGAGATCCCCATCATATCCCCAATTGGCCTTTAGAAGGTATCTGTAGCTAGTATTCTTAGGCCTACACATACCTTGGTATCCAGTGGGATGGGTTCCCCACTGTTAGTTCTGTGTGTCAGGCGTGGCCGGCACAGCTCAACAATTTGCTGTAGGAGGTCACTGTCCACCCTATAGCACTCCACTATCTCCAGCTCATGTAGCCCCTGGTAGGTTACCCTGGGTCTCTACACTCTTCTCCGTCTCCTCACTGTGGGTTGGTCGACAGCATTCACATCCTCACCACCCTCAGCCTCTTCCACAAATTGTTGTATGATAGCTATTGCAGCCCCTGTCATTTTGTTGTTTTGATTGTTAAAAGTTCCCCGCTTGTATACACTGGTGGTGTTGAGTGTGGGAAAAACCAGAAGGGAAGGTGTTTGCATAGTTTATAGTAGTGTTCTGGGCTGGTCTGCTGCCTGTGTAATTGGCCGATTCTGATACATTTCACCTGCCAGCTATGGTAGTTCTCCTAGATTACCTTCCTACTGCTGTTTTCCCTTCCCATTGCCTTCCTGTTTAAGCCTAGGGGTGCGCCACACAAACACAGTGCTCAGATGTGCACAGAACTGGTATTTCCTGGTTTAACTTTTTTTTAAACCTTTAAAACCCGGTGCACGGCATGCACACTTGTTTAGGCAACGTAAAGAGTGTTAGGCAGACTCAGACACACCCCCTTGCTTAGCTGTGCTTAGCTAGGAGCAAACCTGAGCCACAGGGCTCCAATCCGCTTACAGTATGCCTGACACACCCTCCCATGATGTCAGCTAACTCTTAGACTTGCACCAAGCTATTCCTACTTTTACACTGTTGGGACCTGACTAGCATGCTGGGGAAAACTGGGATTCACTATCATTCCCCTCATTTGCATAGGATTGCCTGCTAATGCATAGTTACATGTCTCACACTGAGCCTCCACCCTTAGCAACCACTACTCACTGGCCATGTTGTCTTCTGCCTGCCATTGACTTTCATGGCAGAATAGTGATTTTAGTTAGAATGCTTATTTTAAGTTTATTTTATTATTTCCCCCCGATCCCGTTTACGCGCTGCCCTACGCTTAAACAGCGGAGATCGGCTAAAAAAAATAAAAGTTGATTTTTTTTTTTCAGCTGTTTGCAATGCCAATAGCCTTATACTTGGCCATTGGCATGCTTCCTGACTGATATGCAGCCTTTATTTGGAGCTGTCACAGCTCCGTTTTGGATTTTGCAGAAATGTACTTGGTTACTAACTGAGTACATTTCTACAGATTACACTAGTCCCGCACGGCTGGTTTCAAGCTTCCTGGATCGCAAATTCACCTTATTTGCATAGATGTCTCCTGCAAATGGGGTGATTTGCATACAGGGGCTTAGTCCATGCAGGACTAGTGCAGGACCGCTCGTGCACGCCCCTGCAGGCTGTTCTTGGATTGCACGGCAGACATATTGCCTGCTAGAGCTCCTGCACTAATCCTGCATGCTGTGCAAGGCATGCAAAAGCCAGAGTTATGTTTCTTAGTACCGACTCACCCTTACTCATACATCAGAAATTAAATATGAACTATCTCCTTGGAAGTAAACTCTTTGAATATCAACCTTTTTTAATGTTTCTCTGAGTCCTGCTATTCATGCACGAAGCCACAGGCAACCATGCATAACATTTTTATTTCCTGTTTTACAGTGATGTCACTGTTGGCTTCATGAAACTGTATTTGTCCAAGATGAGAAGCACTGAATGGTACACCATGAAATATTTTCAGTATTGCAAATCTTTGCTTTTACACTAGTCACAAGTCAGTAATGTTAGCCTTGCATAAATCAGATTATTTAGCTATAGTAGCAATAAATATGTATTCCGCTATTATACGGCTTTAACCGACTACATTATCTTTGTACCTGTCATCTGCTTGTAGTTACAACTAACAGGCCTATGAATGTTCAGCATTAAAAAAAAAAACATAATGCATCACTTTAAGAGTTATCAGGTACTGCAAGTTTGTATTTAGTTTCATGAATGTGTAAGCATCCAGTTTCCGAGAGCAGAGCTGAGATCACATTGAAAGGAAAATCAAAGTGGCAGTGAGAGGATGTTATGGTGTGAATTAAATTTCTGAGTGGTTGTCAGTTTTCACAGTCAGCACTTTCTCTGCTACCATTATGAGCACTAAACGCTGTTGATGCAGCTATTTTCTTCCACTTCAAATTAACAGCCAAGGAAACCTGGCCCCACTGTAATTGTTCCTGCCTTCAAAACAATTGTGACACCTAATTCTGATGATATTCCCTCCTCCCATCAGTCTGACCTCACATGAAAATTAAATTTGTGTGTGGTCATAACCTAGAAGGGTTACCTATCAATATTATTCAGAGAGAAAAAAAACAGCATCAAGTCTGCATCGTCTGTTTCCAGATGTTGAAATGCTACAAATGCTCTGTTCTTTTAAGCAGTGACAGCAGACAATAAACTAATGTACTTTTTGTAGCACTGACTATAAAATAGAATTTTCTATATGTTTATGCAATGCATAGTTCACAAAAGTAAAGTTATATCACCTGATTAGGACCACAGTGTTTTCTGCAACTGAAAGAATATGAAAAGTAAATGCAAAACTACCTACACATTTAATGAAAAATTTAATCATGAAACACTGACGCTACAAAGGGTCAGGTGAATCCAGGACATTCTTATTTTAACATTAAGAAAATCATTTTACTGTTACAAGATTTTACAGTTTCCGTATTTTGTACTTCTTTTACTTTACTGAAAGCAGGATAGCTCTCTGCGCTTACACATTAGGACACAATTCTTTTGCTTCAGTAATTATCTATGTAGTATATAGTTTTGTGTCAGAAGGTAAAACTAACATCACCATAGTCAGTGGAAGTGGAACCTGAAGGGAGATGTTTCCATATTTTGTACATATAGTTTAAGAAAATAGGAACTGATGATTCGAGGGCATGTGTAACAAAATTAGTAAATGAATGCAGATTTTAATACAGTTTTGAATATATTCAGATATCATTCTATTTGTATTTCTACATTAATCACAGATTCACTAGGCCAGAGTCATGATACGAGTGGTAGCTGAATACAAGGGACACCTTTATTAAAAATGACAACGTGCCGACATTGGTGTATTGGGGATTTGATGTCTGAATTGTTTAGGGGTTAAAGGAATATATATGGACTCTTTAAGTCAAAATGTGGTAGTGTAAGGTGTACACATTTTCAACATTCAGCAATAGCAGTTGTGGTTTCAGTGAAGATGCTGTCTTATCAATGCATAATGCAGTATAGTGGCTCGGTAGTTGGCTCTGTACCTTACACCTCCAGGGTCTGTGGTTTGAAGCTGATCTCTAGTTATTGGATTATGCATATTCACCCCATACTTATGCTGGTTTTCTCCTGCTCTCACAAAATATAGTGGTTGATCGGCTACTCCAAAGTATCCATGTATATAGAGCTTAACTTTAGTCTTTTGGCACAGGTCATGGCGAGAAAGGTGAGTAATGAGCAGTCCTCGCACCTAGTTAAAATAAATAAAATATATACATAAACAATCATTTCAGCATTGTGAGTTGCACTGAAAGTATGAACATGGATATAAGTAGGTTTACAATAACAAATCTGTATTTTGGAAAGCGTGTGGTGTATTTGCTAAAGAGAGGAAATCAGAAATGAATTTAGTTAAATGGACCCATGTAGGGAAAAGCTACAAGAAATCCATAATTACAAAACTTCAACCTACCCTTCAGCTGTGGTAACTATCAAATGTTGATCCACAATGTCTTACTGCACAGAAAATGGTGTTGTTTGTGTTGTGATGTATACAGCAGTTTCTCAACAAAATACTTCTTATAAACCCAGTGATAACTACACTTCCAAATGTTTTCATGCTCTGGCCTGCATATCCACTAAGTTTAACTATACCTAAAGCTTTCCATGACCTATTAACAATGCTTGCTAATACCTAATTCCCTCACTATATATTAAAGACCAGGAAAATCAGCCACTCTTAAGTTGCACGTGTGCCATTACATCCAATAATTTCTTATGCTGTTAGAAATCATCTGTCCCTACCACTGTATGCCCTTTTTAAATCAGTTCATTTGACTGTATGACTTCAATGGTTTGAAATTAAATGTAAAAAAAGCAGTATAGTTCATTTTGTTAAAAAAAAAAAAAAACAGTTTTACTTACCGTATAAGAGATGCACTCCTCCAATCAGCCACTGTTGTAATGGATCTGGGTACCCTTGTTGATAATTTCTTATCATTTGACCATCATGTCTCCACAGTGGTTCATAAAGCTTTTTATTTGGTCCATTTAAGTTTCAAATAAATCTCCCCTAGATTCAAGGAAACCTTAATTCCCCTTTACTCATGTCTTATCAGACACGTTACTGAATATGTATTTATCTAAACATATCACACAGTTTGAGGGAGCTGAGAGATTCATAATTAAAAAGATCAGTGGCCTCAAAAATCTTAGTTATAAGGAGAGACTGGCAGCCCTTTCTTTGTACTCAGTCTCTTACAGACTCCTCCATGGAGATCTATGTCTAGCCTTTTGTGCCATGAATTATCCAACACTATTTGATCTCCTGTTCCTTCGCAAAACTAATTGTACTTCATATACTTGGCTAAAGGAACTAAACCTTCATCAGTAGATAAATTAGCTGGCAAAAATATTCAAATATTCAAAATAACTCTTTCTGCACTTGCTTTTAGTCCTTTTTAATTTAATTACATTTTTTTCAAACTGTGTGTGGACTAATATTGCTACATATTCAAGTGTGCCAGCTTGCACTGCATGAAAATTGTATTTACTACTGCTTTTGCTACTTTTCTGAAAAAAAAATTCATCTGCTTTTACTGTACTTGTGTTTCTTCCTACTTTATTTTGCTTTTGTGTCATCTTAAAAGTACTCAATTGTATTTATTACTGCTTGGTGTAACTCATTCTAAGCCTTTTAGTTTCAACACTTGGGCTTCAGACCAGTTGTTTTACATTGAGAAGGTTTGTGGTCTGCACTGTAGTGGCAGAACAGGTAGCTTGCATCTTTCTAAGTTGGGAACTGATTATTGAGGGTTCAGTGTCTGTTATTCTAAAAGTGTATTCATTCTGGTTTAAGCACTTGTTTGCTACAGCATAGACTAGATCCAGGCCTGCTGAATCTAGCTTTGTTTGTATAACTTGAGCACTAATCCAGGCATTCTTTATAGTATTCAATTGTATTTATTACTGCTTGGTAGTAACTTGATTAAAGTGTAGCTATCATTCTAAGTCTTTTGGATTAAGCACTTGGGCTTCAGACCAGTTGTTTTACATTAGGAAAGTTTGTGGCATGCACTGTGGTGGCAGGACAGGTAGCTTTCATCCTTCTAAGTTGGGAACTGCTGATTGAGAGCTCAGTGTCTGTTATTCCTAAAATGTATTAGTTCTGGTTTATGCACTTGGGCTTCAGGCCAGTTATTTTACATTAAGAAGGTTCATGGTCTGCACTCTTGTAGGAGGAGAGGCTGGACTCTGCCCTTCTGAGCTGGGAATTTCTGGTTAAAGGTTTATAGTGCCTGCATATTTGAACTGTTTCTTACTGAAATTGGTACACCTTGTTTGCTGTAGCATAGACTAGATCCAGGCCTGCTGAATCTAGCTTTGTTTGTATGCTTGTTGTTTGTTTGCTTGTTATTTCCCTGGAACGCTAATTCCACCTAAAACGGCTTCTCAGCTTCTGTGGATCCCTAGTGATATCTGCATTGCTTACTGTACTTATTTCCTTGTTTCACTTGAAAGAAAGTTACTGTTTGTCGTTTTTGCATTTAAGTTACCTGTAACAAATTGCACTTAAGTTACCTGGCACTTGCTCACTAAAGCAATTATATAAGTCAGCACTAAAAATTAAAAACACTACACCCTCACTCCCCATTGGCCCTTGTTTTCAATTATAAAGGAATTCCCAATATTACTCTAGCATGTCCAAAGGTCAGTTGTTAATCTCCTCTCCGGTCCAGCTGGTGAACCTGGGAATCTTGAGGCAATGTTACAACTGCCTCATGTACACAGACAACCCTCTCCTCCTCCCAACAAATTCCAACACATGTGAGAGATGCAACCATATAGCCAAACTGAAGGCTAAGCTCTCTCAACTCAGTACTGGCATAACCAGTCAGGAGGAGAAGGAAACCACACTCACTACAATTCCAGTCTCACATAGACCTACCACGACAGCAAACCAAACACATAATCACACAAAAACATACTCGGAGGCTCTAAATAAAGATCTGCCTAAGCAGCAGAGACCTCCAAAGCAGACACCCAAGCAACCGCTACCCCAAAACAAAACATGTGCAACACATATCTCACAAAGCCAGTGTGCAGAAAAGTCACAGCCCTTAAGGCTAAACAACACACCTGATACACTTGTTATAGGTGACTCTATCATCAGGCACACTGACGTCCCGCTCACCAGGCTGAACAAGGAGAAGGTCACGGTGAGCAGCCTGTCGTGCACTAGGATCCGTCACATAACACAAGCACTCAGGTCACTCCAAGGCAAGTACAAATATGACTCAGTCATTGTCCATGCTGGTGTGAATGACCTGAGACGTACCTTCCTGGACTACATGAAAAGAGACATGGAGGAGCTCTCTGAGCATGTAGCCCAGGCCGGTATGACCCTGACCTTGAGTAGCATCTTACCCTCACCAAGAATGATGCCACAATATGAAGACAAGATGATCAATTTCAACAATTGGCTTAAGTACTGGTGTCATTCAAAGGGGATCCAATGCCTGTCAGCCTGGGATGATATGCACGACAAGCCATGATGCTTTGCTAGGGACGGCTTGCACCTGTCACCCCTGGGCTTTCGGATATTGGCAAAGGCTCTTGCTACCCCCATAGTGCCTTTTTAGGCAAGGTTCAAAGACAAACCAACCTCCATAGGTATCACAAGGGATAAGAAACTAAGAGTAATGCTACTCAACGCCAGAAGTCTAAACCTCAAGATGCATGCACTTGAAACTCTCCTTAGCATGGAGAACATCGATATCTGTGCAGTAACAGAAACCTGGTTCAGGGCTCCCGAGAGCACCCCAGCACTACCAGGTTATACCTCATACCATGCTTTTCGGCCACAAAACTTGGACCGAACCACAAAGGAGGGGAGTATCGATATTCATCAAAGATACCCACACCTCCAGGTTGGTGGCAAAGCACGAAGCATCAGAGACTATCCATGTGCAACTAACAGTGGGTAAAACTGCCTTCCAGTTTATAGCCTGCTACAGACCACCCTCCCAAACCCAGGAATCCCACTCGGCCTTCCTGAGAACACTAGAAAATATGAAGGTCTCTCCAAACACCATTATACTGGGCGACTTCAACTACCCAAACATAGACTGGGAGCATTACTCTAGCTCCAACACCCTAGCCCAAAGGTTCCTAGAATTCATAAACTCAAATGCTATGGAACAACTTGTTACCACTCCCACAAGAGGGGAAAACATACCGGACCTAATCATCACCAACATGGGGACTCTATGCTCCAGACCAGAAGTGTATCCCTCACTGGTAAGATCAGACCATAAACTGATCTCACTGGATATTCACATCCCGACCCCAACCCCTGCCCAGAAAACCGCAGTGAAAAACTTCTCTAAAGCAAATTTCACACTCCTCAAAACTGAGGTGGATTCCTTCAAAGCGTACAGCTGGTGTGTTCCTGGTTATTTGATCTGTTGTGCTCCATCACTCACCACTGACTTTGGTTTACAAACCTAGATAATTGGTTGAGCAGCCTCAAATTCTCTCCTGGTTTATCTTGGCTTGTCATCCTCGAGGCTAGAGGGAAAATTTGAATATTTTTTTTTGTTTGCTAGGCTTGAAATGGTCTGCAGACCAGTTCCCTAGTACTATCCTAAGAACCTATGACCCTATGAAGATTTTGATGCAATATTTACAGAATCACAAGTCCAAAATAAAGAAAATCAAACATAAAATACCCCCTGAGGACCTGAGCATATCTCATGTACCACCAGTAGCATTTATTATATCAACTAACTGGTATGGGTAGAGGGTCTTAGACAATCAATTTATCTTCTAGTACCTTCTGCACATAACAAGATTTAAACCCAGTTCGATCCAAACTAAAAGATGAGCAGATATAAAGTGGGTCATGAATTATTGTTATCAGAAGAACTGTCTCACCTGTTCTCAAGTAGTGACCACATAGATCTGTGTTTGTTTTTAAAGTGTATTTACAAGGTCATACCTTAAAAGTGTTTCTCCTTGCTGTGACAGACATCATAACTGTGCATCCTGTGTTAATCATTTAAAATCAGATTCTCTCATCTCTAAGAGTGCTGGTAAACTACAACCATAACAGCACTCTAGTAAGTGCTGGTCTTGGACCCTGGAGAGTGGATGTCATGTTTACTATGTTCTGGACTACAAAAAAAATATATCCTTTCATTTGTGAAGTATTTCCTAATCTTCTTGAGATCAGCAGATTTTCTTTTGTAAAATTGAAAATTTGTGTACTAGTATGTTTTGCGGATTACTGCAGATGTGGATGAGATCTGATGCCTGCAGGGTAGCTCAACATGGGTATTATAGGTGGTTTGGGGTATATTAAGATACATCCATGACAGAGATTCCATACCTCAATAAACCAACCCATAAAGGAAAAATACATATAAACAGATGTGAAATGTGTTGCAAAGATAAAAACATATGCATCTGGAATATTCATTACCCATGCATTCATGTATTGTTGTTTTTTAAGCTCTGAAGTCTAACAATATCCCAGGTAATGGCAATGTCAGAAAGTGCTCACAAGATGTGTGAAAGAAAATAAGCACATATTCAAATACAACATGTCTGTTTGAAAATGACAGGTGGACATTTCTCATAAAAAAACAGAGCAATGCATCTTTAGAAATATTCTGAATAAAGTGGGTTTAAATACAAAATTTCAGACACAGGAATTATTTGTATTTCCTTTATGCAAGGTTATTCAGCACAACTGTAGTTTTATACGTTGTTTCAAATGTAAAGAAATCACTTTATTTTGCTGAGCAGATGTAAAGAGGGACAAGCGACAGGAGCATCATCAGTACAGACTCTGGTGCTGAGAATCGTTAATGATATAGTAACATACTGGACAGTACTCATAAACAATTAGCTCATACTGTGGCACAAAGTAGAATGAAAAGCAGCAAAGTACACGGAGAAGGCAATTAACAGACACGGGTAGAGCAACCACGCTAGACTAAAATTGTTGTATTCAGCATATGTAAATAATCACCTAATGATATGGAAATTAGGCTCCAGATGTAAAAGAAGAACAGAGATTATGCAAATAATTCAATTAGTCATGGCCCAGTACTTCAAAGATGTATAAAAAAGGCACTCTACACTTAAGTGTTTGCCATTTCAAAACATCAGGAAGTGCCAGTAAACAAGACACTACAATGTTCTCATTAGCAATCGTAGAGCAACATATGTTAGTGACCATTCTTGGAGCCAGTGCCCATGATGTGTTGTGCCATGGCCCTCCATGACAGTACAGATAGTACCACAATTGCATGGATGAACAACAGATCACGGACCACTTCCACGAGCATAAAGATACTATATGGAAACCTGCTAAATTGCGCCACCCACAGAGGATTCATGGATGGCCCTTATCATATGGAAACTAAAGTATGTACAGCTTAAGCTATCGCAGCCCTTCAGTGATTGCAATATAGTTAATAATATGTATTTGTGTGTGTGTGTGTGTGTGTGTGTGTGTGTGTGTGTGTGTGTGTGTGTGTGTGTGTGTGTGTGTGTGTGAAGTACATGCTATCCTGATGGGACTGGGCAGCATTTTGGAGTACAGGGGAATCACCGAGGTGAAGCAGCTAAATGGACAGGACAGCTCACAAGGACCACACACTGACATGCTCCCTAATATCCAACTGTTATCTCTGGAGAATAACTGGAATGATAGACTCCATAGGCAGGACTCTACAGGCTGTGGGACCCTTGCATGGCCCAAGGAATGAATGGACCAACTGGAACAGGTAGCAGTGCCATGTGCTAGAGTCTTATGAATTTGAGGAGGGTAATGGCACCACAATAATAAGAATGTTATGGGGGTGTTACTGTATGTAATTGTAGGTTGTGTCACTTAGCTTTGTTTCTGTAGAAATGAGTATAGGTTTTAGGCATCTACAGGAAGCCTCAGGTTGATAGTGTTACATTGCATAAACCTGCAGATCTTGCAAAAATGATTCTTAAGAAATCTAGTAGCCTACATAGAAATGAGTTTAATTTGTTAGTATCAAGTGATGTAAAATTTTATTTTCTGTCATAATCAATGATGAAATTATCTTTGTTGAGAAGGAAATGTTGAGGTCAGCTGATGATGGTTCAATTAAAGACACTGAGATCACAAAAAGATTTGTGGAGATTATTTTATAAAATGATTTCTTCTTCTTATGACAGAATTTGGAGTGGCAATGGGGACTCTGCCTAAGATTTATCAATTTTATCAACTTAAACATGGTGAAATAAAAGCATGACCATGAATTTGGATCTAGGCTCTGTTGTCATGCCATATTTTAGTGTTATTCTACTGACAACTTATTTCTAATATGTAGAGAAACATACGACTTTTGATGAATTTTCTTAACATGTCACCAGCAACATCTCCTATTTGGAGTTTTCAACTTTACATACTTTTTATTTACAATGTTTGGATATATAAGTTTTGAAAGACTTCGAAGAGATGTTGTTGAAAACTAAGGTGGATAAAATGTGGACAGTAATAGATGTTTATATTTTCACTGTAATTCTTTCTTATAGCTTAAGTGTAACATAGGACTCATGCCTCTTGACATTCTAAGTTCACCACTACAAATATTACATTTGAGATCAGTGTGAATTTGCTGGAAGGAGTGTCTGATAGTTTCTTGTATAAGGCATTGGTAGAGAGAGAGAGAGACAGTACTGTAAATCAGTATGGAAATAATGGCATGTTTTGTTCATATACAAAAGGAGATTTGCTCTCCATAGAAGGTGAACAAAGAAAACAAAAAAGAATACCTCATGTAGGCACAATGCCTTACATAAATTGATTAAAGATTTTAGGCCTCTATTCTATCAGCTATCATTTTAATAGATTGTTGCCTTTAAAGCAGTACGACATAAAAACTATGAATATTACTAGGAAGTGAGTGGGATTAAAACAATAGACTCTTTCAGAATAGCAATTTTTCATATAAAATAGTAAAGTGTAGAAGTTTCAAAAGAGTAAGGTTTGTTAATCCATATAAGTCACTTTTTTATTTAAAGATTTGTTAACTGGGTAAGTGGACTTGTACAAAGACCCTTTGTAGCCACAACCTGGGTGCAGAAAACGCAGAAAAATAGTATATACATTATGCTAAGTATAGTGTATAAGATATTATGAAGCACAATTGATGTAAAATACTGAACACAATTACCTTGCACTATTATACACAAGCATGGTTGTTATCAGACACTAAGCAAAAGTAGTTTACAATGTTATTGCAGTATTTACAATGTTATTGCAGTACTGAAGTTATAGAAGTGGGATCATGGTGATTGCTGTTAAAACGTTTCACATTGTATTTAACAAGATCAATGCACATGTATTAAAATTTGCTAGCAGCTGCTTGATAGGCAGTGAATAAGTCAATAAGTATTGAAAATGAGGGTATAAAAATTGAACTGTAGACAGCAAGCAACTATGTAACCAGCCAGTACATAGCTGTCCAATCTACCTGTTTACCTATATTTGGTTACAATAAGTAAACTGCAGAGACGTGCAGACAGCACAAAGCTACTCAAGCTGCTTGGATACAGTAACTGAATGTATATAAATATCTATGCATGTAATCTATTATTATTATTATCTATATGGGCAACATTATCAGTGCTATCCTGCAAGGCAGAAGTAACATTGTTGATTATTTATTAAGAGAATGTACATACTTTTTTATAATTGGAAGTTATTCAGTAGATTGTTGTAGAAACTGAAAAGACATCAAAGCACAGAGTTAAGAAATTTAGAGTGTCCTTTTGTCTGGAATGCAGGTGCATGTGTGTGTGTTTCTTTAAATAGTTCCAAGAGTACCTCCTCCCTCAGAACACTGTATACTGTCATTTGTTCAGAGGGTAACTCACTCCAGTTAGCTGGAATAATCTTAAGGCTTTTTTCTTCACCAACAAGGACAAGGAGGTCTATAGAGTCTGAAAGTATTACTGAAGCATTAGAAAGTATTATAATTGTCCTGTCTTGTTAGAGAGAACAGCATTGTTTTTAGCTGCAATTTGCTTCTGAGAGAAGCACAGAAGCTGTTATTTAATGCAGTATATATGACGGAGAAAAGAAACAAGATTGATTAAATAGTTACTGGTAACCATTTGTTTTTTTGGAGAGAGGTTGCTAAATCTGTATATGGCATTTTAAGTAGTTTGTATACAATTAGTGTTGTAGACTAAGTAAAGGAAGGTGATGGGTGGAGCATATTCAATTACTGGTATAAACGTTCTTTTCAGTAGTTCTTCTGGCTTCTATGATAAGCTGGCTCGAAATGGAGTAAGAAGCTTTAAGTTGTGCTGAAACGTTTCAGATGGTTGTGTCGGTGTGCTGATAGAATGGCATAATTAGGTCTAGGATGAGTCTTTCACTACTGTATTTAGTTATGAACACATGTTTGCTTTGTAAGCCAGCAAAAATTCCAACAAATAAGGTAAGACTTGCTTTAGTAGAAGATTTTGTATATGACATGATGATTTCAGTAGTTATTCGCCAGATGAAGAGTAAAGACTTTCCAGTGCTGTCTAGCTGAGTCAATAAGTATGATAGCTGTTCCACACTAACCAAAGTCGGTTTGGTCTTTTTGCTGTACTCAAACATAAAATGGATTGCTGTAGACTATAACTGGAAATTTCTAATGAAGTACCCACTGATGACACTTTTCTGAGGGAAATTAATTGTTTTGAAGTAGTGGCAGTGGAAATGTTACTAAAATCATTCATTACTAGCATAGTAACAAACAGCCCCTAATGTCAGTTTTAGCAAACTGACTAATAGACAGGAGTGTAGAGATGTCATAATCTTATAATCTTGGTGGGTAAGATGGTTGACAGACTATTAAGTCAAAGTCAAAATCAAAGTAAACTTTAATGCCATTTAGAACTACACATGTATAGCCTAAACAAAATGTTGTGCATCAGCTCAATTATTTATTATTTATTTATTTGTGTGCATTTGTTTACCAGGATGGTCCACTGGGCCAAAAAGTGCCCATTTTCAGTGGACGCCCGGGGAGAAAAGTTCCACATACAAAAGAAATTTAAATACAATCACATTTTCTACATACACGGAGAGATAACAACTTAAAAAAACAGACATACAAACTTATAAATTTCTAGCTAGAATAACAAAGGCAGTATTCATTATATACAGCATATACAAAGTACAATATACCATCTGCTTTGGATACCGTAGTGTGAAGACAGCAAGAGATAGCTGCATAACTGTTAAGCAGAGGGGAGAAAAAAGTTAGTGAGATCAGGTGGGGAAGATGCTCTGTAGTCGTAGCCAAAAGTACATTGCCATAGGGCTAAGAGATGCTGTTTTAGAGACTTTTTCCAGGATATGTGATTGGAAATAGTTCTTGAGATTACAAAGGAAAGTGAAACAACACATACAAGCAGAGGAATAAACATAACTAACAATTACAGCACTATTCCCAATACACACAAGAAAGAGCAGAGACATTTACCAACACTCATACACGAAAAGCATACCCTCCCCTGAGTTAACTGCCCTATTTAAAGTAATACAAAACACACTACAGATTGAACAGTGCCTAAGTTATTTGTCTAATATTGCACTTGAGTGGGTTAAATAATACTGACTATGGATATAATAAATAAATATTGTACTTACTTGGAATATATGTAAGTATATATTGCACAGATAAATAAAAATTGATTTATGTGTCCAGACCCCTGAGACTAGTGCCAGAGTTCAGAAGTCTAGTCCCTGTAGGGTAAAAACTGTTATTCAATCTTGAAGTCCTCTAGTGGATGCTGCAATATCTCCTGCCTAATGCCAGGTGCTTAAACAGTCCATGTGCAGGATGCGTGTTGTCCTGTATTATTTTTGTGGCCTTTTGTATGCTTCTTGTAGAATACATATTTTGTATCGATGGAAGACTGGAACCTGATACTTTCTCCGCAACCCTCACCACTCTTTGTAGCGCCTTCCTTTCTGTAACTGTGCAACTTCCAAACCACACTGTGAAGTTGCAGGTGAGTATTCTCTTTATTGCTCCTCTATAGAAGGTGGAGAGAATATGAGGAGGAAGCTTAGCTTTTTTTAGCCTTCTTAAAAAGTGGAGGCATTGGTGTGCTTTCTTGACCAGTTGGCTGGTGTTTCCAAATCACAAGAGATCCTCTGATATGTGTACACCCCAGTAACAGCTATCCTGCTGGAACTTTCAAGAATATTACCTCAGTTTGGATAATGTTTCTTTCAAGTCCTTTATGAAAGGAAGAGTTTTCAGGGAAAGCAACTGACCAGATCATAAAGAAGATGTCCCCATAAACATTTTTTTTTAAATATATGCAAACCAACTCTCAAATACACTTACACAACCAACAAAACATCATTTTTGTTGCTGTTTTACCATCTGCAAGTGATCTGTTGACATACTCTGTGAGGTTTATTTTTTATGTGCAGAGATCCTTGGCATCTGGCACGTGAATCCTGCAAAACAAGACTGTTAAGCATTCAACTGCAAATAAATGAATACACATATTATTACTCACTTTCAATTGTCCATACACTTCTTACAAGAATCAAACCAAACAGAAACTCAAACCACTAAATCAAAATTTATATTCACCCCAAAGCCAGAAAAAGAAACTTACAAACAAAGAAGATAGAAAATATTCGGTCTCTCTAACCCATTCAAGACTCCACTGACTCTGTCTCAAAAAAAACTATTAAATATCAATGACTCATTATCCAGTTATGTCCTCCAGATTTGACACTTCAGAAAATAGAATATCTACTTGTGAATATAAAAGTCAAGAAGTGGAGAAAGCAGTTGCTAATCAGGATAAAAAAACACTAATAATAAACTGTTGGATTTATAGACTGGAATAAAAAATATTAATTAGAAGAGTTTCCAAGACAGTTATCCACCCAGACCTACTAAAAACTATAAATACAATATTATAGCTACTGACAAAAAAAAAGCTGGGAAATATTCAAATTAAGACAGCACACCACAGAGTTTGGAAATCCCAGCATATATGAACACCTAGAAAAGTATATGTTAAGCTATTGAATTACCAGAATGTCATTGCTATCCTATAAGATGCTAAACTAAAAGAGAGATTTTACTTGGCAGAAGCGTAAAATAAGACTCTCAGATGACATTCCCCTAACCTATAGACTACAAAAGCAACAACTATCTCTTATTACTTAATAAAGAACAAATTTCAAATGTTGTTCCTTGCAAAAGTAACTTTTACTCACAAAACTATGAAATACATAATTGATTCACTTGAAGAAGCCAGGGAAATATTTTGAAAGTTATTCTATTATTCCATAAATTGAACTATTAATAATTTACTCATCCATTCTTCTTGGCATCTCTCTTTCATGCAACATGCACACTATACTTGCTTTGGCTTGGTTTGGCTTTTGTGGGAGCACAGGCTAATGGCTGCATGAGAGGAATGGCTAGAACTTGAGGGATCTGTTTTCTTCTCATCCATAGCTCTCAACCTTCCATCTCCAAAATGAGGAACACTCACCTTCATAATGTGGAACAAATGGGCAAAATGTGGAACACATACTAATGGCTTACTAACAACTTCGACTAGGAAGGTCATAGAATGGTTAAAATGTGCTGTTTTTTCATTTAAATAAGATCCTTTAATGAATTAATATGATTAATTTCTATTTACCATGGATTTCACTTAAAAAAATCCTAACACTGAATGTGTCAAAGACTCTTTTAATGTGGAACTTTGAGGAATTTCGAGGAACATGAACTTTTTAAGACCCCAAATGAGGTACGTTCCTCGTAAAGAGGTACACTTGAGAGGTATGTTCTCATCCCTGTAGCCATTGCATTGTCCACATTTTTTTGTGGAATTATTTTTAAACAAGGCCACGGGTTTGGTTTCATTAATAACCTCTAAATATTGATACACATTCAAGCTGACCTCAGTAAGTTCAAAACCACCAGGAATATGTATCCCAGAAGTTCGTGTCACTAGTAAAACTATCATATACATAATTAGGGTAGAAGACTTTGATTGACTTTAAAGAAATTTGTTATAAATTTTTAATTTTATAAGAATTGCAATGACATTTATTTTATTTTCTTACTTAACTACATATAAAACACTATATATTTATTGTTTTGCATTGCTCTTGAATGACTATAATCATAAAGACTTTTTGGACACTTTTGAGCATTGCTTTTTAGAACTCCATTAAATCTTCTCATTTAATTGTGTGTGTGTGTGTGTGTGTGTGTGTGTGTGTGTGTGTGTGTGTGTGTCTGTGTGTATATACACATATACATATATACACAGTGGATATAAAAAATGTACACACCCCTGTTAAAATGCCAGGATTTTGTGATATAAAAAATGAGACCACGATAAATCATTTCAAAACTTTTCCCACCTTTAATGTGACATATAACCTGTGCAATTCAATTGAAAAACAAACAAATCTATTAGGGAAAAAATATAAAAAATAAAAAATGTACAATACGCTGGTTGCATAAATGTGCACACTCTTTAAAATAATACTTTCTTGTGTGTGCACACCCTTAAACTAATACTTTGAATGTTGTAATTAAATCAAAAGGTGCTTCAACAGTCTTTTTGGGTAGGCACCTATCAGCATGGCACATCTTGACTTGACAATATTTGGCCACTCTTCCTTGCAAAAGTGCTCCAAATCTGTCAGATTGTGAGGGCATCTCTTGTGCACAGCCCTCTTCAGGTCACCCTATCAACCAATTTTCTACTGGATTTAGGTCTGTGCTCTGGCTGGGCCATTCCAAAACTTTAATTTTCTTCTGGTGAAGCCATTCTTCTGTTGATTTGGATGCATGCTTGGGGTCATTTTTGTGTTGAAAGGTGAAATTCTTCTTCATTTTCAGCTTTCTAGCAGACGCCTGAAGGTTTTGGGCCAAAAGTGACTGGTATTTGGAACTGTTCATAATTCCCTCCACCTTGACTAAAACCCCAGTTCCAGCTGGAAAAAAGCAAGCCCAAAGCATGATACTGCCACCACCATGTTTCACCGTGGGGATGGTGTTCTTTTGGTGATGTGAAGTGTCAAACGTACCTTTTGGAATTGTGGCCAAAAAGTTCACCTTTGGTCTCATCAGACCATAACACATTTTTCCACATGCTTTTGGAAGACTCGATGTATTGTTTTGCTGGATGTTTTTCTGTTTAAGAAAAGGCTTCCGTCTTGCAACCCTACCCCATAGTCCAGTCATATGGAGAATACGGGAGATTGTTGTCACATGTAGTACACAACCAGTACTGACCAGAAATTCCTGAAGCTCCTTCAGTGTTGTAGTAGGTCTCTTGGCAGCAATCTGACCAGTTTTTGTCTTGTCTTTTCGACAATTTTTGAGGGACGTCCAGTTCATTGCAACGTCACTGTTGTCCCATATTCTTTCCACTTTTTGACGACTGTCTTCACTGTGTTCCACGGTATATCCAATGCTGTGGAAATTTTTTTGTACCCATCTCCTGACCGATACCTTTCAACAGTGAGACCCCTTTGATGCTTTCTAAGCTCTCTGCGAACTATGGCTTTTGCTGTAGCAGGCAACTGAGTAAATGTCAGGAAAATCCTACTAGGACAGCTGAACTTTATTTGTGGTTAATCAGAGTCTTTTTAATTGATGGCAGATGTGTACCCAAGAAGACTGAATGTTGTAATTAAATCAAAAGGTGCTTCAACAAAGTATTAGTTTAAGGGTGTGCACACAAAAAACTATTAGTTTAAGGGTGTGCATACTTATGCAACCAGTGTATTGTACATTTTTTATTTTTTATATTTTATCTCCTAACAAATTTTTTTGTTTTTCAATTGAATTGTACAGGTTATAGGTCACATTAAAGGTGGAAAAAGTTTTGAAATGATTTATTGTGGTCTCATTTTTCTATATCACAAAAACCTGGCATTTTACACACTATATAAGTAGAGTTGTGTAATTAAGCATATAATAACAATAGATTTTCACATGGTAACTGCTGCAATAGCCTTAGCTATATGGTTGAATGCTGCCATTGATTTAATAGCCAGACAACTTTCAAAGTTTTCAGGATACCTTATATGTGGCTGGAGAGTAGGCGGCTAAAGCCCTTTGAGGACAATGCCAGGAATATAACAATATCAGTACATGTCCTGGCATAAAAACATACAATAAAAAAGGGATGGAGGGAGGGAGCAGCTACTTGCAGCAGTGATCATTTAAAATGACTGTTATAGTAAGTTTATTTACACTTCTGTATTAACTTCTTTGTTTTGATCAGTGCTGCAGTAGCCTTAGCTATATGGGTAGATTACTATAGCTTAAACTGACTTGGAGGAAGTATGAAGGTCCAGGAGCCCTTGGAGATTGATGCTAGCAAAGGCTGTCTTAGACCTGATGAAGGAGTGAAATTTTTAGTGCTTTGTAAAAGTGTGCATTGAGGACCAAGTCGCTACTTCTCAAATACTTCTAGCACCCAACTCTTTCCCAAAAGCCATCAATGAAGTCAAGGCCCTGGTGGAGTGGGCCTTGACCTTGTCTGGAGTAGTTTTGTGGCAATGGGAAAAACAAAAATTAATGGCATGAGACAATCATTTTGAAATAGTCGCTTTCAACACAAGTTGTCCTTTTTATTTTACCATCAAAAGAAATGAACAACTGATCAGAAATTCTAAAATATTTTTTATTACTGAACAAATCCAATAAACAAAACCTAATCTATATTAGTGATTGTTTTTATTATTGAACCAAATCCAATAAACAAGATTTTATCCTCAGCAATAATTGTTAACAAAACAGAACTGAACTTTTTTATACATGTACTCAAAATCAGAAACATATGATCGATTTTTGTAACAATATCAAAAGTTTGTATTTGTACACACATAACAAGTTTTTAAATGTCAATGGGTCCATTTTCCATTCTCTAAAATTAATTGCTACAAACAGCAAGAAAATACATTTAGAACCATAACCTATTCTTAAAATTCAGGGAATATAAAGAGCTCTTATTTCCCAAGATCCAAAACTGCTCATGGGAAAAGGAAGGGGGGGTTCTTGGCTTCTTTTTAATTTCTAATACTCTTTTAGGAGGAGTTAGGGATTTAATTACTAATCCTCAGTTTCTATCAGGCAATTATAAAATTCAGATGTTTGTAGATTTAAGTAAAACAGAACACAGAAAAATTAAAAAAATAGTAAGTTCAAATTTGTTAGAAATTTATGAAGTAAAGGATAAAATAAATAATTTATTAGGTGACTTCTACAAGAATGTACACCAGCAATATATAAAAATACACATATGATAGGCCTCACTCAAAGCACAAATAAGAGGTATTCTTATTAATAGATATTCTTATCCCAAAAAAGGCTTCCAGAGCTCTTGGTCACAAGCCTTCTAAACAAGTCTAGGTCTGTAGCAGACTCATGAGGTCATTTCCTTCCTATGAACATCTCCAGTGCATTGTATCCTCCCCTTTTCCTTCTCCTGTCCATAGGACTGAGATGCCAGAGATGTATTACTTTGAAATAAGTGAATGCAAGGATGGCAGAAAACTTAAAGTACTTATTTGATGATGGAGGTTTACTCTATTGATCCTCCTGATCTATTGAAAAGCCCAGCATAAGGTCCATTTGTTCTTCAAAGGTAGCATAACAGAATTATTTTCTTGAACTAAGGCCCCCTACCATAATGCCATTGCTGTCCAAGGGATCCTAGCCTCATTAAAAAGGCCCTCCTACCATTTGCCTCTTTCAAACTCCTCAACCACCCTATACCCTTATGCAGCACTGGGTAGAGAGCATAGTCTCCAGCAGATAAAATCCGTGGCTATTCAGTGCTACCAACAAATACAGGAAGAATCAATCTGGACTCAAGTGGAACGTCATATTCTTTCCCAAAGCCCTATTTTTTTAGGGGGATAAACCTCCTTCATCCATGACCAGATTTTATACTTAACCCAACCAGGATTCCAGATGTTGTTCCTATTTTTTCAGTGAGTGAAATGCTTTATTATCCCTATCAGTTCCAGTTTAGCCAGCAGTCATATCGGGGGTGGGTGGGATCTAATTCTTCAATATGAAACTATCACCAAGGCTTTGGCATACAACATAAAATCCAGGAGTTCTGCACCCCATGCATGAAGAGCAATAAACAATATCCTCTTGGCAATGCTAGGGTATAGACCATTCCATAGAAATGAGGCCACTAATTTTTGGACTTGAACTGAGAAGGAAGATAATGCTAGCTGGGTTGGTGGTATACTGAAAAAAGGAATTTTTGCTATACAACACATTTTGATTGTAACAATTTTTAGAGAAAAGGAAGCTTAAAACAGACCATCTGGATAATGTTTCTTTCAAGTCCTTTATGAAAGGAAGAGTTTTCAGGGAAAGCAACTGATCAGATCATAAAGAAGATGTTCCCATATAAATTATGGTATGAATTATTACGATGGGAGTTCCCTGTGCCAGGTGACTATCTGTGATATTATTCAGGGGAAATAGAGCTGATTTCCCAAGATTTATTTTCAACCCAGAAAGATCCCCAAATTTCCACAGAATAAAGAGAACATGCATAAGATTGGTACTGGGATCAGACAGCCATATCACTCTGTCATCAGCAAACCAAAGAAAATAGTAGAATTACTTAAGTTTATCCAAGTACCCCACTGCAGATCATTATGTTTTAAATAACAGGCAAGGGATTCTATAGCTAGGATGAACAGTAGTGGGGACAGTGGGCATGCTTTCCATGTTCCCCTTTGCACATGGAAAAGGAGGGAGACCAAGCCTTGATTAGCAACTTGGGTCAATGGTTCAGAACACAACAACCAACAATGACTGAAAAAAGTATTGTTGAGTACATATGTCTGGAGACCGTCCCACAAAAAATCCCAATCCATGGAGTCAAATGCTTGTGAAGGTCTTAAAAACAAAGCTGCCAAAAGGAGGTGTTGAAGCTTAGATCTAGTTAACTGTGTAATATTTAACCATAAGTGAATAAGGTATAATCCTATGGCTTTGCTTCACAAAACTTGTTGCACAGAATGAATTAACTTTGGAAGGAGACCCACCAAGTGTAAAAGACAGAATCTTGGGGTTCAATTTTGTTTCTATTTGTAAAACTGATATAGGTCAAAAATCAGCTGGGGCTGGAGATGATTTATTGGAGTTCAGTAAAAGGATTATAGGTGTTAGTCTAGATGCTTGGGAGAAAATAGCCCTTTTCTCCCCTTTAGAAATAAGTACTAGTAGGGACTCAGTAGCTTTTAAAAAGTCTAAAATAATTCCACAAGGAACCCACTGGGGTCAGGCACCTTTCCTTTGGGAAATTTTTGAATGACTCCCTCTGTTTATATGATGGAAATGAGGTAATTAAGAGTTCCCTATTTGGAGCACACTGGCCTGTTGTAGGACAGTGACATGGACAGTTGGGTTTGGAACCACAAACTTACTATAAAGTTTCTTGAAATAGTTCTTTGCACAGTTTTTAATATTCTGTGTCCCTCAGATCATCTCTCCATTATCCTCTGTCATAGATGAAAGAGAAAGAAATTTCCCTCCGCCTTTCAATCAGCCTATTAGCCAAAAGTCTCAGAGATGAAATCCCTTTAGCCAAGTGGTAAGACTGGCATCTTTCTCACTTGTTATGAGCACTATACATCTGAATAACCTTACATTTCTTCCCATTTTAGTATACCTACTATCCAACTGGTTCATATCTTTTATTAACTGGGCTACCGTACTTCTTTGTTGTTTCTTAAATCCCCTTGACCGGTTTCTAGGTCTTTGAACCTTTTTCAGTTTACAAAGCTGTCCCATGTTCTACCGTCACCACTTTTGCAGTAGTCCTGAATTAACTGAGTTAGAGCTGATTTGAGGTGGCACAAACACATAAGCAGAGGGTAGAATATCCAGGGCCTGTGTTGAAACTCTTGTCTAAAGGCTGTGATGAAGAACCAAAATATTTTTGATCTAAAAGGGCAGAAGTATTATGTCTGATCTCCCTAACTGCCTTTAAGGCATAAGGGCTTACAGACAGATAGTCTAGATGGGAGGCAGTATTCACCTGATGAGCTATAAAAGTATAATCTTTTCCTTATGGTGCAGGACTGTCCATGTGTCAACAAGTTTGAGGTCCTTCAAGAAGTTTTTAAAACCTTGAATTATCTTTTTTTTTTCTAAACACCTCAAATATAGTCTATGGCAAGATTTAACGCTCCCTTTAAATCGAAAGGAATCTTAAGCCTCCCATATCTAACAGTGGGAGGTGAATTATGACAAAGTTTTGGAGTCATCTTCATCACGGACATAAAAACAACCTAAAAGGATCATACCACCATCATTCTCACCTTGACTCATAGCAGGCCTTAGGTATAGGCCAACTAAGTGGCCACCTAGGATACCACTCTAGTAGGTGCACTTTTCCAGTATTTATTTGGGGTAGGTAGACTAGGATGGGGACACTGGGTGGTGTTGTGGAGGCACTGTGAACCCCTTTTGCCTAGGGCACCAGTTGACCTAAGGCCGCTCCTGCCTTGACTGCTAATCACCTTCCCCAGGTCCTTTGGACACTGTCAGCACTGAGCAGTTTAACACTGTGGACTAGAATGACAACCTCTTTCTATTCTTTAAAACAGCAATCCAGTATTCCCCATCCCTTCCATCTCTTCAAGAATGTGACAGAGGAACTTATTTCTGACTTTTTTTCCTATAGTAAAACTAAATCAACCTTCCTGTCTTTCCAGAAATGAAATTGGGCCTACTGTTTAATAGCTAAAGAGAGGCCCCTGCCATTCCAGGAGATACCAAAAGCATCCCAGTCTTGGCCAAATCCCTTGAAGCTGTCGTGGTTAGAAAGCTTTCTAAAGAGCACTAATTCTATACACCAGCATTCAGTTGGGGACAGGAACAGCCTATTAAAGGCAACTGTAGTGGAAAAAATAGAACAATCTGAGGGCAAATGCCTTGGAACTCGATGAATTGACAAAGATAGGTCCCTATATAAAATGTGCTTAAAGAGTTATGTTCTCCATTGTAATAAACAACGTAAGCTGCAAATCAATCATAGTACATGCAGAGGAAAACTCGTTAAAGAGAGTAAATAATAATTGTTCACAGCTGCATGGCCAGTTCTGAAAGTGCCCACTCCAGGGAGAAGGTAAAATAGCACAAACTAATGACACTTAAATGGCTGTGAAATTAACCAAGAAAAGAGAGTGCCAAAAATAACAACATTTGTACAAACAGTACCTTCATGTAGCTGATACCTTGGTGGTTATTTTGACTAAAGCTTTTACAGCAACCAGTCAACTTGGAGATCTCACCACTTGGTGTATTTTGGTCAGGGTGGTATCTGGGATAAGAAAGTCAATCTGCTACTATTCCATGTCTTCTTCCTCAGTGTCAGCCAAGGATGCAAATCTGTACTCTACAGCTAACAGCTTTGAAGAAAAAAAAGCCTTGGCAGAAGGTCTCAAACCAGTCCCACCTGTTGCTGGTTTGTCCATTAGTATAGGACATTGCTTCTTCTTTGGAAGCGATCTGCTAGGAGAACAGGGGTGGAACTGGTTGATCTTTTAGCATCATTACTTTAACAATCCATGGGGGTAGGTTGGTCTTTGCAATTGTCTGTTAATGGAAATACATTGCTGCAATAATGAAGGTAATTAAGGGTTCCACCTCATTTGGGAGTTCAAAAGTTGTACTTTGACCTGCCCTGTCTCTTTCATACTTCTTATATGTGGGTTCATATCTTTCCTTTTCATGTAGAGGGCATTGTCATAGTCTGAAGTAACTCCATTTGGAGTACTTGCTATACTGACATTGTTACTCATTTCCTTGCTTAGCTTTAGTAAAGATTCCCAGATGTTATAATCAAGGAAATGAATAATGAAGAATGAAATGTCTAGGCAGGTCGTAGGTTTTATTTTTCCTGTTGATCCCATGGGCTCTTTTAACAATGATAGGCTGATGCATTTTCATAAGAGTGGCCGATTCCTTTTTATAAACAGTGCTGGATCATCTCATTCTTTCCTCTATGCAATCCAAAAAATCACAAGTTATTACATTGACTTCTGTTCACTAAATCATCCAACCTGAGTTCAGGTTTAAGAGAACGCTGATGTAACTATGAAAGTTCTATGGTGTGCCTCATGGTTACCTCCTTCTGCGCACTTAGATCAACTTGTGTTGTTTTGTTGCCTTTGAAAGAGGTGAAAGGTGCTTATCCTGTCTTATGCTAGCCTTCTTAAGCTCTTTGGTGCCATTTAGGACTGCTTGGATCATTGCTGTCAACTTGGATAGTTGGTCAAGCAGATCATGAGGCCCTTCTGAAGACTGAACCTCAGAATTCACCATTCCATTTTACCATGCGTGCTGGAACACTGGGAGTAAAGAAATGCTCATTTAATCACCTAAAGGCAGTAGCAGTTAAGAATAATGCCACTGGGGACTAACAAAAGGTTCTGCAATGTGGATTAAAAGGCACGGGGGACCAATGAGTGGAAGAAATGGTTCACTGGAAGTAAGTCCTCAAACAGAAGGCTTATTCTCATGTAGACTCCCTGAAGTTCTGAAAGATTTTATGTCAAGTAGTACCTGAGTTGTCTGTGAAAATCCAAGGGATGATGTATCCTTTCTCCTTCATATTTTGATTTTGGAAATAAGACAGGGTGATGGATATCCTGGCTTAAGGTAAACTTAGATACTACTTTAGGCATAAATGAAGGATTAGATTTTAAGGAAATCCTATTTTTGTGGAAAACTAGATAAGGCTGACCAACCATTAGAGTCTGCAACTCAGATATTCTTCTCGCAGAGGTCAGAGCAATTTCTCCTATGGTGTTACTAATAAATAACACTATTTTCTGTGTTAAGAATCTCAAGTTAGCCTGATAAACTGTTTGACATGGAGAAAAAGCTAGTTTTTACAAAATAAAATTAAGATCACAGAGAGCAGCCACCTGTTTCCTAGTAGGCTTCTTATGGGACACTCCTTTCAAAAACATATTGTCACAAGGTGCCATTGAAAAAGGAGGGTAGACATGCTAAAATGGCTGACAAATGAACCATGACTGAAGTGTAAGACAGCCCATAGGATAACAACTCACATAAATACTTAAGCACCAGAGAAGCACTAGCACTGAATGGGTGATGGTTCTTTTGTTGGCACCAAATAGGAAACCCTTCTGCTTTGCAAATACATAATTTTCTAGTAGTAGGATTTCTTGCCTTCATTAATATCTTCTGCATGTTTTCATAGAAAAGATCCTAAAAGCTAAACCCTGCTATTGTTTGAGTAAATTCAGTCTGTGAGGAAACTTGTGGCAATTGCCCTTGTAGAAAGGAAAACCACTGTTGCCTGTGCCAGAAGGGAGTTGTCACAACCAGAAGCAAAGCTGGTTCAATCAACACCCCATCTGTTCAGCTCTTCAAAAGAAGAGCAAGGAAAAAAAATAGGACTTCACTGCCATTGCCTTAGCTCAGTGCAACTCATCCAGCTCTTTCATTGTAGTGCAAAAAAAAAACAAAACAAAAAAACAATCAGGTGGCCAGATGCACAACATGCCCTCCCCCATCCATTCAGATCCTGTCTGTGCCCTGCTCCTGACCCTACTCCATTTTAATTTAAATAAATAAATAAATAAAGTAAGTAAAACAGTTGCTACAGTTTATACCCTGCCTGCACAGAGTGCTACACCACTCAGGTTTTTAGTTAAACAAAGCGATTTTTGTTTGAATTTTAAACTGTAGCAAACTGCTTGCTACATGCTGTTGCTACAATATAGCAAGCAGATGCTACTGTTTCAACCAAAGACAGAGCGCTACAGCACTTAGGTTTGACTGCAAATGCATATTGTAATAGAATTAGGGGATCAACTGATCCCACCCTCCAACACTTTGCTCTCAGGGCAGTTGCCCGTCTTGCCACACCCTAGCTATATTACTGATCATAATGATATTTGGAGAGTACTTTTGATTCTTCAAAATGATCCTGGATATTAGCAAAAATGGTGGAAAAGCATGGAGGAAGATTCCTGTCCATGGAAAAGAAAAAGAAAAAGCATCTGTCTTTCAGGCATGCATTTCAGTAACAGAATTTTGCCAACTGATTATGAGAGTGGAGGCATATAGATCTATATGAGGTATTTTCCACAGATGGATCAATTATTGGAAGACCCTCTGATTCAGTTTGCATTTGTGAGGGTATTTCCTAGTCATGCTCAGCTCTGATGGTATGTAACTGCATGCAGAATGAGATTGTGCTGAAAATCTGTATCACAGGCTACCATAGCTAATCTGTACAGAGGGTAAGATCTGTTTCCCCCTTGCTTGTTTATGTACCACACAACTGAGGTGTTGTCTGTAAACAAACAATGAACATCTGGAGACCACACAAAGAGTTGAGATAGTTGAGATAGTTGAGAGCATTTATCAGTGTTAAGATCTCTTTTACTTTTATGTGTTTTGGCCTGTCTTTTTTGTTCTGAAACAACATAGTTTTATCCCCATAGACCCTGCTTCTCAAGCAAAGTTTGAGGTGTCTGTTGTGAATAACTGTGTAGGAGCAGGAAGGAAAAATGAGAGACCTGGATTGTGAGATGTTTATTGTCTCCACTACAAAATTTCCTTTTCTCACATCCCAAAACAGGAATTTGTAAAGCCAGAGGATGTTGATGCCTGGACCAAAGAAATTTCAGGTACCATTATATCTTTCTCATATGGAGTCTCGCAAAAGGTATTATGAGTATCATTGAAGGCATGAGTCCCTGAATCCTGAGGAATTTTGTTGCTGAGACAGATGTTGATTGTTTTAAACTTACTACAACCAACCCACCTTGACACCAATATAGTATTAAATAATCAGATACTTGAATTAGCAAAATTCCTCTGTTTAAAACCAAAATTTGTTGAAATTTTATCTCTTG
Source organism: Protopterus annectens (assembly GCF_019279795.1). Classification (NCBI taxonomy): domain Eukaryota; kingdom Metazoa; phylum Chordata; order Ceratodontiformes; family Protopteridae; genus Protopterus; species Protopterus annectens. The sequence goes on along the minus strand of NC_056746.1, from coordinate 1,410,727,139 downwards.
AAATATTTACTCAGCTAATGAATAAGAATTAAAATGCAGTTACCTAAAGGCTATTTGCCAACAATAAAACAAATCTTTTATGTTCTCAATTTATAAATTTGAATGCAAACAAAAATACTGCTTAAAAATATTTATCTAAAACTTATAATTAGCCTTCAAAATCATATTTAGCAATGGTTATAGTTTTATCCCACTATGCTCTATTTACGAATCCAGGATAATTTTATAAAAAAAAAAATCCATATCTAACAGCATAAAATATGCCCTTTAAAAAAGCTGTCATGTTTACATAGTTTATGATTCTAGATAATGTTTATTTCACACCTACCAAAAAAGCAAAATATTCCCCCTCTTTATCTAATAAATATAATAATGGTAGCTATGATAATGGAGATTTTCTCCATATTTTTGCTTTTGTGAATATTCTAAGTGAATGTGGAATATTCTGTTATGTAAAATCTACAATTTATCCCAGATATAAAAATAACATGGAAATTAACAATCCGACATATGTCTTCATCAAATATAAATAATAACAGCTTATTTGTACTAATTACATGATTTTCTTTACATAAGTTATATATATCTCAGAGTTGGCTTGATTGCAACTCATTAAACTGAAAGATGTGGAGTGTCGCAAAAGGTATTATGAGTATCATTGAATGCATGAGACCCAGAATCCTGAGGAATTCTGTTGCTGAGACAGATGTTGATTGTTTTAAACTTAGTTGTTGTAAACAAGCATATCTGACAAACATCTAAGAGGACTTAACATTTTTTTGTAGGTCTTACTCTAATATTAAAAACATTAAGGCCATATAAATGTTGTATATTCAAGTGATCAATCTATTTTTAATCACATAGTAGTGAAAAATGTTTCAGGTAAACTTCTATAAGCAGCAGTCTAATGAGCCTTTAATTAGTTCAATTAACTATATTGTACATAGTCCACACAAATGTACTAAGAAATATTTGTTGACATTTTATGGGGTATACATTAAGTGTAATATAAACTTTTATTTATTTATTGCATTTCTTTACCAGGATAGGCTGACTGGGAAGAAAGCCACCCATTTTCAGTGGAGGCTAGTTGAATAGTTCCAGAAAAATTCCAACATTACAAAAAGAGCATAGTAAACAGAGGTATACAAATAATCAACAAATATATAAAATTTAAACAGAGTATCTTTAATTAATATCACTGTGATGTAATGAGTTATGAAACTTTTTCTGGAGAGAAAAGTACCAGAAAAAATACATAAAGAATATAGTAAACAGAAGTATACAAGTAATCAGCAAATATGCTGTTCATAAACAGAATATCATTAATTATGGCATCATCATCATCATCATCATGAGAAGAGCTATGACAAATATTTGCAAATGAAATTGATAGAATGAAAGAAAAACAGGAAGCTGGAAGGTTAGTATTAAGAGATGAGACAGAATGTTTTACTATAGATAGAAAGCAGAACAGGAAGAGATAGAGGACAAGGAGGAGATTTTGGACCTATAACTAAGTGAACGGCACGTCGGCACAGTGGATAGCATTCTCGCCTTACAGCAAGAGGTTCTCCAGTTTGATTCTAGACTGGGGTACCATCTATGCAGAGTCTGAATGCCCACCTTGTGTTCATGTGGCTTTCCTCCCACATTTCAAAGACATGCAGTAGGTGGAATGAACATTCTAAAGTGACCATAGATGTGAGTGTGTGTGTGTGTGTGTGTGTGTGTGTGTGTGTGTGTGTGTGTGTGTGTGTGTGTGTGTGTGTGTGTGTGTGTGTGTGTGTGTGTGTGTGTGTGTGTGTGTGTGTGTGTGTGTGTGTGTGTGTGTGTGTTTGTGTGTGTGTGTGTAGTGTACAATAACTACTGTGGCAGAGGGCAGGGCTAGCCACCTAGTGGTGCAAACCTTGGCTGTAGATGACTATCACTGTTGAAGTGACACCCCAACCCTATTTGCAAAAAAGGGAGAAGAGGAATGTGGCTGGGTGGAATTAAGGGTAGGGTGCTTAGAAAGAAAAGAAGAAAGTAAGGGGAAGGATATTTATCATCCAGCATGTACAGAGCCCAGTATCTTTTATGTAGTCTGTTGTTTGTGTCTTAAAATAAGTGGCATTTACTATGTTTATTAGAATGAGAAGAAGGGAGTTCAAATTTTTGTCAAGAAAGAGGAGTACAAAGAGTCACCAGCTGAGTTCTTAGCTTTTGTAACAGTTAATATAGTTTGTCAGTGGATCTCAGCTATCTACATGGGTTATAAAGCTGAAAACATTTTTCAAACTAGGGCATTTGTCTGGATGATAGATGGGTTTATAGGAAGTAACTAGTTGGGAATGTGTAAGGTAATGCTTAGCTCTAACTGCTGATGTTTTTAAGGCCAGACAATGAAGTGTCATATAATGATGATTGGTGGCAAATTTTGTCCCTTATTATAGCACCGTTACAAGAGTGAGAGTTGAGTGGATTGCAGATTAAACAAGATGGGAGCAGTATAAAGTAGTGCAGATATGAGAAGGGATTGAGCAATACTTTTTCTGGCAATATCTGTGAGGTACTGTTTGACTCTATGGGCAGCACCTAGCTTTTGGTGGTTGTTTATTTACTGCATGTTTTATCTGATGATCAGATTTTAAACATACACCAATAGTGACTTCTAGAAACTTAGTTTGACTTACTAGTTTTATGCTGGTGTTGTTAGAGAAAGTGATATTAAAATTATTTGTGTTGCCAGTTGAATGTTTTGGGGTAAATAGGCTCGTTTTTTAGGGTTAAGGAGCAACTGTGTATCAGACAACCAGGCCTCTATAGTGGAGAACCTCTTGAGAGAGTTGTTTTGATTCATTGATGCTTTCAGCAGAACAGATGATTGTTGAATTGAATAAATGTACTGTATGATAATGGGTTGTTTAGAGATCATTAATGACTATATTGAACATGTGGGGTCATAAAATGGATCCTTGCCATTTTAATGCCTGTTGCCTATTTGAGTGGTAGCTGGAGAACCAAGAAACTGAAGTTTCATGTAATCCTAAGCAAATACATTTTTGAAGCAATTTCTGGTGAGATACCATGTGAAAAGCTTTGGCTCAATCTAGGAAAACTACCTACACTAAGTTCCCAGAGTTTTGATATTGGTTAATATATGTTATAAAACTGAGGAGAACTATACATGTATTATGAAAAGGATGCAAACTGTGCTGTGTAAGGGAAAGGAGACAGCTGTCATTTAGAAAACTGAGGAGTTGAGACTAGACACTAGATACACTTCTCCAGAGTTTTTGAGAGTGAATATAGTGTGGCATTAGGCCTGAATTCTGAGAGCCCACTTGGGTTTCATCTTTATGGAGAGGAAGAATGTAGCACCTTTTCCAAAGGATGGGAAATAGCTCTTAGTCATGGATTGATTGGGATAGAGACAGAAAAAGACAGGGCACCACCACCTTTTTAAATACAGAGATGGTATGTTATCAAGGGCAAGGGTGGTAGGTTTTAAGGTTAGAAATCGGTTAGAAATAGTTTTTGATTGTAGAAATTGAGACTGTTTTGAGTGGCTAACAAGGGTGGAGAGGAACTTGTATCTGTCTGTGTGGAGGGTTTAATAAGCGAGGCTACTGTTTGGATGAAGTGGGTATTACATTTACTGGCTACTCTGTCAGTACAGTTTAGTGAAGCAGGTGTATGTAGTGTTGGTGTACTGATGTTTAACAGCTAGTTGGTTGTAGTCCAAAAAGCTTTGGGGTTGTTATAATTTGCTGCCTGTATCCTAATATAGTATTTTTTTTATCAGTTTTGATCTGATTTTAAAGGAGTTTTTGATTTGATTTTAGGAGAAGTTTGTTTTACTCCAATTTAGTTTTTTTTATAATTGTAAATAAATATACATTGGGTACATCATAGCAGCAGATGTACTGTAGTTAAAATAGTTTAAGTTTGTTCGGGGGTTTCTTGATCTCTTTTGTTTTTGATTATTGCTGTTATACTCACATAAAACCATATTAAATGCAACATTCAGCAAGTCAAAAAACAACCTTGCAAGTTTCAACAGCAAACTATGCAGCATGGAAGTATCCCAGTGGAAAACAGCACATGTTTAGCTGATGTGAATTAAGTTTGGCTTCCCCATTCCAGTCTATTCTAATTCCTACCTCCACATTCTACTTTTATTTTTTGCCTTTTTTTTAATGGAAGAGGACCAGCTGGGTGGAGCTAATTTTTGCTGGCCCTTAGCAGAAAAGACCCAGAAAGATGACAATGACACAAATTCATTACAACAGGAAGTAATGTTTGTGTCTTTCGGCTTTTCCTGGTTAGGGGTCGCCACAGCGGAACTCCGGTCCGCTAATGATTGGTAGTTGATTTTACATGTTGAGTTACCAGCTCTGACGCACAACCTTCAACAAAGGTACGCCCATTCATGCATGTCTCCAAGCAGAAGACACTCTAGCTGAGAATCGAACCGGACAGTGTCTTACTGTGAGGCGACAACGCTACCCCACCACCGACAGGAAGTAATATAGTAGTATAAACAGGCAAGCACTTTCCAGGACTATATATACAAAAAATGACAGAAACAGCAGCAGAATATTTGACAGAATAAAGAATAATATGTAGAGAAAAAATGTATTTAGTTGTCTTTAAATAATCAGAATGTAAATATTTGGATTTTGTGAAAACAAACAAGGGGAGGTGATGAGGTGAAGGAAATGTTCAGGTAACAAACAACTGCACAGTACAGGCTGTCGTCAAGATTATTACATCTAACTGTAAATTACTACTGTTTTGTTTCGCTTTGTATTGTACTGTCTAGATCATGACTTAGCTGGTTCAATTTAAATCAACCTATCAAACAGACTAATTAATAAAAAAGTAAAGATATGCTAACATTGTAGTAGCGAATGTATGGCTTACTAGTTAGCAGCTGTGATGATTGTGGAAATAAGAAGTTACAACTAATGTTATGGCAAGCAGTCCAGGAAGAGAATGGCAAGGCAGGTAGAATAATTATTTTAAATGTATGGTTTGATAGGTAATTTAACAGTAAAGTTCAGTAACCCCAAGAAGTAATGATCCTCCAGACTTAGAGGGCACCTAAGTTTATGCAGAAAAGCTTACCTCTTAAGATAATTTCTCAGCGTTATTCTGAAGGATGAAAAGGAGACACAGCTACCAGGAAAATTTAAAATTACAGAATTTTATACCAAGCACTTATAAAACAAGTGAGTTTGTTTTTCAGAACCTCAAGTAGAAAATGTTTGGAGGAAATGAGGACTCCTATTGTTACATACCTTGTAATTAACTGCAATAGCTACTGGGTACTTTGTGAAATAGTGTGTACAACATTACATTTCAAAGACATGAAGTAGGTGGATTGGATAGACTAGACTGACCATAGGTGTGCCTGTGAGTGTGCAGTATGGGAAAACAGCCGCAGCAAGACTAGTCAACTTGCAGTGTGAAGCTTGGCTCTAGATGATTGTCATTGTTGAAGTGAGACCTCTATCCCATGATCCCATGTATAGAAAATGGGAAAAGGAGTTGTGGATGGATGGATGGATGGATGGATGGATGGATGGATGGATGGATGGATGGATGAATCCTGTGACCAAGGGTAGCCTAGTTTAATGCAACAATGACATATCAGTGGTGAGTGCAATTGTTGTGTCCTGCTGCCAGATGCGACATTTTGTTAATAAACAAATTCATTCCCAGAAATTAGGAGGCTTTACTGATAGAAGTGAGCAAAATGTCAGTGTAACGTAACAGGAAAAGGAGGCCAAGCCACTAATAATAGTGATCACCTGATTGGAGACATCCAAGACAATATAGAAGGCACATCATCCTGCCTGTTCTGGACTCCACAGAAACTGTGTGATGAATGTGCTTTAGTTGTTTTTCCAGGTACAATTATCGCTATTTGAAGTAAAATGCTATCTCAATCCTAAGAGCTTTCCTAGTCAAATATATCCAGTTATAATCGGAATTTGTTGCACAATATTATTGACTTATAATATTAATATGCAGTCAGGAATCTTATTGATATATTACATTATTTTGGTTCTCTCATATGAGCTGGCTGCTTTCAATTTGACTCATCAAATTACAGCTTAACAGACATCCAATCTGCAGAAATAAACTTGACTGAGACTCCATCCACTGTGAAAACTAAATCTAAGTATTTATTTATTTGTGGTAGGGGAGATAAGTCTTTATCTATTCCTCTATAGGGGCAACCCCCACTCTCCCAAACTTATCTATACCAACTCCACAGTGACAGAAACTCAAAGTAAGATGAAAATTCCTAAAACAAAAGACTCGCTGCCAGTACATATTTAGAAACCACAGTGACAGTGATTTGCTATGAAAAACAGCAATTGGAGGAGTTTAACATCAGGGAGAACTCAGCGGGTTGAGTCATTATCTGTTAGGAATTTGAGGAGAGGCAGGGAAGCCATTTTGGATGGTGGTTGCAATTTGTCAGGCCCTTCCTCTATCTTACAGTACTATGCAGCGTCTCATAGATTCATATCTTTCTTCTCTTCATGCAAATATCATCTCAAACATGGTCTTGGGTGTGTCTAGAGCAGGCAGAATTACTGATGTTTGTTGACTTAATCATTTTCAAATTACAGCTAAATACTTTTACTCTAGACATTTTAAAATGTTTACCAATTCCTTTGTGTCAACATGTAAGACAAACCTTGTCCCACTGTATTATTACATATGTGAGTTTAGTCTTCTTTCATTAAAGGATGGCCACAGAAAATGTTTCCTGTATTAATGTGTTTAAGAACTGGTTTTGAGGTTTAGTTTTATTTTATCTCTCATATTTAAAAGAGACAGCTCACTGTCTGTAGTTAATAAAAACTTGCAGAAGTGGTTAGCTGTACTTTTCTGAAGTATTTTGCCTTTTTAAATTTGCTTTATATGCAGTTTTCTGACAGCAGTGGTTAAAAAGTACAGAAAAAAACACTTTGCCAGGAGGCTGACCTTATTAACTTTCTTTCTCTCTGCATTATAATTACAGTAAAGTCACTGACCTAGGTCTTTCCTAATAGGACTTACTGCTTTTTTGTGTTCAGTAGAATTTATTACTTTTAATGAAATAAGCAGGAAGGTGTGTGATGGAAACATCAGGAAGTTCATATCTGCTGTTGAGTACATAACATGATAAATATGAAATTAAAAAATCCATTCTGAGCAAAATAATGCTTTTACCTAATACCCAGTATTAGCACTAGCAATACTACTGCATAAAGATGGAAATTAAATAATTTGGTGATGAACGGATTTTTAAAAATGACTGTCATCTTCTTGTTGTTGTCCTCTGTAACCATTTGCCAATCAAAAGTACCAAATTATGTTTTCAATTAACATATTTAAAAAATTAAATGTATACAATTTAAATTGTAAGATTTAATGTTGACTTTTCTCATACTGCATTTATGTTGTACTACATAACTGTCGTGCCTTTCAGGTCTGTGAAAAAGAGCATCACACAGTACAGTAGGAATTTAAGTAGCAAAGTCAAGACATTCAGCTAGCTTTACAAATCAGTGGATATTATAAATGGCAATTTATAATACAGTGCTGTTAAGGCAACTTAAACAGCAGTGGAAAAGGGGCAGGAGTCTTATGACATTAACATGCAGTCACCACAACAATGAAAAAACATACATTTTAATGAAATATTTGGGATGTTTAACCTTCATGCAAATATTTTCAGCTTTACATAGGGGCTATTGTCCAGTACTCAGATTAATTAAAACAGACCATTATAATTGTTTATTATTTTTTAATTGTGTCTGTCACTCCTAAAGCTCTCCATCATCTTTCCTTAATCAGTAACATATGGGAAATGGCTTAGCTTTCTATTTCAGTGTGTTTGCCTCCAGAGTCACTGCTATGCACCTATACACTATTCTCACTTAACACACTTCTTTTTTCCAATTACAAACATCATTACCTTTACCTGTTTTTACCTGCACAAAGGACCACGTCACTTTAGTTTCCTATTGCTTTGCTATGCAGTCTACTTAGTGACTGCTTATTCCTCACTCTCCTAGGGCCTTTGCCTTTCATAACCAAAATAATCTGGTTGCCTAACCTGAAATCCGGAAGTCTATGATGACATTAATGAAAAGTCAAAAACAAAAACTATATAAGCTTTGTGATTATGTGAAATGCTAATTATGCATTTTACTGCAATGACAAAGCAATCTAAAGTTGAAATATGCACAAAAATGATTAGCATTAATCAAAAAGACCTTAGTCTTGCATATTACTATGACTACATTATTTCAAATAATCCTACTTGTGCCAGATATGTGCATATCTAGCTATAAGTTCCTGCACTGATCATTACGCATGTCATCAACTAAATGACACACATTCTGAATAGCTTTGTGCAATGCCACCCTCTGCACTTGTCAATGCACTAATTCCACAGATTTGTCCTTGATGAGGGTGCTACCCAGCATGCATTAGTCAAAGATTTTTGACAAATGAAGTTCTGATTTATTTATTTATTTATTACATTTGTTTACTGGGAAAGTCTGACTGGGCAAATACCCATTTTCAATGGCGGCCCTAGGAGAAAATCTCCACTAACAATGAATAACACAATGTAAAAAAAAAAACAGTATAAAGCATTACAATATATAAAAGGGCAGGTAACTATGAAGTTACAATAAACGATTAAAGAAAAGGTATGTACAATGGATAGAATATTAGATATTCAGATCATATAGATGCCCAGTTTGTAATTCAGTTACATTTCAAAAGTAAATTTATACAATGGCTGCATTACAGAGAATAGCTTTATACAATGGTAACACTTATAAAATAAGCAAGAGAGCTTGAGAGAATATTAGAAGAAGAACAGGGCAGCAAAATATAGAAGGTAGGAAGTAGAAATGCAAATAATATAGGGATCATTTAATTTTTGTTATCAATTAAATATTCCAGTGGTTGATTAGAAGTACTTTGGTCATATAAAATGAGAATTTCTTCAGGAATAATAAGAGCAACAAAAACTTTGAAAATAAAGAGTGGAAAGAGGAGGTGTTAACCTGGGCATCTACATGTGCAGAGTCATGTATTATTAAAGTAATTTCTGAGTAATATTTTAAAGCGTAATATGTTTGGTATTGATCTGATTGATTCTGGTAGCATATTCCACATTTTTGCTACATGGCTGGAATAAAGTGAATTTCCAGCAGCATTTCTTTGATTTGGGAACTGTTAGTAAAGTTTTGTAGGTAGAGCGAAGTGATCGATTGTTGGTATAGGGTGTTATTATGTTTTGGATGGATGGTATCTTAAGTGGATGGTAAAGTATTTTGTGGGCCATTATCAGTTGATTATAAGTAAGCTGGGTAATTCTAACCAGGAAAGTGCTTTAAGTGAGATACAATGGTGAGACCTATATGTAGCATTAGTTGCAAACGTTGCTATTCTGTTATAGCATGATTCAAGCTTTTCAAGGTCAGTTTTCTGAGCTTTGTGAGAATGGGGGATACATAAAGAAGGGAAGAAAGAAGATGAATTCTTGTGGTAGATATTCTAGTACTATTGGTAAAAAAGTGTTTGCTTCTATATAGCATTCCAAGCTTTTTGTGAACCTTTTTGATGGTATGTACTATGTGTAGATCAAATCTCAAGTTGTTGTTAATTACTACACCTAACAGTTTAGTCTGCAGATATGGAGTCATGTTTGTATCATCCGAAGCTGTAATTATAAAAGAGGACACAGGGTCAGAAGATCTAGAAGGTTGGAAGATCTTCAGTTTGGTTTTAGTGAGATTTAAGATGAGTTGAGCATCAGACAACCAGGTTTCAATGGCAGAAAAGGATCTTTGTGTAATATTCTGGAGCTGTAATATGTTGGGGGCAGAACATATAAGTGTTGAATGGTCATCATATTGGATTAAGGTGGCTGAAGACACAGCAGTCCTAAGGTTATTGGTAAATATACTGCATAAAAGGGGACCAAGTATAGATCCTTTTAATTTTATTGTTAGGGGCAACAGAAATGGGACTATTTTGTACACAGTGATCCTTGACAAGATTTGTCACTAATAGGAGTAGTATACTTATGTTCCAGCAAGTTCTCTGTCTATATGATACTAGTGCAACATCTGACTTTTACATTTTTAATGTTTTGACCTTCTTATATAGACATTTTGGTTCTGTTAACTTCCTGCTTTGTCCCTGCCAAGAATAATTAGTCTTACTTCTGTTGACTTCCTAAAGCAAACTAAGACTGTAAGCTCCCGAAAAAAGTTTACTAACCAAGAAGAAAGGTACATTACTGCAGAATGTCCAACTCACGGTTCCAGTAGGAAACAATCTCAAAAAATACTCAAAAACTGTTGAAATGTTTGGTTTTAGCACTTTCACTTTAATAAATGCAAAACACATTCAGATAAAACAGTAAAAATCCAAACACATTTGAAAGTGAGCTTGTATAACATTTCAAGCTCACATGAGAACTAAGACCTCTTTCATTGATGAAATTTAAAGCTATACACCCCTATTAAAAGTCTTTACTCTGTAGCTTAAATTACATACTCTTCCATGTTTATTAATCATTGCTGCAGGATGTCACCTACACATAGTTTAACACAACAAACCATAAACAAATCACGAAAGGCATAAAAATGTAAAAAGCATGAGAAAACATAAAAAACATCCTCCCAAATTTTGTGTTATGATGAATATTTTGGATGGCACAGTAGTGCATTGGTAGCATTATCACCTCACAGCAAAAGGTTCTCCAGTTCGATTCTTGCCTGGGGTGCCTTCTGTACAGAGTCTGCATGTCATTTTGTGTGGGGTTCCTTCAAATGCTCCGGTTTCCTCCCACAGTACAAAGACATGCATATGAAGTGTTTCTCCCTGGGCATACTCTGAAAACTGGCTTAGTTCCAAGTTGGACTTTCCCGGTAAACAAATGTTAAATAAAATAAATAAATACATAAAGTGTTATTACACAACAAAAAGAGTCAAAGAAATATCCCCCAAATTTTCATCTTCTTCTTCCAGCTTTTCCCAGTTAGGGTCACCACAGCTGATCATCTATCTGCTCATGATTGGCAGTGGAGTTTTTTTTTACAGTGTTGAGTTGCCAGCCCGACATCTAACCTTCCACAGAAGGCACACACACACACACACACACACACACACACACACACACACACACACACACACACACACACACACACACACACCTAGGGCCAATTTAGAGTGTCCAATCCACCTACAGCATGTCTTTGGGATGAAACCAGAGCACCTGGAGGAAACCCACATGACCACAGGGAGGGCATGCAGACTCTGCACAGAAGGCACCCCAGCTGAGGATCGAACCGGAGAACCTTTTGTTGTGAGGTGGCAATGCTAACCGCTGCACCACCGCGGCCGCCTCCATAGAGGGCAAAATATAGTAATAAGGAACTATAAGAAGGGAACCAAAGAATGAGAAATAACCAACATTTTATATTTTATCTTTTTAAAACAATAAGTTTAAGTAAACAACCAATGGAGGTGTGATCATTATGTTTGGGACAGCTATTTTAGCATGGAGATTGAGTTGCCAAAATAGCTCATATTTTTCTAAATACAGCTGCCACAGACCCTACGTTCACTTTGTGTTATTTTTTCAGTGATCACAAATTTGAAAAAAATGACCTGGAGCGTCTGTGGAATGTTTGGCTAAAGCATTTCTTCACTTGTTAATTCTGATGTCATTTATATGTTCATAGACATGATCTTTTAATTTACATTTGATTTTACTGATGTAAAATACTGGGAAGTTTTGGGACAGAGCAGTATATACAATGCAACTAATGAGACAGTTAAATGAGCCTTTTAATTTGAAAATGTGGTTATCGACCTTGAAGTCTTCACATATCATTATACATTTGCAAATAGAACAGAAGTCACATTTTGCCAATTTACAATTATTTGTGGGAAAACAATTCCCAGTACCAAAACATTCCACTATCATTTGTAAGTTACGGCCACGCTTATACACTATATTTGGTTTGTCACCCACCTTATTATATTTGAGTCCTTCTTCAACAGACCCCAGTTGTTCTCCAAAATTCTATTTATGTCTCTGCTATCCACACTTTATGAAGTAACAAAGGCACCACTATAATTGAGGCTAATAGAACATATACCCATAGTCTACCCTGCCTCGACTATGGCTTTTATGATTTGTTTATGGTTTGTTATGTTAAACGAAGTTTAGGTGACATCTTTCAGCAATGATTAATAACCATTAAACCCTATGCAATTTTAGCTATGGAGTAAAGACTTTAGTAGGGGTGTATAGCTTTAAATTTCATGAATGAAAATGGGCTTGGTTCTCATGTGACCTAGGATGTTATGTAAGTTCCATTTCAAATGTGTTTGGACTTTTACTGTTTTGTCTGAAGTTTTGCATTTATTAAAATGAAAGCACTAAAACCAAAAATTTCAACAGCTTTTGAGTATTTTTGGAGATTGTTTCCTACTGGAACCGTAAGTTGGAGCCTCTGCAGTAATATACTTTTTTTTCTAAGACTGTAGTTTGCCAATCCAGGCACTGCATATGCATACATACATACATACATACATACATACATACAAAAGCTGTCTCCGTATTCCCAACACTGACAATTCATAGAAAGACTAATACTCAATGTGTTAAATTTCCAGACTAAAGAAAACATTCCCTTAATAACTGAAACTGTAATCATGGATTATGTTAAGTACTTGTTCATTGCCTATTTTTTCAAACTCTCATATAAAAGTAATATTTGGGATGTGTAACCTTCATGAGAATATTTTCAACTTTACATATGTGCTATTTTCCAGTACTGAGATTAATTAAAACAGATCTTTATAATTGCTTATCATTTTTTAATTGTGTCTGTCACTTGGAAAGCTCTCAATCATCTTTCCTTAATCAGTAACACAAGGGGAATGGCTTATGTTTCTATTTGAGAACCACAATAACCCCAGTTTGAGTAACATTCTGAGCACTGGAAGAGGTAGTGATGGCAGGGGGATTAGCAGTTGTTGTCAGCTTGTCCATTTCAGGGGGCTCATAGTGAATTTTGTTCTCTCCTATCCTATAGGGGTCTCAAGTGGAGGCTGGGGCTTCCACAAAGGGGTTATATGTGTTTGGTGTGTTCCAAGCAGTGCACGACACCATAAAAACAATGGTGTAGGCACAGAAGCAAGTATGCTTCAAACGGCCAGTATCATGTAACCCTGCTTTGGCACAGCACATACAAAATCTGCAAGAGAAGGAGTTAGGAAAGTAAAGTAAAAAAAAAAAAAAATCCCTTATCACAGCACATAAGGGCACATGGGTAATACCCAGGCCTGCAGAAATATGGTATATACCTTTAAATGCAGGAAGCACTGTTCAAGTAGATATGTAGCCCTGCTCTTACGTCACTGCAATGAAGGTGACCCTAATACAGGGGTGGGGGATGGAACCCATCCATTTTCAGCCTGAGCTACAACTACTCAAGCTTGCTCTAGTGTGACCTGCAAACCTATGGGAGGAGACAGATGGCTGGTAGGCAAGAAGGGGAAAAAGAAACATAAAAATACTTATAAAACACTCATAGTAAGACAACTCATGTAAAGAGCTCAAGCTACATAGTAGGCAATACAAAATACAAATGCAAGGAACAAGGAATGTAAAAAAGAGACCATGTGGTAGTTTTGGTTCACTGAGAAGAAAACAAGCTTTTGGCTAAATGGCAGGATCAAGTTTAAGCAACAGAAAAATAAAAGAGGTGAGCTACACAGTTAGACCAACAGGTAATATTTATTTATTTATTATTTATTTTTTATTTTACATTTGTTGACTGGATTTGTCCGGCTGAGCTGATAGCCCTTTTTCAGTGGAGGCCCAGGGAGAAACGCACCACATTATTTACATTTAAACAAAATTGCACAAAGAAAATATTAACCATACTTAAGCTCAAATAATACAAAAGAAAAATCTAATAATGTAATTAGAGAAAACAAAGTACAATCATTGAAAATGTGTGGAGTTATTGTGTTTACATTTCATTTGGAAATATATTAATATTGAGAGAAAAAAAGTAAGGCAATTGTTGTAGATACAGCCAGGTAGTTGTAATAAGAGAAGATATGCAGGGGGTATATTAGAAAGGCTGTATTAAGAGGGAGTAAGAGACAATAATCAAGTTAAGGGAGGAAGATAGATGGTTGTAAAAAGTGAAACAGGAACGAGTAGAAGGCCGGCAGAGAATTAGAGATAGGACAAGATGGGAGTTTAAGGGGGTGAGTACAGTGGCATATCCAGTGTTTTTTTAGTAAACCTTTGACAGCTGATTTGAATACTTTTGGTTGTTTAAGAGACTGAATCTCCAGTGGGAGTTTGTTCCAGGAGATGGCAGGGTGATAGCAGTAGAGGTTTTGACCAATTTTGCTCTTGGGTTTGTAGATGTGTAGTAGGTTTTGGTCTGAGAAGAACAGAAAGGATGAGTCACAGATTATGCAACCATGGAAGGAAAGGTAGCCTTTTGTGCTTAGTTTAGCAGCAGAGATTATTGAATCTGATAAAGAAAGAAAACCTACCATTATGCCTGCAGTGCAGACTGATGATATAGAATCTAAGCCATAGAATCAAGAAAGAAAAGAAATTCTGTTATGGAACTGCTTGGCAGAACATATGTGATTCAGTACATAATGAGACTAGTCCAGGAAGGATGGTTAACTTAAAATAATCCTGACTAACAGTCATAATGAAAGGCAGTGCAAGATGAAGTAAGAAAAATGTTTTATCTGTGGGTAATTTATGAGCTTGAAAGTGGGTGGGACAGCCCCATACTGCTAGTCCCAACACCTGATGGAATAGTTAGGCTCAATAACGATTTTAGGAAGCTCAACATCATTTCAAAACTTGACAATTACTCTATATCTTTTAGGGACAGATCAAGCACAAGGTGACCTAGGCGGTAGACTAGGATTCTGTGCTGGTAGGTGACCCATAAATGTTGAATTAAAAGAAAAAAGAAAACAAAAGAAACTACCCCCCCCATGTCTTACCTCGATAACCTGGTGTCCACTTCTGTGCAAATCAGGTTTACCTGGCTGATCCGTTTTGCTTCATTTCAATTGACTCATACCAATGAGAGACTTCCTGCAGCTAAAATAGAGTAGCACTCAAAATGCCGTGTTTTCTTTTTAGAAAAAGCATTGAGCTAAAATCTCAATGGAGCTAAAATGGATGTCCTTTCTCTTTAACAGAAACTAAATGTCTTTCCTTTTTAGCAGAATACTAAAATAGGACATCTTTTCTTCTTAGCAAAAGCAGAATATCTTTTTTTATTATTATTTTTTAGCAAATGTGCTAAAACAAGTGTTAGAATGGCCGTTGCCGATATATGTCTGTTTGTATTCCACTTTGCTTACCTTGATCAGAGAATACAATGATCGTGATTTGACAATCAGATGTCACAGCATTTTTAGTAATGTCAGTCATTAGAGTTTCATAGTTCTTATTATTCTGGTAAATCCCATAATTTGGTATTACAGTTTCATAATTCTTCAGAAAAATACATATAAATCTCTCTCTCTCTCTTTTTTTAAGTAGTCGCTACACTTCAGGAGCAGTTCTTTGTTACTTGACTAGCTGAGAGCCACACAGTTGACAATCAGAGGTAGAAGGAATAAACCCTGTACCCTTGATTAAAGGAAACAAGAAAACAGTTAATTAAGAGATTACACACTTAGTTCTCTACACTAACTACTAGACCTTCATTAACTTCTTAATTTTTGATAAATCACTATTCTTTAAAATCTGTGAGGTTTACAGTCAGTCAATAATGCCATTTATTAGATTTTCACATTTCTTGTTGCTCAGAAAAATACATATTGCTGCAAAGCCTGTTCTGTTAACTTTATAAGTGAGAGTAGTCTGTGTATTTATTATCTGTTTCCAGTTTTGAAGAACATATGTGAGGTCTTGCATATTTATGCTCTGTCCCTTGTTCACTTCTTTTTCCTGGTAAATCGCTATGAGTTGCAATCATTCAATGATGCTAGTTATTAGTTTTATAGTTCTTGCATGTTCTTGTAGCACTTATTGTTCTGTTAACATTTTAAGTGAATTAGAGCTGCCTGTCACTTAAAGCTCTAAGATGTTAATGATCTGCTTCCAGTACAGAAGTATTAAGCATCAGTCAATCCACTTCCATTTGACTTCTATGTGATTTTAAACAAGTCCCATAAGTCAATGCTCCTGGATCACCTTTATAAAGGGATACTTTGTCTGCTGGGATTACCTGGTTAATATACAGACACAATAATATTTAAAATTTGTCCCTCTATTATTTTTGTCTTTGTCTATAATTCTTCAACAATGAAACCAAGATGTATTGTGATCTGTTCCTTGTAATATTTGAGGCTTTCAGGTAATCTGCTGCAGAACGTGATCACTAAATAATAACAGGCATTTGAGTCTCAGACTTTGCATCCTTCAGAAAATCAGTATATGCAAAGCCAAGTACTGCAAGAATTAAGCTGTCTCAATAGCACAAATATAAGATCCAAGAGGATAAAACCACTATGAGATAACAAACATGGCTGAAAAGTCCAAATAAAACCAACATTTAATATGCAAACTGTCACACTGCCAGCCCAGGTATTAGGAATTTTGTAAATAATTCTGTCATTTGTGAATATCTATATGATTTATACAGAAGTGTGTGTAAAGTATTGAGTTAAAATGTAACCACAGCATGCCCTGTTGGAATAGAACAGGAATGTACCTGCACTGTTATGACTGCTTAATGGAAACTAGAACACAGGAGGTTAACTTGAAAAAAATTCAGAGAAAACAGTTGAAATAAAATTGTTTTTATAATTACTGGGCCATTAACAGAAGATGTTATCGCTCAGTTTCAGTGCAGTAGCAGACACAATGATTAGAGCTGGAAGTTTTTTGTATTGCCTTGAAAGAGAAATTATTAGTAGGTTTGAGATGTAGAAGTGTTTTATTGTTTTATGACTTCCAGAAGCCACAAACATCTTAGAGATATGTATTTTTCACAGAGAGATGCTAAATTCTGTTAGTTTCTGACAATGGGGGTTTTGCTTGGGAACTGAAACTCGGGTGACAAAAAGTGATGTAATTCAAGCTAACCCAGCAGTAATATTTGATATTAATTTAAGAACTCTGTCAGACAGAGACTGTTCATTTTGTATCTGTCTTTTGACCTGACACCAACATCCACTCATAACCTTCTGCACTTGCCTTGCTGCAAGTAAGTTTTTAGGGCATAGTAACTCTTTCAGATTCAGATAGGAATATAGTAAAGTATAGCTTAGATGTTTTCTTTATTTATCTGAGACTGTACTACAATGATGTTTTAAATATTTCCTGTGATTTTGAACTCTGATGTAACTGGTTACTTAGTATTGTCTTGTTATTTTATTATTTATTATTAAATATATTTAAATTGTGGCTGATCTGTTTAGAGATATTTAAGCTGTGAGAGTACTTGCATATCTTTATGGTGACACTGTACAGGCCATTCCTAAATAGTCTTGCTCTTGGTCAGACTACCATTTGGATAAATAGTAACATTACACAGTAAGATTGGACACCTTTTATTAAGGTGCTTAAAATAGCTTATAAGAGTTGGCTGGTGGCAGTCAAAACTACCTTATAGTCTGGGCAGAAAGGGGGATAGCTAGGAAACCTGCGCCAGCCTTCCCCAGGGATGTGTGTGTGTGTGTGTGTGTGTGTGTGTGTGTGTGTGTGTGTGTGTGTGTGTGTGTGTGTGTGTGTGTGTGTGTGTGTGTGTGTGTGTATAAATCAAATCAAATGTATGTTTGTCAGCTACTTGGGCAGGGACATGATGCACTGGTTGGACAGAGAGGGTAGGTTTGGCCACTTAGCTGAAATCTCAACCTATAGCTGTGCCAGTGGGGTGTCTTATTGGGGATCTGGAGAAAGAGGGAGAAACCACCCCCAGACTGACTGTGATCTCTGCATGCTCTTAAGGAAAATTGCACTTTACTGTGTGTATACTTGTCATCCTCCCAGAGTTTACATTCCCCAATGTTGTGAGTGGTGAGGATTGAGTGCCCTTGATTACTGTGCCAGAGCAGGGGCATCACACAAATGATAAAAAGTGAGCTCTTACTTGTTGTCATCAATGCTTCATCAGACACTGAATGAAAACAGGTGTAGCAATGCATTTAAACATTCAGTGAGCCAATCAAAAATGCTATCTGTTACAAACATAATGCAGTGTAAGTCAGACTCTTTTAAAGCTAAGTATTCATGTATCAAAGTGTTGGTCCCAGCAAACAATATGAATACCTAAAACTTTCAAAATATAAAGAAAGTTCTCAAAAAAGCATAAATCAAAACTAGTTTCTTCACTAGTGATCTAAACCTCGATTCAAACAGAAGGAAAGGTGACATTCATAGGTTCATAGGTTCATAGGTAGGTACTAGGCTATCGGCCCAAGGGCCTACGTAAGCCTAGCCAGCAAGGTACCATAGCTTACGCCACCCAAGAAACTTATTTTCCTCTGCCACTGTCCAGCAGAGACACAGAAGTGATCCCCGGGGTGTATTTCCTATTTCCCATCCACTCATCAAGATTTTTCTTGAAGAGTGCTAATGAAGAACTTTGCTTGACATAGATGGGTAGCTTGTTCCAGAGTATAGGAAGTCTCTGGGACAGGAATCTATCCCTCCAGTGTGTCCTGTTTATTGTGGTGACAAGGTTTAGGTCCCTAGAGCGTGTAGCTTGGAGGGATGGGGATTTCTTTAGGTGTAGCATGTCCAACAGCTCTGGGTTTGACATAGCTTTATATGCTATGGAGTAAAGCTGGAGTTTTTTGAGGCGGTCAGTGTAAGGCATTTGTTTGAGGCCAGTAATCCTCTTTGTCAGGTACTTCTGTGGCCTTTCCAGCAGCTGCAGATGTCTTGTGAGGTACATTCCAAAAGGGGCATTGTACTCTATAATGGGTCTAATGAGTGATGAGTAGAGCGGAACAATGACCTCTTTTCTCCTGGATGAGAACCCTTTTATGATGAGGTGTGCCACATAAAAGGACTTCCTGACTACTGTGGCAATGTGACTATCAAAGGAGAGACTACTGTCCACCTGGGTCCCAAGGTCTCTTATCACGCATTCGGTGTTAAGTAGATTGCTGCCTATGTGGTAGTTCATGGGTACAGAGTTTTTACCAAAGGGGATGACACTGCACTTTTTGGCATTGAGCTTGAGGCCATGGCTCTGACACCTGGCATCTGTCTCAGTGAGGCCCTTCTGTAGGATGTCCACATCACTTGGGGACTTGACTATGGCTCCTAGTTTGCAGTCATCTGCGAACTTCGTCAGCCAGAGGCCTTCTGTGTTAGCCTGTACTTCAGAGAAGTAGATACCAAACAGGAGAGGTCCAGGACGGAACCCTATGGCACTCCACTTGTCACTGCCTTGAGGTCAGATTTGGAGTCTGCAACTTTTACAGTGTGGGTTCTTTCTGTAAGCCAGTTGGCAACCTATCTTGTGACATAGGGATTTATACCTAGTTTAGTGAGTTTAGCTATAATTCCAGAATGGGGGATGGTGTTGAAAGCCTTGGCGAGGTCAAGATAGGCTGTGTGAACCACCTTACCCTCATCCACAGCTTTGGTGACTGCCTCAAATAAGTCGATCAGGTTCAGGAGGCATGATCTGCCTTTCACAAACCTGAACTGGGTGGGATCTAGAGTTTGGAGGTTACCAATGTCTTTGTTTATGAGTTCCATGATGATATGTTCCATGGCCTTGCAGACCAGGCTCGTCAGGCTAATAGGTCGATAGTTCCCGGGATCAGTGGTGGCTCCCCCTTTGTGGAGTGGGATAACTGTTGCTGTGCCCATTCAGTGGGCACAAATCCTGATGCGAGGCTATTATTGAAAATGGTACTTAAGTGGGGAGCCAGTTCATTCTGAAGTTCATGTAAAACACAGCCTGGGATGTTGTCCGGTCCCATGGATGCTGTGTTTTTGGCTTTAGAGAGTGCAGCTTTTACCTGCATAGTTGTGATTACAGGGACTCTGCATTCTTCCTGTATAGATATGGGCCCTTTAGGGGGTGAGAGGGGGGTAAAGTTAGCACTGAACCGATCTGCCAGGATGTTGGCAATATCAGTTGGTTCTGTAATTTTCGTGCCTTTGTGCTGTAACTCAGAGCAGATCTGAGTGTTGCCATCTAGATTCTTGACATAGCTATAGAATGCTTTGTGGTTGTCCTTGGATTTAGTGGTGATTTTGTTTTTGTAGCTAGCTTTGTAGGATCTTATAAGGGATCTCAGCTTCTTACTGAGGCTGACCAGGGAGCTCCTCCACTCATGGGATTTTACTCTCTTTTGCAACAGTTTCTTCCTTCTGTTGTACAGTTTGTTTATGGCAGGGGACCACCAGATTGGCTTCCCTTTTTTGGAGGATAGCATCTTGGTTCTGTTTGGGATAGCACGATCCATGCACTCGTGTAAGTGCTTATAGAGTGCATTTGTGTAGGATTCAGCAGTTGTAACTGTATTGTCCATCTGCATGGGTGTCATGAAGTTCACCACTTCTGTCTTAAGATGCATGAAGTTGGCTTTGGAGAAATTTTTTACTGTGGTTTCCTTAATGGGGGGGGGGGGGGGGGGGGGGCAGGATGTGGATATCAAGGGTGATAAGCTTATGGTCGGATCTGACCAATAAGGAGTTGACTTCAGGTGTGGAACACCGGTCACTCATGTTAGTAATGACTAGGTCTAGGATATTGTTGCCCCTGGTGGGGGTGTGGATAAGTTGATCTAGGGCACCGGAGTTTATGAATTCCAGAAAGCGTTGAGCTAAGAAGTTGGTACACGAGTAGTTTTCCCAGTTAATGGTGGGGTAGTTGAAGTCGCCCATTATTAGGGTGTTTGGTTGAACCCTAATATTTTCCAGTACATCAAGAAAAGAGGAGTGGGAATCCTGGGGCATGGTCGGGGATCTGTAGCTAGCTACAATTTGGATTTTAGTTTTGCCCAGAGTTAGTTGCACTTGGATAACCTCGGGTGCATTATGCTGAGCAACTAGCCTGGAGGTGTGGATATCCTTAATGAATATGGACACACCTCTGCCTTTGGTGTTTCGGTCCAGGTTACATGGCCAAAAAGTGTGGTATGAGTTATAGCCTGGTAGTGCAGGGGTGCTCTCTGGAGCCTTGAACCAGATCTCAGTCACTTCACAGATATCGATGTTTTCCATTTTAAGGAGTGCCTCGAGTGAGTGCATTTTGAGATTTAGACTTCTAGCATTGCCTGTTCCTGTTATGGTGGTGAATTTGTTATTTGAACCCTGCCTAAAAAGGAACTATAGGGGCAGCAAGAGCCTTAGCCAGTATCCAGAATCCCAGGGGCGACAGGTGCAGGCCATCTGTGGCAAAGCATCATGGTCTGTTGACCATGTCATCCCAAGCAGACAGATACTGGATCCCCTTAGAATGACACCAGAAGCTTAACCAATTGTTGAAGTCAATCATTTTGTCCTTGTACTGCGGTATCATTCTGGGCAATGGCAGAATGCTACTCAGGGCTAGGGTCATACCTGCCTGGACTACAAGATTGGAGAGCTCTTCCATGTCTCTTTTCATGTAGTCCAGGGAGGTACGTCTCAGGTCATTCACACCAACATGGACAATGACAGAGTCATATTTGCACTTGGTGTGGAGTGACCTGAGTGCGTGGGTTATGTGGCGGATTGTGGTACCCGATAGGCAGCTGACAGTAACCTTCTCGTTATCTAGCCTGGTGGGTGGGACATCAGTGTGCCTGACTATAGAGTCACCTATCACTAGTTTGTTGGGTATGTTGTTTTGCCTTATTGGCTGTGGTTGAGTGGCACACTGAGTCTGTGGGCTATGTGTCATTTGGGTTGTGTTGAGGGCTGAAGGTTGCTTGTGTTTCTGCTTTGGAGGGCTCTGTTGCTTAGACAGATTATTATTGAGAGCCTCTGCGAATGTTTTTGTGTTACTGTGTGTGGATTTTGGTGGTGTAGATTTAGTGAGACTATGTGAAGTGTGGTGTGGTGCAAATGTTTACCTTCTCATGACTGTCAAGTTCAGTCTTGGTTAGAGAGAGCTTTAGCTCCAGCTTGGCTAGATACGTGCATCTCTCGCAGGTTGTAGTGCTGGGTGATAGGAGGAGAGGGTTGTCAGTGTACATGAGGCAATTTCTACATTGCCTCAAGATGCCCAGATTCATAAGATAGACAGGAGAGAACAATGGGAGCTGACCCTTGGACATGCCTGAATAAAAAACTATTTTCCTCTAGATAAGTGAGGAAAGTGAGTACAAAACTGTTTTCCTCTAGGTAATGAGGAAGATAAAGTGCTATAGTAATTAGTAGCTTATTTAGTGTTTACAAGTTCTGAACAAGTGCTGACCATGAACAAGCAAATTTAAGTGCTAAAACTAAGAATCTGTATCTGCACTAGACGAGTTACAGGACAGAAACAAGTGCAAATGCAGGCTTTCAAATCAGAAAGTTGAGAGAGATGGAAGAAATTGCCCAAACGGCCAGTAACTACAATTTCTGGGCCAGAACCACTCCTTATGTGGTAGACAGGTTACCTAGTGCTTACCACTCCCACTGATAAGCTAGAAGGCTTCCCTCCAACACAGAAAGGCTTGGGGGGCAGAGAAGCTTGCATACAGTCCTGGATACAGCAAATCTGTATCTGGAACACTAGTTACAAAAAAGGTAGGAAACAGGCTTACAGTTTTTTTTTTACAGAAAAGTAGCAAAACCAGTAGTAAAAAACAATTCACATGCAGTGCAAGCTAGCACACTTGAGTATGCAGCATTATTAGACCAAACACAGTTTAAAAAATGCAATTAAATTAAAAAGGACTAAAAGCAAGTGCAGAAAGAGTTTATTAGGTAGAATGTGGTAAAGAGATGGGACTGGGGGAGTGTCCCAGATCAAATCTACAGTGGGGCGGGCAACTGCAAAAGCCACCAAATTTAAACTACAAACCAAAAATAGGGAGGGTGGGTGAGACAAAACACTTTCAACAGAGATCTGAACAACAACTAACAGTACAAACTTTAAAACCATATGTATATTTGCCGATCAGTGTCTCAGAACAGTGAGACAACAGTTTCAACACAGATCTAAGCAACAATTAACAAACTCTATAACCAAAAAAAATATACTCAGCTCTGTATAATTGCAGATAATCTGTAAGGCAGTCTCTCAGAACGTTCCTATAAAAAAAGCATAGCAAACAGCTAGGAAACAGGAACATCACAAGTGTTCATAGCTAATGTGAAAAACTTACCTAACAAAGCTATTGTCATATATAAAATCTGAAGAAACTAGCTGTGTTCCACTTACAAGTTGTTCTCCACTATGCAAAAGGATTGTCAAGCTTCCTAATTATCCAGCCAATCAACATTATTAATGAAGTCACATGATAAAAACAATAAAAGCATTCTTGTATCTAAAATGGAATTTAACATTCAGTACTTGTTTAGTGCTTATCTTGCTCTACTCCCATAGAATTCAAAACAAAAAAGAACAACAACTAAAATCACATGATCATAGCAGTAAGCAATCTTCAAATGAATACAAAATGCAGCCCTCATCTAAAGTTTTTGTCATAGAGTTTAAGAGCTGAGAAAAATGTATTCCTCTAGCCTATCACATGCACTAGCTAAAATAACCAAAACATAAATGAATCTGCTAGATGATTATACTATGATGTCAATATATAACAATATTAATAAGGAATACTTATCAAATATAAACTAAATCGCTGAGTGAAACAATAGATGGTAATTATATCTCTGTATATTAGAAAAGGATAATCAAGTAAATATATTCTTAATAAAATTAAAACAGTAAGTGACGATAAATTAGTAAGTAAGTCTCTACAAATTAGGGAGAGATAATCAATTAGATTTTTATCTCTAATAAAATCAATAGGAATGGACAAAATTACTAAAAAATTATTGGACATTAATGAGCAAGTGGTCTTTGTCTTAAGAATTGCTTCAGAGAAACAACATCGTTAAGACCATTTAATTTGTATGCTTGTAATTTAATAATCCATCTTTGTTCAATTGTTTCAGTTCTGTTCCTATTATCACCCATTCTAAGATTCTCACCCACTATTTCAAGCAAAAAAACTTCAAAAAATGTTGTTGACCTGCCTGTGTTACATGTTTAGCTTAGCAATGGTCACATCACCTCTATTAATTTTATATACATTTTCCCTAACTCTCTCTCTCTCTCTCTTAGTTGGTTTTACTTACATAAAATCTTGGACAAATAGTACAAAAAGCTAAATCCACTAAATCATGAGTTGAACAATCTACATAATGTGAGAATCTATATTCTTTGCCAGTAGTCATATCAGATGTATGAATAGATTATTGTTAGCCATGTATGAGCATATGTTGCAATGTCTACAACTAAAAGTACCTTATCTACTTAAGATGGTCAACTGTTTGGGCTCAACATTTTGATAGTATATGCTCCTCTTAATGGATTTGCAATTGTTATAAGTTATTCTAGGATGTAGGGAGACAATTCCACAGATGGCATCATTGGCTAATAAAATATGCCACTTTTTGTTGATAATGTTCAGAATGCTCTTATTGTCAGATGCAAAAGACAAATACATTCTGCATCTCTTTGGTGTGTTCAAATCAGTTTCAGTGTTGTATTGTAGTTCCTTCTTAGAGAAATATGGTCTCTCTTTATTCCTTCTTTCATTAGTTACTATACAAGAGTACTGATCACATTCTTTTTAGAGTAACCCCTACTTCTAAAATTATTAATTAATTATTTGGAAGTCATAGTTAAAACTTTATTAATTAAATGTGATAAATGTAAAAGTTGTCCTTTCATGATATTATCAAAGTTGTGAGTTGAATGCAAACTGGATCTCTCAGGAAGATTGTTTTTCCAACAACTTTTTCTATAGACTTCAGTATACATGTGACCTTTAACATACTGGAGATTAACATCTAAGAAATGTATTTGTTCCATAGAGGTATAAATGGTGAATCTCAAAAATATATTGGTGAATTCAATATAAGATAAATATCCATCAAGGATGGATCTATCTCATTTCCAAATAATGACTATATCATTCACAAAATGAAATGCTTGTAATAGCAGATGGATCTCTTAAATCACTCATTAATCAGAGCAAATTTAGTCTCCCACTGTGCCATTACAAGATTGCCATAAGAGATGGCACCCATGGCCACTCCAGTCCTTTGTACATAATAATCTCCATCAAATGTAAAGCTATTGTTCTCCAATATTAATTTTATAAACATGCATAGCATGCTTATCAAATTGCTGGAATAGTCAATGTGAATCTAAAGATATTATCTCACAAAATCTTCCCCCACACTATTAGGAATTGCAAGTAAAGAGAAAACAAACATATAAAGTTACAAAAAATAAATTGTCATGTAGGGCCTCAGTTTCAGTTGTTGTTCTTCTTTTGGCTTTTCCCGGTTAGGGGTTGCCACAGTGGAACTCCGGTCTGCTAATGATTGGCAGTAGATTTTTACGGTGCCGAGGTGCCAGCCCAACACCCAACCTTCAAAGAAGGCCCTCCCATTCATGCATGTCTTTTGAACACCACTCGACTGAGGGGAGGACATGCAGACTCCACACAGAAGGCGCTCCAGCCAAGAATCAAACGGGAGAACCTCTTGCTGTGAGGCAACAATGTTACTGCTGCACCGTGTAATGGCCTTAGTTTCAATATAATCATATAATGATTCTAGAAAATCTTGGGTGTCCTTAAGAATAGTATTGATTTTAATTATGGCAGATTTCAACATGTTTTCTACATAAATGGACATAGGTTCAGTTAGCCAACCTTTACCTGACGATATAAGTCTTAAGGGATCATCTAACACAGTCTTATGTATCTTTGGGAGACCTTTTATAATAGGTATCAAAGGAGTTTCAACTATAAGATATTCATAGAGTTCCTTTGTTATATATCTGCTGGAAAAACGATCAAATAAATCACTGTTTAGTCTATATATCATTTGTCTTTCACTTTCCTTATTAATTTTAGTGTAGGTTTCAGATTCTGATGCATATTTTGCATCTTATTTATATAACTCACCTTATAAAAAAATCACAATGGCTCTACCTTTATCAGCAGGACAGATGACAATATCCATGTTTGCCTGAAGGTCTTTCAGAGCTTTATACTCTCTCTTAGATAAATTGGAAAAATGTTTGTGCTCTTGAATAAATATTATACATGCTATATAAATCATGTTCACAAGATCTCATGAAGGCCTCAACCACTGGATGTAGCAGAGGCATATATTCACTTGGTTTCTTAAAGATGTTGCTATTGCTGTTTGTTGTAGGAAGTAAAAGATTCAACATAATGTTCCTACAAAACAATTTAACATTCATATTGGTGTCATAAATGTTGCTGGAAGTAACTGGAATGGAAGACAATCCTTTCTGCAAAACATATTGCTGATCATCGGTCAGCTCATAGGTCGATAAGTTGTACACTAAGTTGTTCGGTTCTGAGTCCAATATTTCTTCACTAAGAGTGTGATGTTGCATTCTTTGCATGACATTCTCCATTTTCTTCCCCTGCTTTTTGATCTGTCGTGCTTCAAATGATTTCTTATATGTAGTGGTAGGGTAAGAAAAATGTGATGATTGGTCAGTGTGTATGTAGATCCTGTTTAAGGTCTCACATCCATATCTCTGTCAACTATAGTAATGACATCTCTTGTGTTTTCTAAACATTTACCCTTGACAGTAGTGGATGTTACATTAATGGTAGTTGTAGTTGTACTGGATTGTGTAGTCAATTGTCCCTTATCTGAGTTTGTGGAAGTAGTGGGTTCACACTGGCTTGTTTTCTCACCCAATTTTCTTTTATTAGGTTCTCCTGAATTCTCATACAGCCATGAGAAAACATTGCCAGTTTTATAATCTTGCATATTTCTCTCTAGTTTTCACTGTTTCTGTAGCTGTAATTTCCTTTCAAAAAGGCACATACTGTTAAAAACATTCCCTTGGATTCCGCAAGCTTAGCATGGTGTGCAGGATTAGTGCAGGAGCTCTAAAAGGCAATATGTCTACTGTGCAATCTAGGAATAGCCTGTGGGGGCATTCACGAGCTCTCCGGCACTAGTCCTGCATGGACTCAGCCCCTGTATGCAAATTACCCCATGTGCAGGAGAAATCCATGTGAATTAGGTGAATTTGGGATCCGGGAAGCTGGAAACGGCCGTGCAGGACTAGTGTAATCTGCAGAAATGTACTCGGTTAGTAACCAAGTACATTTCTGCAAATTCCAAAATGGAGCCGTGACAACTCCAAATAAAGGGTGCATATCAGTCAGGAAGCATGTCAATGGCCAAGTATAAGGCCATTGGCATTGAAAACAGCTTACAAAGTAAAAAAATCAACTTTTACTTTTTTAGCTGATCTTGGCTATTTAAGTGTAGGGCAGTGGCACGCAAATGGGATTGGGGTGGAAATAAGAAAATAAACCTAAAATAAGCATTCAAACTAAAATTACTATTCTTCCATTAAAGTCAATGGCAGGCAGAAGACAACATGGCTAGTGAGTAGTGGTTGCTAAGGGGGAGACTCAGTGTGACACATGTAACTATGCATTAGCAGGCAATCCTATGCAAATGAGGGGAAGGATAGTGAATCCCAGATTTCCCCCTCAAGCTAGTCATGTCCCAACTGTGTAAGACCAGGAACAGCTTGGTGCAAGCCTAGGAGTTGGCTGACATCATGGTGGTGTATGCCAGGCATACAGTAAGTAGATTGGAGCCCTGTGGCTCAGGTTTGCTCTTAGCTAAGCACAGCTAAGCATGGGGATGTGTCTGAGTCTGCCTAGCACTTTTTACATTGCCTAAGTGGGTGTGCGCACTGCACACTGGGTTTTAAAGGAAAAAAAAAGGTAAACCAGGAAATAGCAGCTCTGTGCACATTTGAGCGCCGTGTTTGTGTGGTGCACCCCTGGGCTTAAACAGGAAGGCAATGGGAAGGGAAAACAGTAGTAGGAAGTTAATCAAGGAGAACTAGCATAGCTGGCAGGTGAAATGTGTCAGAATCAGCCAATTACACAAGTAGCAGACCAGCCCAGCCCAGAACACTACTATAAACTATGCAAACACCTTTCCCTCTGTTTTTTCCCATACTCTACACCACCCACCACCGGTGTATACAAACGGGGAACTTTTAACAAACAAAACTACAAAATGATAGGGGCTGCAGCAAGCAACATGCAACAACATGTGCAAGAGGCTAAGGGTGGTGAGGATGTGAATGCTGCTGATCAACCTACAGTGAGGAGATGGAGAAGAGTGTACAGACCTAGGGTAACCTATCAGGGGCTACATGAGCTGGAGATAGTGGAGCGCTATAGGGTGGACATGGGCCTCCTACAGCAAATTGTTGAGCAGTGCTGGCCACTCCTGACACACCGAACTGACCAAGGGGAACCCATCCCAATAGATACCAAGGTATGTGTAGGCCTAGGAATACTAGCCACAGATACCTCCTAAAGCTCAACTGGGGATATCATGGGGATCTCACAGGCATCACCATCTAGAGTATTCCACCAGTTCCTGGATGCCATGTCAGCACATGCCATTGAGCACACATATTTCCTCAACACCAGTGAGGTGTTGGCCAGCAATATGCATCTCTTCCACCAAATAACAGAATACCCTGAGGTAGTGGGTGCTATAAACTGCATGCACATATGCATCAAAGCACCACCCGGTGATCAGGGTAGGGCCTACATCAACTGCAGGGTCCTCCCCACCATCAACTGCCAGGTCATGTGTGATGCCCAGGGCATTATAATGAATGTGTGCGCTGGCTGCCCTGGAAGCTATCACGATTCCCACATCTGGCATCTGATGCAGCTGTACCAGAGATTTGCCAATGGGGACATCCCCTACTGTCATCTAGTGGGGGATGCTGGTTACACACTGGAGCCTTGGTTGATGACACCCATCAGAAATGCACACACACACGAACAAGAACGCCATAATAAGGCACACGCACAGACCAGACTTATAATAGAGCATGTGTTTGTGATGCTCAAATCATGGTTCTGGTGCCTGGATACATCTGGTGGAGCTTTGCAGTACTCAGCAGCTACATGTACTCAAATTGTTATGGTATGTGCCATGCTACACAATATGATCCTGCGGAAACAGCTGCAGCAGGAACAGCATGGGGCAGGGCCACACAGCCCCCCACCAATGCCAAGGCCTGCACAGGCACAGAGTGACTCGTAGGAGGAACAACTTGAGCCTGCCCAAGTAGGCAGATGGAGGCATGCCCAGTATGCCCTGGCCTTGGGAAAGAGGCAACGTATAGTACATACACTGACACAGTAGGGACCCAGGGAATGACACCTCTCTCTGACTCACACATACAGTAAAAGGGATGCCAAACATGACACTACCTGTGCTCAACCATGTATAGGTAGTGCACTATGTGCATCTGACATAGGCAGACCTCCAGCACCATCTTCAATCCTGGCACACCCACAAGGTAATTCAATCAACCTACCAATTGCCAAATGGAGTAGAATGTGTCATTACCTGTATCTATGGTATGGATGTGAGCATGCAGGGGAATTGGGTGGCTGAATGTTATGGCAGCAGATAGTAGACACCCATAGTGGCACCATGATATCTGTAACACATACTGGAGTCACCACAGTAACCAGTACCACAAAGGGTGACAAAACCCACTGCAGGAAATGTGCTGAGTGACATGTGTGTCCATATGACTCACACATGCCAGTTAGGGAGGTTCACATACCCAACAATAGTCTCAGCCAGCAGGACAGGTGTAGACAAACGCAGACAGAGCCTGTGCTATGGCTTCTGAATGAAGCCTATGAGTAGCCTCCCCCCCAGGCCTTCACAGACAGACTACAGCAGGTCAGGCAGTGGGATGTTAGTTCTAAAGGGTAGGAAGTCAGACGCTAATACGTAGGCAACCAAATCTAAGACCTGTAGTACACTGATATGCTTCTTTTCAGTATGATAGGTTAGACTACAGAATGAAATGGAGTACCTGACATACGGGTACAGTCATAGCAAATGTGTGCAAGTGCCAGGTATGCCCACCCATCCTATGTAGATGTAGAAACAGTAAGGTGTGCCTCCCCCAATCATGTGTAGAAATGTAGAAACAGTCAGGTGTGACTCCCCCAATCCTGTGTAGAAATGTAGTAACAGTCAGGTGTGCCCCCCCCCCAATCCTGTGTAGAAATGTAAAAACAGTCAGGTGTGTCCCCCACAACCCTATGTAGAAATGTAGTAACAGTCAGGTGTTGCACCCCCACTCCCATGTAGACATGTAGAAACAGTCAGGTGTGCCCTTACCCCTAATCCAGCATAGAAATGTAGTAACAGTCAGGTGTGCCCCCCCAATCCAGTGTAGAAATTTAGAAATAGTCAGATGTCCCCCCGCAATCCTATGTAGAAATGTAGCAACAGTTAGGTGTGCCCCCCCTCCTATGTAGACATGTGGAAACAGACAGGTCTGCCCCTTCCCCAATCCAGTGTAGAAATGTAGTGACACTCAGGTGTGCCCGCCCAATCCTGTGAAGAAATGTAGTAACATGTATGAGTAGGTATGCCCAGATGTGGCCAAGGTAGCAGGATAGGTTGTAGCATTTGCACAATATGCAGGTCTGTGTGTGTTAGGATGGTGTATGTTTCATAATGTGTGAGAGTGGTCAGTATGTACACATGTTGAGGTAAGATGGTAGCCATTGCCCACTACTGCTGATGACAGGGACAAGCCCTCACGACTGCAGTGCCAAAGACAATCCCCACCAGTATAACGGTTTACTATCATATGTTCAAAGTGAACTCCATCGACTATACTTTTGTCGAACATGGAAATTCGAAAACAGAAATGTCGAACACCAAAAGCCAACCTAGGAACGGTTTTAACATGGATCGAGATAGGTGTTCACTGTTATTGATGAACTACAAACCTGTCCCCTATCTCGACCCATGTTAAAACCCATTCCTAAGTTGGCTTTTGGTGTTCGACATTTCCATTTTTGAATTTCCGTGTTCAGCAAAAGTGCAGTCGACGGAGTTCGCTTCGAATATATGATAGTAAACCAGTATAACACATGCTAGCAGTAAGCCATTGTAAATGTATGGTGGTAATATGTGTCACCACCTGAAAGACTGACATGGCATGGCTGTTAGGCTGGATATACAAGCAGTACACAGGGGAAAGTACCCCAGATATACAGTATATACTGTATCACTGTGAAATGGAGACACCCCTGGATTTGTACATATAGGTATACATCACAGTAACTGGACCTATAGTAGGGGATACCGGTGATGTCTGCCTCAACACCTGCAGATCACAAAGGAGGTAGGACTGATGTATTGGGAATCAAATGATGTACCTGCACATGCCAGAATAACTGGAATGTCCCATGCATATCTGTGTGCCAGATGCAAGTAGTTTCCATAGCATACATGCACCCAGCCATGCAAACACCACCCACAGGCACCTCTCTGGTAATATCCCTGCTGTGGGGAATGAGTACAGTAAGACCCCACCTGTATATGGCAATGGCGGAAGACTGCAGCATGCAGTGAAAGTGTGTCCCTAGCTGTAGGGAGCACCCTGCCAGCATCCACACCAGCTGATCAAGACTGATAGAAGATATTGGCATGAACACCTGTCACACCTACCATGTCACCCCAGGGGAATATACTGTATGGTGGTCTGGGACTGTAGGACTGACAGAATGCAATGGCCTGCCACATCTGGCCTGAAGCAACATCTAATGCCCCACAGGCGTCTGCCAAAGGCCTGTGTCTCACACGTACAGCCAATGCATGTTATGTCATGGACACCCAAATAACAACATAACACACTCCACATAAGCCATATGCAAGGCCATGTGGACAAACCACAGTAACATGTCCACCATGTCCCACTGCATGAACTGTGGACCAACACTAACACACACCTGTGATGGGGTGATACCCTTAGGGAAAGTATCAGAGAATGTATGCATAATGTATGGAAGAGGTTAGAATAACAGAGGGGGGTGTGGGAGCATGGGCAGCATGGAATGTGTAGGGTCTGACACCAAGCTGTGTGCACACACTATCCCCAGCTGCAAACACATAAATGGGTGGCTACACACCTGCCTGTACACCACAATAGGGTAAATGTCCTGACCCATGGCCCCTGCCTCTGGCTAACCTGTGCAAATCTGTACAGCTGTGAGGCATTGCCACAGCAAGATAAGGCCATACTGTCATGT
The DNA here is from genome assembly GCF_019279795.1 of Protopterus annectens. Classification (NCBI taxonomy): domain Eukaryota; kingdom Metazoa; phylum Chordata; order Ceratodontiformes; family Protopteridae; genus Protopterus; species Protopterus annectens. Next base: position 1,410,694,766 of record NC_056746.1, on the reverse strand, counting down.
TGATGGGCAGACAAGTATTTGATCCTCTGCCAGCACTGTACCAAGGTGCTGAACCAGATACACAAATCCAGCACCAAGTGTCTGCAGCTCCCCCTCCAGAATGGCATAACTTACCATGAATACAAAGGTGTCTGCCCACAATACCAGACACAGCTGCAGTCACCCTTGTCCCCCAAGTCATCACTGTAAGCAAGAATGTCCATCTGACAGTACATAAGGACAGAAAACATCACTGAGTATAACAGTACACATGTCTGAATATCTCTGCTAATAGCAGTACCATGCAGCTGAAGCAGCACAGAAACAATCACCTACAGTACACAGTTTGTCCCCATATTGCTGAATGATTGATGGATACCTTGCAGAAACAGTATGCTATCGGTAGATGTACAATACAAAGGTCTGCACTGCAGTACAAACTACCTGGAATTGATCCATGCATTCAATACAGAAGGGCATTCTGGGCATGCTCGCCCACTTAGAGAAATGAAGGCAATGTCAGTCAACAACATACTGAAAGGTCATACTGGGCATGTTCACACACTTAAACAAATGAAGGCCATTTCTGAAAACAACAGTGGACCAGACATATCTGGCAGTTGCAGATGTTAGTGCAGACACTCCTCAGTATGCACTGCTCATGCTTTGCACACACACTAGATAGGAATACAGGCATATATCCAAGGACAGCACACTATAATAAACCAAAAGTAGACGTACACAGATGTGTGGAAGAGAGTGACTGGGCCATCCATTATGAGGCCTGTCCCACCCAGCACACAGCCAAATGGCTACAACCAGATGAGGTTCAGATGTCACTCACTGTAGACCTTAGCCACTGGTATCTGCAAGCAGTACGGACTATATAGTGCAAGTGCAAGCTGTGCAACATGACTGTACAAGGAAGTAGTCATCTAGCAGCTCTATATACGTACCTGTGGAATATAACCCTGTGTGCACCCGCATGTGGTGTGTCAACCTCTAGATGAATGGGTTATGGCTGATGCACACACACTGCCCTCCCCATAGCCCTACTATGACAAGCCTGCTGAGAACATTCATTTTGAAATATACCCTTGTGAAAGGTGTAGGCTAGTAATCTCTGAGGTGCTTCCTATAACTGCTGTAGTGTGATAGACCAGTTAGGTAGGAGTTCTAATCTCAGACTTGGCAACTGTGTGTGTGTCTCTGTCTGTATTGAGAGCAATGCTTTTTAGGCTAGTCACACTCACTACAATTCAAATGCCCTACTTTGGCAAGGCTGCTGATGTCATACATTGTGAAATATACCGCTTGGAAAGTTGTAGCCCAGTAATCTCTGTGGCGCATCCTGTAACTGTGTATTGCTGTAGTGTGACAAACTAGTAAGGTAGGAGTTCTAATACCAGACATGGCAACTCTGTGTGTGTGTGTGTGTGTGTGTGTGTGTGTGTGTGTGTGTGTGTGTGTGTGTGTGTGTGTGTGTGTCTATCTGTGTAGAGAGCAATGCTTTTTAGGATAGTCACACTCACTACAATTCATATGCCCTACTTTGGCAATACTGCTGATGTCATTCATTGTGAAATACACCTTTGGGGAAGGAGTGTTCCAGTAATCCCTGTGGTGTGTCCCATATCAGCATAATGCTGTAGTGTGATATATAACTCTGGTAGGGGTTCTATCCCCACACATGGCAGTTGTGGATGTTTTGTGTGTGTCTGTGTAGGGAGCAATGCATTTTAGCCTAGCCACACTCACTACAATTCAAATGCCCTACTTTGGCAATCCTGCTGATGTCATTCATTGTGAAATACTCCTTTGGGGAAGGAGTACTCCAATTATCTCTGTGGCATGTCCTCTAACTGCGTAGCGCTGTAGTGTAATAAACTAGTTAGGTAGGAGTTCTAATCCCAGACATGACAGGCATGTGTGTGTGTGTGTGTGTGTGTGTGTGTGTGTGTGTGTGTGTGTGTGTGTGTGTGTGTGTGTGTGTGTGTGTGTGTGTGTGAAAGTCATATCCTGTGTGGAGGTGGTTGTGTGTGTGTATCAACAATCAATGTGGAGCAGGTTTTGCATATTTCATACTAGTTAAAGTGATTACTTTATAAACACAAGATGCATGGTTTGATTCTGACATAGGGTAACTGGTTAGGCTTATAATAGCCCAAATGGGCAGTTATCCTAGTACTAATCTATGAACTTATCTATGAACTATGAACACACACCCACTTGCCTTGGCAACAGCCACTATGTTGGTAGTACTCTGCATATTGCCCACTGATAGTAACCATGGTGTGATTGCAGTGGGCTACAGAGGGCATGGCACCCTGTTCATCTGTCCAATAGGCACGTACATGCCAACAGTACACCTACCCCATGTTTCCCACTGGACACCTGCAACACCTGTGGTGTCATTAAATGTGACCTACAAAGGACATACCATGCCAGAAAAACATGCCCTGAGAGGACAGATGCCACTGACACCATGGAATGCCAGTATCATGCTATCAATGTAGGTGCAGGGTAAACCTGCTGTCCATTAACAGTTCCCGCCACATGAGGCCAGGACTGGCACATCTGATGATAACAATCTGTGTACACAACATGGGCCAGACACCCCAGGTACAGTTCCACATGTCACTGTACATGCATTGGGAGGTGTGCACATCTCAGACACCGTCCATGTCATGGAGTAAGGAGCACATACATGGCAAGCGATGCACAGCATTGGCCACACAAAATAGTCACCCAGGTGACTGGATGGTGAATACAATACCCACCTGTGTGGGCAAATCCAGAAACAACACCTCTGAGCCGCATTGCAAACCATTGTCATGTGGGCTGATGACAAGGTATACCCATCACCTAGACTTGTATAGCTGCCTGGCACAGTTAACCACTACACACCCATGAAGCAATGCACCCATGCATGTCAACACTGGCACAGTGTGTGTGTGTGTGTGTGTGTGTGTGTGTGTGTGTGTGTGTGTGTGTGTGTGTGTGTGTGTGTGTGTGTGTGTGTGTGTTGTATGATGCGTATGATCACAAATCCCACTCACAACAACCCCCATTAGCATACTGAAGCATGCTGTCCAATGTCAGACACCTCCACATACCCTTTGCCCATATAACCTCTGTATGACCCCTGTAGTGCATGTGATACCTGCACAGTAATGTGTTGTGACAATCTCACTAGTGATGTGTTGTATTCCTGGCCCTGCTAAGTGTGTCAATGTGTGTGCATCCCTGTTTGAGTGTGGCTGTGTTGATACTGGCACCTGTTCATGCGGACAGGCATGTGTACTGCACCTACCGTATAGCTACCATATCCCTGTTGCAGATGTCACTCACCATCACATATACGTTTTGCGGGCTCCTCAACATGTAACCTATGTGGCGAATCCAATAACTGCATAGAAATGTGATAGCACTACATAGATGTCAGGGGGTTGATACCCTGTGCTGGTAGGTGTGTGACACAAACATGCTTAAGTTTTAATTTCCCACCCTTCCCTGACTTTACTTTGCCCCTGTCTGCCTCTCTCACTCCATCTCTGGTAGATGTGGAGAACTACACCTGCTTTGCTTAGGCAGCAGCATGTGTATTTTAAGTGATGCTCATGATCAGCTGATGGCCTCTGCACGAATTGCAGCCCTCCTCTAGCTGATTGCATGTGGAACAGCTGTGGTAATTGCATACAAACACGCTCAAATATCTAGGAACATCATGTTGGTGTTGGGCCTTTTCATTCACTGTGAGAAGGAACTCATTCTGTTATTTGGCATACGGCATCTCAGATGGATTGGGGATTTACCAATAACAACATACACTGTGGAAACAGAGCAACACACAGGAGGTGGATATGCCTGACCTGACTACAGACTGCAAGTGCTGCTATACTGCATTTAGAGTAATGTTATAAGGAGTTCTGGATTTCGGCCTTCGCTGAAAACAGGATCTGTGGAACCTAGTCGGACTTTCCTGGTCAACAAATGTTAAATAAAAAAATAAAATAAATAAATAAATGTTGGTTTAGCAGGGTGTGTGTGGATATGGCTGTCCTACATGTTTTAATAATTGCCAAGTCAGTGCTATGTTTATGAGGAAACCCCATCTGTAGGGTCATCTGCAGACTGGGCAGTGTTTGGTGCCTTTTGTTTCATGTGTTACCCACAGAGCACCTATCTGTGAACTGCAGAAGGTAGTGTGAGAATTGCAATCTGTAGATGGTGACAGCTGTGAAAGTTACTGACTTCATATCTCTCATAGGACATATGTTGCAACAAACCTTGTTACAACAGTAAATGTATGAGGTTATCACAGCAACATGTCGATATTGGCCCTGTGTATGTGCCTCAAGACACAACTCTGTCAACCTTTGTACATGTGTCATGCAGTAAGACGTGCATATCTGCTTGTACACCATAATTAGTGACATCATATCTGATAACAAGCCAGTGAGATATCAGACTGCTACACATGTTATGTATAGTAGGGGTTAGATTTGATGACATAACCTGGACATTCTGTGGTTGTGTGTACAGTATTGAGATCTGTGTACGTAAGGTGAATGTTGACAGTGTGTGTATTGTTAATATGTACTGTGGCCTGTGTACAGACTGTGGTAGATGTCATTGTTCCTGGTCTCGTTCTATCTGATGTTACATGCTGCTCCACTGTATGTAACCCTATCGGCTTACATGTTTGTAGGGACATACACACATGTCCCATACCACAGACAGGCATCGGACCAAACTGTGTAGTGGCCCAGTATATGTAGTTTTAGTGTGTGAGTGGCACATATGAGGATGGTGTCAAACAGATAGTCCATATACTGTAATATTACACTAGCTTACCATACGTGGCTGTGGCTGTGTTCACATTGGCTGTGGCTATGCACTTTCACACTGATGTATCATACTGTGTGCTGTGACAGGCCTGTAGAGCCTGCTATATATGCAGGTACATGTGCATTCCCCTATAGGAAATGTAGACCAGTGTTAAGCCAGTCAGCCTGTAGCCTGCACAGTGCTTTGTTACATGCCTAGCAGCTTAGTGTACTTACCCAGTTTGATGTCATATCCAGATACTTGCCAGATGTACTGCTGCTGGGCCTCCCTTAACAGCCATGTATATCATACAGAGCAGTGGGATGCTGTACAGATGTATGTCAATATCTAGTGGGTAGTATGTGGCCATGTTACCTCTGTACCAGCAATTATGTGTCAGGACAGACAGGGGTGTGTGAATGCATAACCTATGGGGGCAAATGTATACCAGTCATTATGTGTTATACTCATCTACATGGCTGTTAACATCCACATTGTCAGGCTTGGTTCACATGTCTTGCACTAAGGGGTTCTGTGTATACCTCTGGACTGTCCAGAGTGTGTCAGTATGTCCACATATATTGGCCAATATGTCTGCCGTAGTCCACAGGAGCATTACGTGCTAGCAGTGGTACTGTACTATTATGTCCTTAGGATGTCTGTCAGTAGCCAATGGTGCACATGTTAAAAGCAGATGTGACCTCCCATACACAACGTGTCTGTGAAGACAATCCCTATTACAGTAGCAATACTCTACAAATATACCTGCTATACACACCTGACATCCTCTTGCACTGCAAAGTTGGGACTATAGGGGCTGAGGTAGGGCTACACTCCATGTTCAGGACATATGGTGAAAATATATGTATATATAATTATCCAGATATCTATATAGAAATATACACATATACATATCAACATATATAGATGTATATGTATATGTACATATATATATATATATATATATATATATATATATATATATATATACATATCAACACCCAGATATATACATATACAGAGCAATATATGTCTACACATATACAGATAGGGATACATATGCACATATACATATGGATATCTACATATATATTGACAGTAGTAGGTATATGAGAATAGATATGTATGCACATATAGTTATAGATATCTACATATATACCAACATAACTAGGCATATCTGTACACATAGGATGTGCATACATATATAGCTATATAGACATATATCTATATATACATATATCTATATATATACATATATATATATACATACATATATATATATATATATATATATATATATATATATATATATATATATATATATATACATACACACACATATATATATATATATATATATATATATATATATATATATATATATATATACATACACAGATATATACACATGGCCATATATATGTAGCACTATACAGATGTGTCTACAGACATATGTATGTGTATACATGTGTATGTATATGTAGACATATATAGACCTATTATATGTATACAACCATATTCCTGTCATGAGTAAACTCACAGTTGTGCATACCCTCCCAGATGTATCTCACCAAATGTATCTGCTATGTGCACATTATGATAAAACAACATATGTGATGCAACAGTCATATTAATAACAATGACTGCACAATTCAGGAACTAAAGGCAATTGTTCAATACTACTCAGTATGTGTATTGACAACTATATTGGTAAAACAACAGCTGTCTTTACAGTGGTCATGGCATAGTGGTTAAGTGTTGTAACTTCAGTGTACAGGGTCCTGGATTCAAGCCCTGCAAGGGCTGTTCATTTTGTTGCTGGGCAGAACAAGGGCTGTCGGATACAGAGTGGTTAAGGCACTTTTGAGCAGCTTTAAGCAGGTTTGTGTGGATTTGCGTGAAGCTAAGCGGTGCTAAGCTAAGGGTAAACATACGGGCGCTTACACAGTGTAGGCATCGCTTACCAGTGCGCAAATCAGCTTAGCTGCTTTATTGCAGCAATGTTGATACCTGCTAAGCATGGCTTAGCCCTGGTAACCAGAACACACCACCCAGTCTGATAATCTGTAATAAGTGTATGTAATGCCATGTACAATACATGCACCTATGTGCTGTCATTACTGTAGCAAGGGATGTGAGTGCCATGTGTGGGACACAGACATATATGAGGCCTGTACAGCATTGTTATCCATGTGAATGTGTTGCATACAGATGTAGTAGCCCAGGGTACATGCTGTCACACTGGCATGTGGTGTATCATGGCAGTACTACTGTTGACAGTGCTAACACAGGCAAGAGAAGAGAGTGAAATGTAGTACTGACAACAGGCACACCTGTGGCATAGCTGGACACGGAGGCCTCCCTGTTGTAGCCCTGGTGTGTGAGCTGTGTCACAGTTTGTACCCCTTACTGGGTAATGATCCATCATGTGGAATGTAACTGTAGACTACTGTCTGTAAAGCACATGTTAGTTATGGCTTCCAACATGTAGTTATGGCATACATATTGTTGACAGACATCTATCTGTCAACACACTCATGCTACTGCATAGCTACTTGCCAAGCTGATGACTGTCAGTCCCTATACAGATGTGCAGATGGCAGGTATCTAGCTGGGATATGTACAGGCAGACTAATCTTGATTGACACTGACATGTCTGTCCAGCTGTGTAAGAACTGGCACATATAGGAGATGGCACCCTGTACGCACCACATACCAGGGGGACCTCCACTACACTACCACAGTCAACAGAACATGCTTGGGTGCAGGTCTCCATCACACACTAACCATGTGTTGTAATGCATGTTACATACATGCAATCTTAATCACCTCAGTGGCGATGTACAAGAGGCACCTGGAGGATTGGCTGAAGCATGTCATTCTCACCCTGAGGATCACCACAGTAGTGTCAGTCAATAGACTGCCTGCTGCCACCTGGCAGGTGGCAGGATACCACTGTATACAACCCCTACACAACTCATATCCCCTTGGACAATAGCTAGGTACACAGCTATGATCACCTGCCATGATGCACCCCTGTAATGACACATGTGTACATATGCATGACTGATTATAGCAGTGTCTGTGTGTTAATTCCATGAGGGCCTTACCAACCAATGAAACATTCATTGCCATAGTCAGTTGTGGATGCTACCCCCCCATACCGGCTAAACAAGCCTTGCAGTACCAGCACAACAGTATTTTACAAATGGGTTGATAGTCATGGCATACCCATTGTGTTCTGGCATGTGTGTGTAGTTGTGCATGTCCGTATATCTGTAGGGTACAACATTCTGAGGCCACATATTCCTATTTCATTGCCACACAGTAGTACAGATAGTGTTGTTGCTGCCCATAGGTGAGGCATGACATTGCAACACCCTACTACGTGTGTGGCATGTGCATTAGATGCATATCCCTGTAGTACCACTGTTGAGGTATACAATGGGTTGTGTCACAGTCATGGCCACTGTGTGATGGTGGGTATGGCAGAGTGTCATCATGGGTTTCAGGGAGTACAATATCCAGTGGGGGATGTGAGTGCTGTGTATACTGTCATTACACCAAGGTACACCCGGTGTATGGCCTGCTGTGTTGTGGTGTGGACAGCCCCCCCCCAGTGCCGGGGCTTGTACTGCCACTACGAGAACTCCTTGGTGTCCTATCATGCCCTCATTGACTACCAGCTGTTGGCGTTGCTGACCTATGTCCACGTGGCCATCTCTGCACTCCCACCACATGTTCAAGCACGGACAGACCATGGCTGATGAGGGCCATCATCTCACCAGACCATCTAGCCATGAACTCAGTTAATCCAGGGATGGCACCAGCCAGTTCACAGATGTTGTTATTTGCAGATATGAGACCAGCCCTCTGCAGCCTCAGGCCCTGTCTGTGGTAATGTTCTATACATACCTGTGCCACCATGACAGCCTGAAACATGCCCCTGCTAGTATCAGCTGTGTCACCTCTGCCAGGGGCATGATGTCCAGTGACCCTACCACGAGCACCCTGAGACATCTGCCTATATGGTGCCCTGCCAGACATCCAGCTATGTCTGCTGTGACCGGACACAGTAGGCAGGGTTACCACACTTTCCTGTGCACTGCCACCGAACGTCAGCTGTACCTCCGCTATGGTCACTGGTGATAGGGTGTGTATAGGCACTGAAACTGTGTGTGGGATTGGAGTGGCTGAAAGGGGGATATCAAATGTTGGTGCAGTGTTGGCCCCTGACAACCCCACCTGTGCCTTAACATTACTATCATCATCTTCGGACACCAACATCAGATTGCATGCAGGAGGGACCCTGACCCACCTCGCCACTTGTGGGGGAAAACAATAAATGCACTTTATAACCTGTACAGCATTGCCTAACAGTATACACACACACACACGCACACACACACACACACACACACACACACACACACACACACACACACACACACACACACACACACACACACACACACCTCCATATTACTTACCTGTCCATGGCTTTACAGACAGTCCCATGTATATGTTGATATGGTACCACATCCTGCATCACACTTGTTAGCATACACACATTGATACCACTCATTAACATACCAGTCCTCTAAATTCCTACACAAGCAGTCAGGGCACAAGGCCGGTTGCTACTTTACCTGCCTGATCTGTGTGTAGTGGTTTTACATGGCCTCACTGCTGTCATTTGCTATGCACCCTCTGTATGTCCGGACATAATGAGCATGGCCCCTATATGTGTGGGCTACTATGTTGTATCCATAATATCACACACTGGTGTGTCATGTGTATGTAATGCTCAGTACATGCCAGATATGCTGCTCCTTCAGCCCATCATGTGACAAGTGTAGTATTTGCATACACTCCCTGGTGTTGACTAGTGCTTCCCCAATGCATCTGTAGAGCTGCATACGTGGGTTGTAGGTGACCTCTCTGCTAAATGCGATATTAAGGGTGTACCTGGTGTCTGTTCCATGCTACAGACCATATTATACTATCAGCTGTCCTGTGATTACACATATGACAGGTATTCCTGGTGTATAATGTGGCAGTCCATGTACATGTACTACATGATCCCAGAGGTAGGTACTGCTATATGAACACCCCACAATCACATATGTGCATACATGGCCAGCCACACAAACACACACACATGCACACAATCATCCTACATGCATCAACCTCCCTCAACTTCACCAGAGTGACCCTAAGACTACCCACCAGGATGAACACACACATACAGGTGAGGTTGCACAATGAAAGTGCACACAGTCCTCCTATTACCCCTCTGTCAACATGCATAACATATGGTACCCGACAGCATGCAGTGCAGTTATAGTCAATCCATGCTGGCAACAGTATACATGTGTGTGATGCATGTGCTGTGTCACTAAGTGAAGCTCCTTCCTCTGGATACCACGGCGCTTATGAACACGGTATTTCTGTGCACCTGTTCTGCCATGTACTGTGCACCACACCTCACAGGTGTACGGCCCATTACTGAATGTGTACTACTGTGTCAGTTATGGCAGCTTTAATGCTCACAGCCCCTATGTTTTCCAGCAACACATACCTGGTATGATATGTGGATAGATGTCATTTGTGAATATCTGATGCCTGATGCACAGCTCTCAACATCGGCGGACCATGTATGACCAATCCAATACTCTTACACTGACAACCATCAGAGCATACCATAGCTATAGGGGGTGTACACACCTTTATTGATTTGAATCACCCATCCTTGATCTGCCATGGGACCACATCACCACATATATTAGCAGTCCATGAGCCCGGTATGTGACATATGTCCTGTACTTTTACATGCAGTGTCTACAGATTGTGTTAGGTGTGCAGCTGCTGACAGCGATGCATACACACTGTGTGGGCATATGTGTGCACACCCTTATTATGACGGTTTATCGCACCTCTTGTTGCACTGTATATGGGTGTTGTTCCAAACATGTCCCTACTGTAGGCCATGTCTCCCACCATTATGTTATTTCCTCTGGACACATTCCACAATGACAGGATGTTAGTTATCATGCAGATGTCTAACATACACTTCCAATACCCCCATCATGGTCACCCCTGTGATGCCGTGCATTTCACAGCAACAATACATGCACATGTACAGCATGCATTCAGGGTAGGCGTGTTAGATGTGTGCATGGAATATACCATTGCCATTACATTCCCGGTGTGTTGGTAAGCATTTACATAAACCATACTCACCAGCTACAGGCTGCTGCCTTGGTGGTATCCTGGAGGGACCTACATAAGAGGGTGAGAAATGCAATGTCAGTGGCCATACCTTTGGCAGTGCTACAGGGTGGGTGCAGTATTACAATACATCAATGGTACATTTCCACAATACTACCACATCTGGACATCTGTTTATCACTACAATGCAGCAACACAATATAGGTATGACATGTCAGATATGCATGATCTACCTGTACCGATGCAGATGTATAAACAACAGTGGTCTACTGATGTGCCCTGTTTCCGTACCTGCGCACTCCTCGGCCAGTGTGTGGGTGCCACCCACCTCCACAAAGGTGTCCAGCGGTTGGTGGCTGGCCAAACAGGCAGATGCCACAAGGCTGGCCAGGAGCTCCTCCACATGTGTCAGGGGGATGGATGGCATGGTCCCCCCATGGTGATCCCCCGGACTGCAGCAGCACGCCGACCGGCATTGCGAAGCAGGTTAGTACAATGATGCCAGACCTGCTCATAACTGCAGTTGTGCAGTCCGGCATCATTGACCCTGTGGACTAGGTCATTCCACAGGGCGGTCTGCTCCTGCTGTTCATGGGCAGCCCTGCCAAACAGCACTGGGAAGTGCTGGATCAGGTGTGAGATAAGCACATCATTCTTAGCTGTCGAATAGGTAGGCAAACGTGCATGTGACATCTTGGCTGAAAGACATAAAGATGGAAACAGGCCTGAGTAACTCATATAGCAAGGTTACCACAGTTCGTAATACACATCTCTGTCATCCCCCCACCATATCAGCTTCAACAAACTGTACACACAACTCATTAAGTATGGCTACAGCTTACCTACCAGTGGGACAGATATTGTATTGTACCACAGTTTCTGCTATGTGATTGTAGCCATGTTCCCTGTGTGGACATTATCATTGCTGGCCTGTTACAGACTATTCACCTGCATGCCATTGTCAGGGCCACTATGGTTCCATATATGCCTGTGGTATGGCTGCTTTGTGATTGCTGCACATCTGACATTCTGTGTTATTGGAGATATTTATGCATGCTGTTGGACATGTTCCATGATTGTGTAGACTATTACTACCAACATATGTTCTATAACAGTGGCGCAATAACATGTATATGTACTATTGGTCAGCAGAACCACCTCTCCATACCCATCTGCCCATGATACCTGGCCACATCACATGTGTCTCAACCTGGAGCCTTCTCATGTACTGGTCCAGCAATACCATCAGGTGGAACCATCCCAGGGGATGTTGCCCCCCCCTGGGGGCACACACAGACATGCTCCTGTCCCCTGAGGACAGGTCTAGGGTCTGATCCATACCGGGCTCCAAAGACACATGTGGGATGTGCTACATCACTCTGAGGCACGCAGTACACATTCACAGGGTCGACATGCTCCTCCTGCTCAGCCTCCAGGCCAGGCACCTTCAGGACATGGACTGCTGTTGTGAGTAGCAGTGGGTGGGAGGCTTGTTTCCATTGTGCCCATATTGGGGTCCATGGGGCGTCCACATCACAGACCACACACAACATCCAGGGTGTTTACCCACCACATGTGTCACATACCACGCCTGTAGACTGTCCTCTATATCTATCAACCCTGACCACCTTCACAACTATACCTGCCATACTTCCCCATATTCCCATTGCATACTTCACAGATGGGGGTAATGTGGTCCCAAAAAGGGAATAACATGTGACTTACCCATCCATGCTGCACACACTGCCATCTGTAGACATCTGTGTGTATTGCTATGTGTGCTGGTGCCTCACACATAGCATGCATCACTTTGGTAGTAATATAGGGAACATGTATTTACATACATATATGTTTGTGTGTGTTTGTATATATGTAGACATGTGCATATAGGTATATATCTATATATGTGTAGATATATGTGATGTATATATGTTCTCATATATATGTCTACACATGGGTATCTGTATATTTGTGGACATACATGCTGATATATATATATATATATATATATATATATATATATATATATTATATATGTGACATATGTACACATATGCATACCTATATGTGGGGTACATTCAGACATCAGGTCCACAATCTCACAACACCTTCCTACACAGCTGCACTGTTCTGCCTTGCTACAACAGAGACAGGTGTCACTTATGGAAATGGCCTGACATTAGGGGGGCATATGTAGGACCCTATTGCAGGTAACCCTATTACACACCTATGGCATTCCTGCATGCTACATTACAGATTAACCTGAGTATCTTGCAAATGGTGGGCTGTGTGTCCCACGTGTCCATCATAATGGCATTACTTCCACCAGCAGCTATTGGACACGTAATATACATACTGACCATTACACAACACACACTATGCTGGCTTACATCTTGTCAGTCAGTGATGATCTGCACAGTTGATGGCTATGGCCCACTACCCACAGTGACAGACACTATTGTCCATAGCAGTTGTTCAGTTGAACATCATTACAACTACACCTGATGGCACATATAAATCATTCCACATCATCTAGCCCATTATTATGGACCAGGTACTACATTCCATTAAATGCATATCTACTTCACATACCTGTTGTTGTGGGAATGTTGTCGGTTCTGGATGGTTTGCTTTGTTGTCTCTCTCTCTCTCTGTCTCTCTCTCTGTCTCTCTCTGTCTCTGTCTCTGTCTCTGTCTCTGTCTCTCTCTCTCTCTCTCTCTCTCACTCCAGTAAATGGATTGAGCTGCTTTGAATAGATTGCAGCATGGCTTTAGTAGGTGATGCACATGATCAGGTGATGGCCTCTGCACCAGTCAGTGTCCTCCACTTACTAACTGCATGCAGCTTGCTGTGTAGTACTTCCAATTACCACTGTCATGGCAACCACCTGCTATAAATCCCTATATCATGTGGGTGTGGTCCCTTTACCTTTCTTGTATGATGGACATCCTTCCTGTGTGTGGGCATCAGTGTTACAGACAGTAGGTAGCAATACCTCTTACAGGAGAACCTGCACTCTTGGGCCAGCTACATATTTGTTAGTGGTTCCAGAACTACACACAGAGTGTGAGTAGAGTTGTATTATGCTTTGTATAGTACTGATGTTACAGAGTTTGTGTGTACATACTAGTTTACCTTGGAATGCAGTCTGTTTTCATAGCTCTCAACTGTGGGCCTATCCTCTTGATGGCCACAGGTGTGCCCATTATGTTTTGTCTGTCCACCACACAAATTCTGTGTCCGATATTTCACTGGCAGTGTGCGTGCTGAGTGCCATCAGTACATGACTACATCCATTTATGTTTCTAACCTCAAATCCCTAAGGGTATGTTGCAGACTATCCTGTAACACCAGCGACTTGCTTAGTGTATGACAACAGTTTTCCACATATGGGCCTGTGTACCAGCCTCTGTCCTCCACCTACATGCCAAACTTTGCACATATGACATGCTGTCAGGGGTTGTTCTCTAGTGGGCTATGAGTATGTCATGCTGCCATTCCTGCCATCAGTCCACTGCTGTTGTTTCCCCCACACATATGGTGGGGCTGGGGCCATATATATGTGTGGGCTTCACCTACACAATACATGTGTGCCCTTATGCACTTCAGAGGCCAGTGTATGTAACAGTGGTATATGGCCCTGTATTATAGAGTCTAGGGGGGGATGCACCATAACTAACCTAGGCTGTTACAACATGTGGGGGTATCAGGGGTGAGCTGCCTTAAGGTATCTCAATGTACATTACCATGCAATTCACCTTTATTTAAATTAATTACATAAATTGGGTCAATACAGGCCTACTGCTTCCTGCCATACAGACTGTTCTGTTTGTAAATGTGCTTGTGATGGTGTCAGTTGTGCCTTGTTATGTAACAGTTACTTCCCATTGTTTCAACTGAGGTCTTTACCACTTAGTGATTGTAGTGATTGTATACAGAATGTAGATAGAGGCTGCTGAACTATATATCTGCATTACTTACTGTTGATTGTTTGGTATCCTGTGGCCCAGTCTGTCTTTACTATTGTACTTTTTGAAAGGCTCAGCCTGGACAGCAACATTTGTAAACTTTTCCAGACTACTGTATTAGTATAACCATTTTACAGATGCAGTACTCTGTTTATATGGATGTCCATGTCTAAACAGCTATATGACATGACATATAGAACTGTAATAGTACACAAATAAAGGTCTCCCATTTATGCAAACGTGTGTGGTGTTATATCCTATGACCTCTCTGTGGGTATATGTTGCAGGCGATGATTGTCATTTGTATGGGTGGCTCATGCAGTGTCCAGTTGTTAAGGTGTCAACTGTAGGCATAGTGTTCCATATTCTGCATATGTATCTTACTATACGTATCACTGTGTGTGTATGTGTAGTCACATATATATCTATATATATGTATATACACACACACACACACACACACATATATATATATATATATATATATATATATATATATATATGTATATCTGCATAAATGTGTCTGTGCATATGTATCCTAGGGATGTTGATAGCTTCCACATTGTACATTCCTTATGGGAGTCAGACTGTACTGCATGATATGTTACTGATACCAGCCTGATATCATACAAATGGGATGGAGTACTGTTAACATCTTGTGCCCATGTCGTGTCAGATCCTGGTTATGGGATCTGCAACACTTGGTAGTGTATTGCAGGGCAGACATGTTTGGCTGTGGGGGGGTATACCTATTCATACAAGATGTATGTTGTTTGTGGCCTCTCAACCCCATTAACGGTGCATGTGGACATATATGTTTTTGTTATGTTCCCATTATCTACAGATGTATGTCCGTATATATCTATATAGATATATATATCTGCTTACATATAAATAACTATATCCGTATATACCTACATACATATATATAAACATGCTGTATATATTAAGACATATAGAGGTAGGCATATATATCTATAGATGTATGCATTTGTATGTTGTTGTTGTCTTTCAGCTTTTCCTGGTTAGGGGTCGCCACAGTGGAACTCTGGTCTGCTAATGATTGGCAGCAGATTTTCACAGTGCCAAATTGCCAGCTTGATGCCCAACCTTCATTGAAGGCACGCCCATTCACGCATATCTTTCAGAATGCTACTTGACCCGCGGAGAGGACATGCAGACTCCACACAGAAGGCACTCCCCGCACACTAGCTGAGAATCGAACGGGAGAACCTCTTGCTGTGAGGCAACAATGCTACTGCTGCTCCACCATGGATTTTATGTTTATGTTTATATATATATATATATATATATATATATATATATATATATATATATATATATATGTGTGTGTGTGTGTGTGTGTGTGTGTGTGTATATATATATATATATATATATTATATATATATATATATATATATATATATATATATATATATATATATATATATATATACATATATAGATATGTTGTACCTGTTTAGATATTAATATATATACACACACGTACATCTACATGTTGGAATACATTCCCTGTACAGTTGAATGACTGGGCTGGATGATATGTTTGTGAAAACACAAGGGTTATGTATATCTGATGTGGCTTAGTAATAAATCACTTTGGCTATTGTATGCAGGGTTATAGGTTCGAGCCTTGCAGATGTTTATTTTGTTGCTGGGCCGAACAAAGGCCGTTGGATACAGAGTGATTAAGGCAATTTTGAGCAGTTGTAAGAGAGTTTGCGTGGGTTTGAATGGGGGTAAGCACTGTTAACTTCTGGTTACAGTTTCATAGACTCAGTTAGCTTCTAAATTGCTTTACCAGTGTAGGCACTGCTTACCCCCGTGCAAACAGGCTTAAACCCACTTACTGCTGCTTAAAAGTGCTTACTCCCATTTACCCTCATGCAAATTTCTTTAAAAGAAAAGAAAAAAGGGTTGATAGGAAAGCGGTGAAAAGGGGCACAAAGAGGGAAAGACAGTTTGGAAAATAGCTAGGGTGTGCAGGAAGGGTGTGGAGAAGACCCACAGCTGCACATTTCTTCTACAGCAACAGCTGTGCATATACACTGAATTTGGAGGTAGATTTGGGCACTCAAATGCCTGAGAGAGGGTTAAGGACAACAATAATAAGTTGTGATGCCAATTAGACCAGATTACATGTCTCCAGTGGACACATGTGCGAAATGGACAGTTTGGGGCGAGTTTTTTTTTTGGGAACAGATTGCCCTTTTTATTTTTTTTTCAGGTGAGAGTGGAATGTTGGGGAAGGATAGTAGGTATATTTGGGGAGGTAGGTTGGGTAGGTTAACAGACAAGACAAACAAAACACATACAGGGGCAGTATGTGACACGTGGGGGGTAAACACCTTGATGGGGAGGGGTGTTGGGAAATCGGAAGCCCATGAGCCCCCTAGTGGACACAGTGTGACTGAGGTCGCTACCCATGGGCAGTCACCACTGCACCTTCACAGCACCGAAGGTGGCTGTGCTGGGGGCTGAGTCACAGAGCCAGACTGACCCTCTAATTGTGAAACACGGCCCTCGAGCTGGCATAGCAGATCACCAAATTGCTGGTTGAGCTCGCTACACACCACGACCCGGACCTGGCGACAGGTGACAGACAGGTTCCTGTCCGTGCCCACTCCTGGTGGGGGTGAGCACCATCCCCTTAGGCGGTTCCACTCAAAGGTGGTGCAAGACCAACGGACAGGGAGGATCCGGGTTGGGCCCCAGACATGCTGGTGCCCAGTGCGACGGCCAGGTGAGGTGGAACAGGTGGGTCCGCTGGGACCGGCCTTCCCAAACGTGTATATTGTTTAGATTTTATCATCATCTTTGGGTTAGTAATAGTCAACACATTCCAGGGTTAGGTATAACAGCATGCATAGATATTCCCATTAACCCAGACACCAGATACAGAACAGTTGCATTGCAAACAGAACACATGCATATATAGGAACACAGTGGTAATAAGAACAGCATGCTGGTACATTAATGGCACCATGCCACCGATGTTGGAATAATTCAATATAGCACATGTACAGCAACAATTAAAATATTTATCAAACAATTAGACATTATCAGAATATTGCTGTCATTACATACCAGTTGGGGTGGGTATGTTGATTATTGTTAGAGATATGGTGGGGGGAAAGAAACATGTCAATTCACAATAAGTATATTCCTGTAGTCCACATTATGTTCCTAGTCAGTGCTGTTATCTGTACCTTACAAGTCTTACTACACTACCCTATAGCCTTAGTTTGGACAGTGATATGGCTGTCATCATCATTATACATGAACTGGTTTTACCACCTCTTACCTGGTATACCTGTGGAGGGAATCCACCTCTTACCTGGTATACCTGTGGAGGGAATGTTTGTTAACACTAACTAACTGTTTCTACACATACTCCCAGATTCCAGGTTGATTCTGTGCACATAGCTATCCAACTCTTTCTGCACAGACTCTGGCCATGTGTTGACCACGTGCAGGTGTACCGGGACATATCTAGAATATTGCCCTCTTCAACCTTTAGTGACTTGACACACACATATACATGCTTTCCTACACAGTTATATTATGTATTTCAGTGTGGGTGACAGTGATCAGTGATACTTTATTATTCAGAGAAACTGCAACACTCACAATTCCCTACAATACCAAAGTGAGCAGTACCAGTACAGGGTATAATGTTTTTTATTTCTCAGCTCAGTGTTTGTAGCCAACATACCTGTGGGAGCAATGTTTGTTAGCACTACCTGACTGTTGCCACACAAAGTTCCAGATTACACATTAGTATTATGCCCATACATCTCACTCTGTTACTGTACACACTCTGGTCACAGCTTGACAACATGGAGGTGTAGATAGGACATACTTGGCTTATTACTCTCCTAACAGTTTCGGGGGTTGCTACAGTGACAGGTTTGTTCTCATAGATGTTTGACAATCACTTGTATTCCCTGTTTGCTGGCTAAATGTCTGGGATCATCCCACAGACTTACCAGGGGGATAGGGGGACAAGCAGCAGATATGGGCCCATATACTGGACATTCTGGCCTCATCTGTACAGTTGTGGGGTATGATTCTGTATGCAGCCTAATTCCACTCCCAGTATTCAGACCATGGCTGTGTCTGCTGCAACTTAAACACTGTCCATCAGAGTTGTGTCTGATATATAGATATTGCTGCATATCTCCTATCTGCTTTCTGCCTTATTAATCCCCTGTGCTTTTGCATTCTGACCTTGTATTACAACACTTTTGTACAGATTTCCTAGACAATTATATTTTGTAGGACAGTGTGGGCGACAGTGATGAGTAATACCTCATTATTCAGAGCAAGTGCATCAGTCACAATGCCATACAATACCAATGTAAGTAGTGCCAGTACAAGGTATCATTCTTGTATTTTTGGTTACAGTGTTGGTATCTGACAGACGTGTGGGAGACATGTTTGTTAGCACTACCTGAATGTTCCCACACACTGTACCAGATTCCAAATTACTATTATGCACATACATCTCACTCTGTTACTGTAAACACTCTGGCCACAGCTTGACAAGTTGGGGGTGTAAATGGGACATACATGGCTTCTTAGTCTCATAAGGATTTGGGGAGTTGCTAGTGTGCCAACTTTGTTCTCATAGATGTGTGTCAATCAGTTGTATTTCCTATTTGCTGCCTATATGTTTGGGATCATCCCACTGATTTCCCAGGGGGACAGGTTGACAGGCAACAGATATGGGCCACTTTACTGGACATTCTGGACATATCTGTACAGTTGTGGGGTATGATTCTGTATGCAGACTACTACCACTGGCAGGATTTGAACCATGGCTGTGTGTGCTAAAAAAACAACACTTCACATCTCAGTTGCATGTGTTATTCAGGTTTTGTTGTCGGCATTTTCCCTGTTTTCTGTATATGTGTGTCTCAGTTGTACTAAATGGCCTCTGGGGACTACACCAGTCATATACAGGCATTCCTACACATTCAATTTATGGTGCACGGTGTGGGTAACAGTGCTTAATACTATAGTACTATTACATGATTGCAAATCTACATTACCTTATGATACCAGAGTATACACATGCAGTCCAGCAATTAGACCTTTATTGTCAGGCTATTACGCTTTTATTTACATACAAACTATACAAGACTCTTCCTGCCATATTCTCCGGTGTATGCAGTACTTGCCTTAAACAATACAGGTTTTATACAGGCAATTAATTTACTAATACTTTTAGATTTATTTCCTGTGACAGTAAATACGAGAGTATTACTGACCTGCCTCACATCGCAACCTCTCCAGGTGACTGCCATGGGTCTCCTGGTTCGCGGCCCACTCAATTGCAGCTGTGTAGGGCATAAGAGGAATATTTAGCCATACCTATCCATGATATACATGAGCTGGCAATTATTAAACAGGTAATGGACTGATACACACAGCTGGAACATCCCCTGCCATTCTAGCCTCTTGGATCCACTGCTCCAAGAGGTCCCCCCTTACTCCACTTCAGGTCAGCATAGTGATGCCTGATCTGCTCAGCAGTTCTGAGTATGCTAGTGGCACTGATGAGGTCACGGGTGAGACGGTCCCAGGCCTCTGCCTTATATTGGGAGTCCTGGTACTGGCCCTGCAGCATTCTCTGCTCATGGTCTTTGACAAGGAGTCCTGCCATGACTCTGGACTCCTGGATGCACCAGCACTGCACCCAAAAGCGCACACCCTCTCCCCTTCCTGACATAGTGCCTGTAAGGAAAGCTACAACCAGTTATGAGATGTATTCCCACCTCTTGGGTTTAAGTAGGGCCGATTTCCTGCACTTTTTCGTGATTGGCCAGTTTTGAAAAGGCTAAGCTATGGGCAATCCAGCTTACTTAAGGTTGGCATTGTTTAAAGGGAACACTGGGCACATTGAGTTAGCTGGCCTACACATTGCTTACACCTTCTAAGCTGGCCTATGCAATGCTTAGCATTGCTTACATTTGACTGTGCATTATATTTCCTTTTTGGCATTGATTTATTATTCATTACACCTTATATGTATGCCTGGAATCCATGATTTATGTGTACATACATTGTGTGGGGGTCCTTGTATTTTATTGTGGACTTCAACACTCTATTACAATTACACCTGAAATCTCTGCTTACTGGTGTACTCCAGTTCACATATTTATGTTATCTAGTGGGTTAAGGCACATATGTCTGTATACTGATTCTTTTCAAAGGTTCAGTTTGATTTTACTATGGTGAAGACTTGTTTGCTGATACCTCATGTTTCTGTACTTTTGTGATGGCTTGGTGGTTAGCTACTTTGACTATAATGTATAGGGTCCTGGGTTCAATACCTGCAATGCTGTTTATTTTGTTGATGGGCAGAACAAGAGCCGTTGGATACAGAGTGATTAAGGCACTTTTGAGCAGTTGTAAGCGGGTTTGCTTGGGTTTGTGTGAGGGTAAGCACTGCTAAACTCCGGTTGCATATGCTTACAGAGAGTTAGCTTTAAAATTGCTTAACCTGTGCGCTCATTGCTTACCTCCGTGCAGATGTTATTTAGTGGGTTATGCAACAAAAATATTGGTCATAACGTGCTTTGCCATGGAAAATGGAATGTGTTGCAGTGGGACTTGAACCAGGAATGCTTGCTCATAAGGCAAATGCTCTACCCACTGCACCATTGCTATGCTGCATTATTTGCATATGTCTTCCTTGTTATCCTGTTCAGCCATTTAAGCTGCATTAACTGTAGCTAAGCATTGGAAACACCTGCGCACCTACAGTTAGCTTTAATCGGATTTTTTAAAAATAAAAGGGTTTGTTCATTTTATTTCTATATAATTGCTGTTGTACATGGGGGGGGGCTGTTGGTGGGGATATGCAGACACCTATGAGCGGTCTCGCTCATTTCTTAGCCCTTTTTGCTGTTCTTCATTGTGGGGGTGTGTATATTCTGACAGCTCTGCTCTCAGACACGCCCCCTGCATTCTTACACATTCCATGTAAGATTAGGAGCTCAGGCAGCGTGCCTCATTAATATGCATGGCGCGCTGCCATCCTACTCCTAAACATCCGTCTCCTTGCAGGACTTAGCTAGTCCTGCACGGAGGAGTAGTAAATCCAGGGGAGAGTCAATGACATCCATCACTAAGGGTGAAGGAAATGTATTCAATAGTTGTTGTTTCTTAACATTCAATTCAACAATCAATTTGTCTTCCATAGGTTTAAAGTAATCGACTAAGAACCTTATGTAGTTGAAGCTCATTTCCAGATTAATCTTTTGCCTTCTGTTTGAACAGAGGTTTAGGTCACCAGTGAAGAAACTAGTTTGATTTATGATTTTATGAGAACTTTATAGTTTTGAGTACTTGTTTTAAGTATTTATATTGTCTGCTGAGACCATAGTTGGCGTAAAAAGAGTCTAACTTACATTGTATTACATTTGTAAGAGATAGCATTTCTGATTGGCTCACTGAATGTTTAAATGCTTTCCTACATCTGCTTTCAATTAATGCCTGATGAATCATTGATGACAATGTGAAAGTGCTCAGATTTTATCATTTGTATATCAAAGTTTGGTTTTATGTGGACTTCCACAGCCATGTTTGTTGTCTCATAGTGATTTTATCTTCCCGGATCCTTCAGAAAATGCTTGGTAATGCAAATGTATTATTCTAGCAACTTTTGAAATATATAACAGGATATTAAAAATCTGTTCCTGATTTTGTATATTTGTTTCTGATTCTTGAGCTAAGAAGTTTAAAGGGAAGAGAGTAGTTGCTATGGGTTGCACTGTATGGTTTAGACAGCAGTGAGCTGAAATACATTTCTGGGCAATTATTTGTGCATTTATTCATTCCCTTGATCACAGGCAGATATCTGAGGAGTGCAGTCGTACAAGTGACTGTAATTTATGTGTGTGTGTGTGTGTGTGTGTGTGTGTGTGTGTGTGTGTGTGTGTGTGTGTGTGCGTACATGTTTGTGTACAGAAGGCACACCTTCAATTGTCCCTGATTTTTCCCTCCTGTTTGGAGTCTGTTCTTCTTAAAATGTGTAGGTTTTTGATAAAGTGTTGTGGATTGCAGTCGCTAAATAATGACAGACATGAGCTTCAGACTTTCTACCCTTCAGATAATGCTTGGTAAAAAAAAACTGATATGTTAGTAATGTTCTAAGTATGTAAGACCAATATTTACAATCTCCTGCTTTTGGGTGTTTGTCTATTATTTTTGAGCTAATAGGTTGGAAGGGGATGGGGTATAATGGCTTGCATTCAACGTTCTTACAGGAGTGAACTGAAATGCACTTCTAAATTGTTATTTATGTGTTTGGTCATTCAATTGATTGTAAGCAAGCATATGAATAGTTATAATGTAAAGGAAGGAATCTTTTGTAGTGAAGAGGAGCATTGTCATGTTAACCATGGTCTTTGGGTATGATCCTTGGTTTTCTTGTTTTGTTGACAGTTGACCATGTGCTTATTATTTGGGTGTGACTAAACTGGTCAGCCTTGTAAAAGTCTAATAGTTTAATAATAATATTTTAACTATGAATTCATTTTTAATTTAACTTGTTTTTTTGCATGCAAGTGGGTATGAAATGAACTGTATTTAGGCTACAATTTGTCTGACACTTAATGCAGATGCATGAGGCTATGTGCTATTTTTGAGCTACTTCCTGCAGTGCAGGGTTTGATTCTTTCAGTCTTCATTTGTCTTTTGTGAGCCTCTGACTGTATCACTTCACCGTGAAGTTCTAATGTGCGCCTCCTGAAAAGAGACACTTGCATAAAGTGTGCTGCCCCAGGCTGTTAGCAAAGGTGTTTCACATTTATCTTCTGAATTTCTTTACCCTTTACATAGGAACAGTTTATTGCTTCACTATATGGCATTTGATTATGAACCCCAGCAGGTCTTTTGTAGTTAAATGGATTGCCAGATGCATTATCAATAAATATGAGTTTCAAAGGAAGAGAAGTTTAATGCTGCTCATGCCAACTCTTTAGTCAATGTAAGAGAGTTTTGTTTTGGTACGCAAATGGTAGTGTTTCTGTTGCAAAATTTAAACAAAAAAAGTTTTAGATTAAATTCAAATCACTGTGGTTATTGTAAAAGTAAGGAACAAAATAGTATATACACTGACAGGTTTGAACAGATTGTACAACAGTGGATAAAAAAAAAATAAAAACTCCACTGTCAGTAAAAAGTTGTTTTGCCTAATTATTTTGACTGAGTGGTACTTGAGAAAAGAGTCATTCATTGATTGATATACTCCCTACTGGCAAATCCCTTTAATAGCTGATGCTAACAAAATACATCCTTATGAATATCAGAGAAATTATTTTATCTGTAGTTATTTTATCTGTAGTGTTGACCAACTGCTTCCTTTCCCTCTTTAAATGTTTTTTTCCATGTGAACATTTGCTGAAGTGAACGTTTGGTGTTTTGTGTTTGATGAAGAAAGGTTCGCTGAAATGAATCTTCAACAAACTGATATAGACCTTTCTTTCTTTTTTCTTTCATTTGGCCTACAAGGTCCCCCAGAAACCTTTCAAACTTTAATGGACAGTCTTTAAATGCCTCATCAACTATGCTGCAGCTTACCTAGACAATGTTAAAATACACTCTGAGCCGCAATAACTGTAAATGTACAGCATAGTCCTGTCTTAGACACATGACAATGCAACCTGTAGGCATGGCAAAGGTTAAACACCTTTGATATGTAACAGGAAAATGAATTAAGCCCCCAAAAAGGAAAGGTTGAAGTAGTGAGAAACTGTTCCAGAAAGTTAGAAACAAGTGAGGTTGTTTTTGGAGGTCGATATTAATTTGTCAAAGGTTCATTTCCATGAACCTTTCTTCATCTTACCAAAACCACCAAACGTTCACTTCAGCGAATGTTCACATCAACGGACAATTTATATAGGAAGAGGAAGCAGTTGACCAACAAAAGAAATTTGCCATTTTCCCCAGTGTAGTGCGATCTTGGAGTTGTATATATAGTTAGGGGGTGTGGAGTGTGCCACCCCCCACTTGGGTGGGTTTGACATACTGCTGTATGTGTCGTATAGCTGTAGTGTTGACTAACTACTTCCTTTCCATCTTTAAATGTTTTTTCCATGTGAACGTTTGCTGAAGTGAACGTTTGGTGGTTTGTGTTTGATGAAGAAAGGTTCGCTGAAATGAATCTTCAACAAATTGATATAGACCTGTTTTGGGAGATAGCAGGGCATAATCAAAATTTCATGCCGTATTCTACAACAATAAAATACTCCCTCACAGTCTTGGCCAAGGGGAAGATAATCTTCCAAAATAAAATGGACAGTGGAAGCAGACACTGCTTTTAAGCATTTAAAGGAAACATGTTCAGAGACAGTGTTAACATCTTATAATTTTAGTGAACTGTGTATAGTCTATACATTTGTATCAGAGGTGAATTTAGGAGCTATACTATCACAAGTGTTTAACAGAGTGGAGCATCCCATCTGTTTCCTCAGTCAAAAACAAAGCAACACAGAGGCTAGGCATTCTGCAATAGAAAGAAAATGCCTAGCCATCAAGTGGGCACTTGGTTCAAAAAGTATTATAGGGAAAAAAATCACTGTAGCAACAGATCATGGTCTCCTATTATGGCTATACCAACAACAAGATTGGAACACAAAGCTTTGTAGGTGGGCCTTATCTTTATATGCTTTTAAGTTCCAAGCCCAATGACATTAGTTTTAATGTGTAGTATCTTTCTTCAGTTTGGAAGAGTACAAATGGCCAAAACATGTATAAAAGGTGCATAAATAATGTCTAGTGCAGTGTTTTATATTGCTCATTGTAAATAAATTTTGTCTATAGTAGTATTGTGCAGAGTTCATTGTAAGTTAAGTTATATTTCTTTAAATAAGTAGTGTTTCTGTTACATTGTACTTGCCTCTTTAACAATGGAAGACAATGACAACAGGGTTTGTTTAATGAGCTAGTAAATGTAATATAAAAATAGGGCTCAAAGAAGTCCGACCAAAAATTGTTTGTCTTTTGTGAAAGGGGACGTGGCCCCCAGAACAGTGGCACTGAGGGAATTAATCATAGTGAAGGAAGACATGGAAAGAGAAAAAGGAAATTGTTCTTGCCAGAAAAATCCAAAGAGACCTACTTACAGGCACCCATTTCCCAGCAGTATAAGACAGAGTTAAAAGTACTTGTGTTTTGGTTAAGCAACATGGCTTTGTTTTTGCTTGGAAGAACCTGCCTTTAATTTCTTTTGTATAGAATAAACTGCATTTTAATAAGACTGGCAGTCTTAGCTGCTTTAATCTTCCACAATGCTTCCCGATCAAGCTGTAAATGTTTATATTTCCCAATTGTCTCAACAGATAGGTTCCTAAACTGTAAAAAGGACGGCATGTAATAATATTTTTCCCAAACTTGTCTAGTAATTTGGATTTTCTATCTTGTGACAGGTTGCTGGAAATAGTTTTGAGTTCTGTCTAAGTACTTAACTTTTGAGATACAGCAGTGAAATGCAGAATTTGAAAGAAGTTGGAAGGACAGATTGGATATATTTTTATGGGCCCACTTTTCTGTCATTTTGCATTTTTTTGCTGAAAATATTTTTATTAGCAATTCTGACTAAGTCAATGACACATTCATTTAACATTTTAAACAAATGTAAAACTAATATTTGCTACCAAATCTTTACATTCATCTAACATTACCAAACCTAGGTTAAATTAACTATTTTCACTCTATGCAAGGTATGCCGTTTAACACTTATAATACTTTGAAATGTCAATGCAATACAAGTTTCCTAGCATTTTACATTGATGATTAACAACAGGATATGATAAGATATTTTATAGTACTATAATTAGCAATGTTTCAACATGGGTATATATGTGATGATCCAACACAGACTATTTTTTTCTGATGTATATGTCACAGCCACGGTTTCCACGGAGTAGATTCTATCTTCCATATAATCCCTACACATCCTGTTCCAGAGGAAGGACTTGAAAGGACAATTTGTGATGCAATAGAAAAATGATGTTATTCTTAAGGGGATCTGTGACATCAGGGAAATACTGCCGGTCCAGCTACCTGGAATTTTGTAAATAATTATATGTCACTTGAAAATATTAATATGATTTATATAGAAATGTGACATTGCCAGCCCAGTTTTGTGGAATTTTGTAAATAATCATATGTCATTTGTGAATAGTAAAATGATTCATATGCTTGTCCTACAAATGTAAGAGAACTGTATGTTATATACTGAGTTTCAAGAATGTAACCACAGTGTACCCTACTGGAAAAGAACAGAAATGTATATAAACTATATACCTGTGCAAATGTATGCTTTAATAGTAGAAGCTGGAACATACAGAGTTAACTTGCAAAACTTCAAGAAAATAAGTAGAAATTGTTTTACAATTCTGTTATCTCTCACTTACAGCTCAGTGCAGACACAATGTCTAGAGCTAGAGGTTTTTCTATTGTCTTGAAACAGAAATAATTACTAGGTTTCAAGTGTAAAAGTGTTTTTATTGCTCCATGACTTCCTAGTAGCCCCACACTTCTGAGAGATATGTATTTTTGACACAGAAGTGTTAAATTCTAAGTATCTGATTAACCTGGGAACTGAAGTCAGGTGACAAAGAGTGATGTCATCTGAGCTAACCCAGCAGTAATGTTGAATATTAATTTAAGAACTCTCTCAGAGAGAAATTTTGTGCATTTTTATCTTGTCTTGGACCTCGAAACATTCACTCAACCCTTTTGCCTGCATGTTGTCTGTAAGTAAGACTTACAGCATAGTATCTTTTTTAGATGTAAATAAGAATATAGTAACGATTGGTTCAGATGTTTTCTGTAATTATTTGAGACTATCCTGCAATGTTGTTTTAAAATATTTCCTGTGATTTTGAACTCTGTAGCTACAGTTACTGTGCTGATTGAGTATTGTCTTGTTATTTTATTATTTATGATTAAATATATTTAAACCTTTTATTTGTGGCTGGTTTGTTTAGACATATTTAAACTCTAAGAGTACTTGCATATGTATTTAGTGACACTGTACAGGCTACTCCTAAATAGCCTTGGTCTTGGTCACACTTACCATTTGGATAATAGTAACATTACACAGTAGGATTGGTCACCCTTTGTAAGGGCCTTTATAGTAGCTGATAATTAGTGGTTGGTGGCAGTGATAACTACCTTATAGTCTGGGCAGAAGGGGGCATAGCTAGTAAACCTGTGCCAGCCTTCCCCAGGGAGTGTCTGTGTGTTTGTAAATAAATCAAATCTTAAAGTGTGTGTATGTGTATGTGTGAGCTACTTGGTCAGGGACACAAAGCACTCATTGGACAGAGTGGGTGCTGGAGATTTTGGCTTGACCACTCGACTGACATCTTAACCCTATAGCTGTGCCAGTGGGGAGTCTTATTGGGGATCTGGAGAAAGATGGAGAAACCAGCCTCCAGACTGACTGTGATCTCTGTGTTCTCTTCAGGGAAATTGTACTTTACTGTGTGTGTACTTGTCATCCTCACAATGTGTATGTCCTTCACTGGTGCTAGTGGTGAGGATTGATGCTCCTTGATTACTGGGTCAGTGGTGGGATATCCACATCACATATTAATTGGCTTGTAGTGGTGTAGATATTGAATTCCTGTAGCCTGTGTACAGTTGTCACTGAAGGTGTTTGTACTCTCAATCAGCAAAGCAGTGAACATTCTGAGTTCATATCACAATTGTTTTATTTTTTTATTGCTAGCTGAGTTAGTCAGGGAGAGCAGGCAAACATTTCAACAGAGGAATATGGCAAGCTGACAAGGAGCCAGTTGGCTGAGATGTGTCATTCTAAAGGACTGGTGCATGCCAACCTGACTAAAGTAGACATGATCGCAGCTTTAGTCACAGCTGCATCACAGAATAGCAACAAGCAGGACAATCAGACTGGCCTGTAGAGATGTACAACTCTCAGAAAATGGACAGCTAAACTTTTCTACAGAGGACTTAAAAATCTATATGGAGTTAAGAGACTTGAATTGGAGGCAAATAATTTGGAAATAGAAGCAGCAGAGAGACTGAGACATCTGGAGGTTGAGGAAAATGATAAACTGTGATGTCTGCAGGCTGAGGAGAATGAGAGGCAGAGGCAGCATGAAAATGAAAGGCTGACTCTTCCCCAGAGTCATGGAGGTAATGGGGAAGGGAGTAAATGAACCCCAGAGACAACAAAGGTCAGTAAATTGCTTCCACAATTTACAGAGAGGGATAATTTTAGTACTTTAATTCCTATGTTTGAGAGGGTATGTAAACAGTATAATGTTGACCAAGGGCCCTAGGTACGGTTCCTGACCCCCTTACTCCATGGTAAAGCAGTAACTGTAATTTCCAAACTCTCTGATACCACTTGTTTAAATTATAATGCAGTCAAATGTGTTTGCTAAAACACCTGAAGCTTATAGGAAAATGTTTCATGAGTATAGATGCAAGGCAGATGAAAGTGTGTGTGATATGTTGCTGAACTATTTTCATAGGTGGGTGAGTGGATGTCAGCTTACCACTTTTGAAGGGCTGGAAGACCTTTTGGTGAGGGAACAAGCCCTAACCACTTTGGCTGAGGACATGAGAATCTGGTTAGCTGATAGACAATGCAATACTGCAGATGAGTTGGAGAAGAAGGGAGACCTATACCTAGCAAGCAGGGCATCACTGCACAGGAAAGGGACACCCAGTGCAGCTCATGGATCTAAGAGAACCCATGGTGGGCAGCCCAGACTGACCCAACAGAGTCCGCCAGTAGCAGGAGAAGCCACTAGTCCAGATATATGTCCAGGACCAAGGGTTAAATGTTTTAAATGCAACCAGTGGGGCCATGTAGCATATAGATGTCCATGGAGACAAGGTGGGCAACAAAAGGTGGGAGAGCCAGTAAGTGGGAATGACAAAATGCCAGCAGTAGATTGTCTCGAGACAACAAGGGTACCAAACTACAACAAGAGGTTATATCCTATCTTAGTGAATGGGAAAGAGGCCATAGCTAAGACAGACACAGCTTCCGACCCAACAATTGTGAAGCCTGCAATGGTAATAGAGGAGCACAACTTCCTTGGGCAGTCTACTTCAGTCAGAGCTTTAGGAGGGACCCCATTCCAAATACCTTTGGCTGGGGTTCACCTTGACTGGGAGGGTGGAAAAGGAAACCAGCAAGTAGGTGTGTTTGAGGATATCCCTGCAGATGTCCTGATAGGGAATGATTTTGATAATGCAGTACCATGTGTTCATGCAGTTACATGCAGTCAAGCTTGGAGACAAGCATGTGGGTCTGGTAGCCTGGGGGAGACCCAGACAGACCATACATTTGCAGCCAGGACTGGTGAGGTGTTTACTTCAGGGAGGGAGCTACCCTGTCACAGTGCGACTGAAGGTGAGCCACAGTTGTTTGTGGGTACTGATGTTTCCTTGGACAGAGTGACTGCAAGGGCAGAGGTAAGTAGTAGTAGTACCCAGGCTGACAGTGAAGCATCGCTGTCAGAGGATACCCGACTTCCCATGGAAGAGGAGCTGGGAAGGGTTACAAAGAGAGAGTTGAGACAGGCTCAGCTCTTAGACCCTATATTACAAGGCCTGAGGGAGGTAGCTAGTGAGGCATCTGATTCTCAGGGGAAGGGGGAATCTGTATACCAGGACAAAGGGTTACTCTATAGAGAGTGGATCCCTTGAGGGAGGGCTAGAGGATGAGAGAATACAGCAGTTGGTAGTGCCCACAGTCTACCATCTGGCACTTCTAGCCATAGCCCATGATATTCCCTTTGCAGTCATATGGACATAAAATGTAAAAAGAGACGTATTATGTAGAACTTCTATTGGCCTGGATTTCCAAAGATGTAACAGGGTACTGCAGGACCTGTGAGCAATGATAATAGGTAGGCAAGGCAGGAGACAAGGTTAAAGTTCCTTTCATGCCTTTTCCTGTGATTGTGGAGCCATTTCAGAGGGTAGTTATGGATATTGTGGGGTCTCTGAGCACCCCAAGTTCCAGAGGGAAAACGTATATCCTAGTGGTAGTAGATTATGCTACCAGATACCCTAAGGCAGTGGCTGTGTCCTCTATTGAGGCAGAAAAGTTGGCAAATGTTTTGTTAGCGATTTTCAGCAAGGTAGGTTTCCCAAAAGAAATACTGACTGACAGAGGTGCCAATTTCATGTCAGACCTGCTGGCTTGTCTGTGGAATTACTGTGGGGTGAAGAACCTAAAGATCACCCCCTACCATCCCCAGACTAATGGTCTTACTGTGAGGTTAAACACTACAATCAAGACTATGCTACAGGCATTTTCAGACCATTTTAAGAGGGACTGGGACAAATATCTGCCCCATCTGTTGATTGTTTACAGAAAGGTGCCCTAGGAATCCACAGTTTTTTTCACCCTTTGAGTTGCTATATGGGCATGGGGTGAGGGGACCTCTAGATTTGATTTGAGATGAATGGGAGGGTGAGTGTGAATTCCACAAGGAGTCTGCTGTGGCATATGTCCTAAACCTCAGGACAAGGCTCAGGGAACTCATGGGCTTGGCCCAGAAGAACCTGGCAGAAGCCCAACAGCATAAAAAGCTCTGGTATGGCAGGAATGCTCAAGCTATAGTATGATCTAGGGCAGCAGGTAATGGTTCTCATTCCTGTCAGACACAACAAACTCCAGACAGCTTGGGAGGAACCCTACAAGGTGGTAAGGAAGGTCAGTGATGTTAACTACATAGTAGAAATGCTAGGCAGGAGGCAGGGGCACAAATTGTACCATGTTAACATAATGAAACCTTACCATGACAGGGAGTGCCTTGTGCTAAGTATTTGCAGTAAAAGGCAGGAGGAGTCTGAGGGGGATTTATCACTACAGGGAGCCAACCAGAAAAATCCCAAATTACTATAGTGGAGCCTAGGGTTCCAGGCATATAATGGGACAGTGCAGCATGGTACTGGAGTCAGTAATGCCAAAGCAGCTGGAATCTCAAGACAGGGAATGGGGTAAGGTATTCCCAGATGGGCTCAACCCTCTTAAGCAATGTTTCTCAAGGGTCACGTGAAAAAATAGCTTGAGTTTTTGGGGAGGGGAGAAATGTGACACCAGGTAAATACTGCCAGTCCAGCTATCTAGAATTTTGTAAATAATTATATGTCACTTAAAAACATTAATGTGATTTATATAGAAATGTGGCACTGCCAGCCCAGCTATCTAGAATTTTGTAAATAATCATATGTCATTTGTGAATAGTAAAATGATTCATATGCTTGTCCTACAAATGTAAGAGAACTGTATGTTACATACTGAGCTTCAACAATGTAACCACAGTGTATCCTACTGGAAAAGAACAGAAATGTTTATAAACTATATACCTGCGCAAATGTATATTTTAATAGTAGAAGCTGGAACATACAGAGTTAACTTGAAAAACTTCAAGAAAATAAGTGGAAATTGTTTTACGATTCTGTTATCTCTCAGGTTCAGTTCAGTGCAGACACAATGTCTAGAGCTAGAGGTTTTTCTATTGTCTTGAAACAGAAATTATTACTAGGTTTCAAATGTAAAAGTGTTTTTTTATTGCTCATTGACTTCCTAGCAGCAGCACACTTCTGAGAGATATGTATTTTTGACTGAGAGGTGTTAAATTCTAAGTATCTGTTTAGCCTGGGAACTGAAGTCAGGTAACAAAGAATGATGTCATCCAAGATAACTCCACAGTCATCATCATCTTCTTTCGGCTGTTCCCTTTAGGGGTCGCCACAGCGGATCATCTGTTTCCATTTCTTTCTGTCCTCTGCATCTTGTTCTGTCACACCAACCACCTGCATGTCCTCTCTCTCTACATCCATAAACCTTATCTTAGGCCTTCCTCTTTTCCTGTTACCTAGTAGCTTCATCCTTAGCATCTTTTCCCCAATATACTCAGCATCCCTCCTCAGCACATGTCCAAATCAACGTAATCTTGCCTCTCTGGCTTTGTCTCCAAACCTTCCAACCTGGGTTGACCCTCTAATATACTTATTCCTAATCCTGTCCACCCTTGTCACACCCAGTGCAAACCTTAACATTTTTAACTCTGCTACATCCAGCTCTAATTCCTGTCTTTTTGTCACTGCCACTGTCTCCACTCCATATAAAATAGCTCATCTCACTGCCCTCTTATAGACCTTCCCTTTCACTCTTACTGGTACTCATCTGTCACAAATCACTCCTGACACTCTTCTCCATCCACTCCATCCTGCCTGTACTCTCTTCTTCACCTCTCTTCCCTACTCACCATTACACTGAACTATTGATCCCAAGTATTTAAACTCATCCACCTTCGCAACCTGTACTCATTGCATCCTCACCATTCCTCTATCCTCCCTTTCACTCACACACATATATTCTGTCTTAGTCCTGCTGACCTTCATTCCTCTTCTCTCTAGAGCATATCTCCATCTCTCCAGGGTCTCCTCCACCTGTTCCCTACTCTCACTACAGATCACAATGTCATCTGCAAACATCATATTCCCTGGAGACTCCTGTGTGATCTCATCTGTCAACCTGTTCATCACCATTGCAAATAAGAAAGGGCTCAGATCTGATCCTTGATGCTATCCTACCTCCACCTTAAATGCATCCGTCACTTCCACTGCAGCCCTCACCTCTGTCACACTACCCTTGTACATATCCTGTACCACTCTTACATACGTCTCTGACACTCCCAACTTCCTCATACAATACCACAACTCTTCTCTAGGCACCCTGTCATATGCTTTCTCTAAGTCTACAAAAACACAATGCAACTCCTTCTGATCTTCTCTGTACTTCTCCATCAACTGTTGAATATTAATTTAAGAACTCTCTCAGAGAAAGTCTGTGCATTTTGTATCTTGTCTTGGACCTAGAAACATTCACTCAACACTTCTGCCTGCGTGTTGTCTGTAAGTAAGACTAAGGGCATAGTATCTCTCTTAGATATAGAAAGGAATATAGTAAAGATTAGTTTAGATATTTTTTGTATTTATTTGAGACTGTCCTGCAATGTTGTTTTAAAATAGTTCCTTTGATTCTGAACTCTGTAGTTACCATGCTGATTGAGTATTGTCTTGTTTATTTTACTATTTATTATTAAATATATTTAAACCTTTTAATTGTGGCTGGCTTCTTTAGAGATATTTAAGCTCTTAGAGTACTTGCATATGTATTTGGTGACACTGTACAGGCCAGTCCTAAATAGCCTTGGTCTTAGTCACACTTACCATTTGGATAATAGTAACATTACACAGTAGAATTGGTTACCCTTTGTAAGGGCCTTTATAGTAGCTGATAAGTAGTGGCTGGTGGCAGTGATAACTACCTTTTAGTCTGGGTAGAAGGGGGCATAGCCTTCCCCAGGAGTATCTGTGTGTTTGTAAATAAATCAAATCTCAAAGTGTGTGTGTGTGTGTGTGTGTGTGTGTGTGTGTGTGTGTGTGTGTGTGTGTGTGTGTGTGTGTGTGTGCGTGTGTGTGTGTGTTTGTGTGTGTCAGCTACTTGGTCAGGGACACAAAGCACTGGTTGGACAGAGTGGGTGCTGGAGGTTTTGGCTTGACTGCTCGGCTGAGATCTTAACCCTATTGCTGTGCCAGTGAGGAGTCTTATTGGGGATCTGGAGAAAGAGAGAGAAACCAGCTCCCAGACTGACTGTGATCTTTGTGTGCTCTTAAGGGAAATTGTAATTTACTGTGTATGTACTTGTCATCCTCCTAATGTGTACGTCCCTCACTGGTGCTAGTGGTGAGGATTGAGGCTCCTTGATTACTGGGTCAGTGCAGGAGTGTCACAGGATCTGTTGTGGATTCCAAGCGACTTTTTCTTTGAGACATGATTTAGTTGAAGTGATGTTTAATGAGTCTAGAAAACTTTAACTCACTGCTGAGGTGGAGGTGGCCAGCTTGCTCAAAACTCATTTCTAGTTCTTCATTAAAGTTTATGAAGACAGACAGCCATCATGACTGGGGTGGTGGAAATTCCTGAATAGGATTTCAATTAAGGAAAAAGAAGAGTATCTGTGAGGGTGACATGAAAATACAGTTCCAATGTGTTCCAAAGTGAAAGGTAATTAGGAAAATAAGGCCCAGTAGGAGAGTATCAGCATGGTTATAGTTGCCCTGAGAAGAAATGACACAGAGTTTAGACAATACAAGTGAAAACAATTGCTCTTAAATAAAACACCTTTAATATTAAACAGCACAATAAGTGTTTTCATCATATAAACATAATTGGCAAGAGTTCATCAAACAGATTTTAGACTGCATGTAGGCTTAAATGTGATGACAGGTGAGAGAGAGAGTGTTCATATTGTGTCAGAATGCTTTGTTGACTTACCTGAAGACCAGTTCCTTAAAGTTAGTTTGGTAGGAACAGTCAGCCTAACAGAACTTGTGATTACTTTTATAACTTACATTGAGGCTTTATGACCTCACAGTTAGTTTTAGCAGAGATGTGATCTCCAAACATTTGACAATGGGAGAAAGAAAATAACCAACATAGATTCTTACTAAGCTAACTGCCCTTGCAAGCCATTTTAAGATTAGCCAATTATCCCTTGTGAGACTCAAACCCTGCACCTTGTGTTTGTAAGGCAAACACCTTAACCATTAGGCCACCCTCCCAACCCAAACCCAGTCTTTCTTAGCAATCTAGATGTGACTAAAAGGCCTTAAAAGCACTGGTCCTGAAACAGAAGTTCTATATCAAACATTACAAACAAGTGTGTGATGTAAATGGCTCTCAGCAATCTAAGCTGGGCTGCAGCTGGAACCAGTCAAGAGTATCAGCACATACAAGTTCTCTATATGTATAGCCGATAGCTTTACTTCTGCTGAATCTGCCTGGGGCCTTTTAAGAGCCTTCATACCTTTGGTTCCATTTCAGTTTATCTCAAAGATTATATTCTGCTGGAAATAAAAAGCATCAGCTAGTGCACTGTAATTATATTCTGTACAAGGCTTAATCAGTGTGGCATGAGACACTGACGGTATCTTGCAAGCTCTCAGCTTAATAGCAAAATTATAAACAACATTATAAGTATATTTTAATAACTCATTGCCTTCAAGACCAGCAGAGATGATATTGTGGCTGTATCTGTATGTACCCGAAATATGCTACTGCAGGTAGAGTCACCTTGCAGATGACCCATGGACATCTGGCATGGCTGCAGATGTAGGTCACCCCTAGTGGTGCTGAGTCAAGCAGTGCAGTCATCCTAAGAAAAGAAGACTGGCACAAGACATAGCACTGCTGATTATGGAAGCCCCCCCCCAAAAAAAAAACAACAGTGGCACAAGGACAGTCACAGTATTAGTGATGCTTGTGTTTCTTTTTCCATAGTAGAATAAGTTCCTCTGTGCAACCAAGTGGAACTGGTGATTATTTAAGCAAAGCCACAAGAGATAGGCTTTAAGTATCTTTTTTTCATATTTTCTGTGTGGTGCATTTAGTCATCTGGTTATATAAGACTCAGACTTGTTGCCAAGGCCTAGACACTGTATGAAGGTTGACACAAAATGCTTTTTTAGGACTTGTAGCTACAGGTACATATTTTACATTCTGTAATTAGCTGTGAAAGGTGAGATAAGGCAACAGCAACAAAATAGTCATTGTAAATATAACTATAGATATAAACATAAATTTAATGCAGATAGCAGTTAACTGAAATGCAAATATGTAAGGGTTCAACCCGTCAACCTGCACAATCAGGCTAGGAAAAGTTAGAGGGTGGCCTTGTAATGTCGTCTTTATATTATGAGCTGTTACTTGCACGTGACATATGTTTTTTTCTAAGAATGATCAGTGCTTGTAAAAAATATTGCTTGATCAAAACTGACCGAGGACATTACCTTAACAACTTATTCATAAAGAGAGAAATAAGTATTTTTTTTTTTTCAAGAAGATAATCCTTTCCTGCCCCAGTCATGCAGCATCAGACCTTCCACATCTACACAAACTTATACAAGTCCATTGTTGTACAACACTAGGGGGTCCACAGTGGCCTCACACAGACAGTGATTCAGCAGTGGTTAGATATGTTATATCATAGATTAGAGACAAGATAACTCTCACTATCTTTCTTTGGGCAATTATAATCACATCACTGGGCCACTAACAAATAATCCTCAAATTAGTAGCTGAAAATAGAATTCAGGCAGTCAATAACATTATTCAGCTAGTGTTTTAAAAAGGGACTCCTCAAAGTAAAGTTAAGTAATATTAAGAAATATGAACCATAAATATCACATGGAAAGTTTGGTAATAAGTGTGAAATTGCAAGCTGTAACTTGACATATATGTTACAACTCTTCCTTTTGTAGGTTTTCATGAAAGGCACTTAATCTATCTGTGAAGAAAACTTGATTCTTGTGTATGGACTGGTTATATCTGAAATTAAACATTAAAACAAATAACAATTTCACTGACTGAGATGTTATCCATCTGCATTCATGTTCAAGTGCAGATGTCTGAAATGTAAATTTCTTTCTCCAAATCATATTTATATCTATTTTGCACATTCACTTAATCACGATAAATATAATAGTAGTCATTAGAATTATTGTAGTAATAGTCCTAAGCTTTACTCTTACATTAACTGTTTTATTTTATTTTATTATATATATTTTTTCTTTTTACTAGAACAGGACATTTAGTAAAATTTTATAATCTGAACTATGCCAGGATGAGAAATGTTGGCACATTTTTTTTATCACCAGACTACAGTACAGGAAGTGCATGGATCTAGGAAAACTAAGCCATATTAAAGTACTATATTGCCAGGAAATCAGACATGCAGCCACAGTGTAATGCTTGGAATTTGGCATAACTGTTTCAAAATATGAAGAACAAGCATCCATTGTACTGACAATGCAGACCTGAAGGAAGAAGCACACACACACACACACACACACACACACACACACACACACACACACACACACACACACACACACACACACACACACACACACACACACACACACACATGCACACACCTTCCAATGGATGGGTTGAAGTGAATACATTACTGCCACCCACATTCATGGCATGACATGGTGAAGTATGGTGACTGTACCCAAAAGACAAGTAACAGAATGGTACAGCAGGTCCATATATACCTGATCATACAGTTTTAAAGCCCAATAAAAGCAGCACTGACATTCAAAAATCTTTTAAATGTTCATTTCTAAAATGGTGTTTTATTATCTTGGGACATATATGCCATGCTTACTGCCAAAGTACTTAGCTGGAAACATTATTTTTGCCTCAGTGTTGCTTTTAGCTAATTAAATGCCTCGGCTAAATGTAAACTATTTTTAAGCACTCAGCTGAAAACATATGTCTGTCTGTCTGTCTGTACTGCCAATCTGTACAGGCTGAAGTGCTATCTTTGTTTTTTGGTCTACTGGGTTCCTACATGTATATCCACCTTAAGTCATAACAGAAACCATGGAGGCTCTCATTAATAAAGAAAATCTAAATAAATAGTTGTTTATTAAAATATAGTGTATCTATCCTATTCTTTCTCAATTATTTTTATAGCATGGATAGTAATACAATCCACTTTTATGGTTTACAGTTTGCACATCACTGCCTGCCCTGATTCAGGTATTTCATATCTTCCTGAAGGAGTTATATTGTTTTACATGGAAGAGGAGACGAACTGGTTAGATGCAAATATGAGTGAATAATATGCTGTGACTAAGGCAGTAATACTAGCATCATGCAAGATGCACGTGTATTCTAACAAATGGAGTACTATGATGTAGATTTTATCTAACCTGTGCTCTCCGATGCCTGAAATTCTTTCTTAATGGTGTCAAATAAACTGCAATTTGTCTTAATAGAACTAAAACTGTTGTTATGACCTGCCACTGCTGTCAGTCTGCAATAGTGTACCTGCATCTGTTAAAAGCATTAACTCTGCTTTAAATTTTTCTCTTTTTTTTCTATTACTCCAGTACTCCCTAATGCAGCTTTGGAAAATCTTGGTCAGCATGACCAGCTCTGCACCTTCGGCCCATTTCTACCTTTTTGCCCTTTGACTCCCTCAAGAATGCAGCTTTATGTTTGCTAGTTGTACACTTGCAGTTTTTCCACTTGAATCCACTGGGCTGTTTGAAGTTCGATTCATATTTGACAGCAGTGTAGTTCACAAAGATTCATTAACACAGCTAGCCAGCCTGTGAATAGAATTCCATGTGGGAGTTCAAAACTACCAGCCATTCTCGTTAGATGACGATTCAGAAGTTCAGGTAATGACCTTCCAGGTACCTCAGAGCATTAACACTGGCTACAGCCTAGAGAGGACCAAGGGAATGACATTCAATTAATGCAAAAATAAGCTTTCTATTGAACTGTATAGACCATAAAAGCCCAGGGATTTTTTTCTTGCACTACTGCAAAACTCAGCAGCAAACTAACACACTCTGCTGATAATTTTCTGTTTTATTATTGAGACAGGTATCTGACTTAATGAGTGTAACATTAAAACTATATCAGAAAATATCTCAACACTGCTGTAAGTAGTAGCTTATCAGTTTAATGAACAGTTAGACAACACAATGCTTACTGCAACCACTATAGCATTATTGTTACAAAACCAGTATTGATAACAGCAGGATGAAAACAAAAGTGGTTGTAGATGGCAAAACCAGTTTCTGTTGAGACATTCAGAGATGTACAAATTAATGGCATCAGTGATAGTTGGAGTTTAATGAAAATGTACAAAATAACACACTTTGGGATGAAATTCTAGGGGGAAAACATACAAAAAAGATGGATAGTTTGGAAGGGGGCAGATAAGACAGAAAAAAGATGAGGTGGTTGTAATCACATGGGGGAGGAGAGTTGCAGACCAGTGTCGGGGGTCAGTATTTCTGGACAGCATTACTAAGATGTACAGCTAGGTTGGTACACTCAAAATTCTACCATTAACTTTGTCTGGTGACAGTTCGCATTGTAGCATAATCGGTCAAGTTAATTTTCAGTATGTTTTACTAAGTGAATACCCATCCTATCAATGTAGTCACTTCATTGTATAGTTTCTTCATTTGAACAGGCTGTTTCTTCGGTAAGTATACTTTTTGCATCTTGGGGTATGAGGTGGAATGGCAATGGATAACACAAAGGAGTGTTCCATACTTGAGATTCTCACCATTTCTGTGTGGTTAAAAGATCTTTAGGCAGAAAGATCTATGGAAGGTCCATATGGGTTGTTTATTACGTTGTATTTGTTTAATTGTTTTCATTTTTCTTCCAGTTGACTGCAGTATTGGATTTTTTGTATAGGAGGCTTTTCTTTGGGTGTTTTTTAATGAGCGTCATTTGGTGGTTAGGTTATTATTAAGTTGTCTCAGATTCTGTCCTCCTACTGAACAATTTACAAGTAAGGCTTCATCTAGGATTGTGCATTTGTATGTCAAGGCCTTTCAGAGAAAAAAGACAAGGACATCACAGGCAGTGAACAAAGGAGATCTATTATACGGATAAGAGTGTCCTTGTTGGTATTTTTTTTTACTGATCTTCTTTTCATCTTCTGCTAAGTACACAAGAAACCTTATTAGTATTCCTTACACAACTATGCATATATCTGGTCTTACCACACCTTTAGTATCTCTTTCTGCCTCCTATTCGAATGCTTTGCCTAACTCCTACTACCCCTTATCAGTACACCATCAGGGGTCATAGCCCGACTCCCCCACGTGATGTTCATTAGTGCACTCTTAGAGGTTTTATCCAAATCCCCCAACACACACTAGACATTAATCATCATTCATATTTTTTGAACACCTAATTCTTAGCCTAAGGTATTACTTAAAAACATTATACCTCAGATGGCTATCTACAGTGCAGCTTATTTAACTAATATCAAACCTAAACGCAGCCTCTTTTATTAATTGACCTCTCAGTCCTCTCTTTTCACTCTATCATTATCGCCTTATAACTTTCTCCTGCTGCCTTCTTTTCACTCTTAATTTTCCTACCCGTGGCTTAGTAACTGGAAACTTAATTTGTGTCATACTGAACAACAACGGTAACCTTTAACTCTTCACATATCATTACATTCTTAGAAATCTGCCTCAAGCTGCAGTCACTACTTTCGCAATTTTTTTGCTATCCCTTTTCACAGTTTCAGGGTTGACTATCTTGTTGATAAACCATGTGGTGGTTCTAGGACAATGGTCAAAAAAGGACCTCAAGGTCAACTTTGTGAGCCACTCCTGCTCTTAAGATATTTATGTTCCCAAATTGGTTTTCTTACAGCTCATCTCCGGTAATGTCAGTGAAAATGCTACATTTATTTACTATCTTCTACCCTACTCTGTAATCTTTCCTTGAAACCTTTTCGCTGTGGGTACACAAAAATAACTTCTCCATTCTGGTGATTTTAAATTTCACAAAACTCTAGACTTTTTTACCATGGCTCTATTTGGGACTCATCAGTTAGTCTTCTCTCTCTCTGATCATACCTAACCCACCTCACAGGACTGATGCCTTACTAGACATGCATACCTAAATATCTGGTATGTACACCAGTTTCTGTATCTTCCCAAAGTGCTTTGGTGATTACATTATCTCCCTGTACTCATTATTAAAACAAAGAAACATGATACTTGTTTCACAGCTTAATAATGTTGTCTGGTCTTTCTTTTCAGACATAATGAATGCACACTGAGCATTGTTCTACATTTCTTAAGATAGCTCTCTTCATTTAGAATATGTTATACAAAAACACCAGAAGTTACCTGGAATGCAGCCCTTAGTTCACCAGTGAATTTCAACACCAACGTAGGTGAAGGAATAGAGGCTGGAGTCAATGCAAATTTGCCAAATTGATCTGTTGTCATCAACATTTTCTTTGTCTTAGGCAGGATATAAGAACTGGTGCGAAGAAAGTCAAGTCTTTTTACTGAAAGGACAAGCAGCATCGTTTGTTTGGGAAGACAGAATTGTAGATAGAGATTAAAAGCTTCATAGTGAACTCCAACATCTCTTCACGTAAACTGCAGGTACTAATTCCTCACCACTGCATGCAAGGACAGTGATGATATGATTACGATGTTTTAGAATACCTCATTCCCAGTCACTACCCTCACTTTCTTCTGTCTCTCATGTACCTTCTAGCCTTGATAACTTGACTATCTTAAAAACATTTAAATTCAAGAAAATATTTTTTCTTTAAAACAATTGCCTCTGCTCTCCATTTCAATAGATTCCTGCAGCCTGAATTCTTCAGAAAAGCCTTCTTGTATATAACTTATATTTACAGTGCCTCCTTATGTCAGCCTGCACTTCTGATAATTAGAAATTATTTTCAGTCCCTTAGTTAAAGATGGCCCACTCTCCTTCCCAGAATGCTAAAGGCACACTGCCAGTCTTATACATTTCATCCATGATAGAAGCCTGCTTTGTCATGTACAGCATAGCTTCAGACCTAGGGTTGCTGTAAACACTGCCTTTTTCCAATCTCTACAGATATTTACAAATATTGATGAGTGATCTTATTGGTAATCTTTTTACTGATATTCTGTAGGCCTTTGATCAAGTTGACCATACTTTATATTTTACATGACTTATAACTACTTTTTTAGCTATTGAACAGGCAGATGACTTCGACATCCCTGCAGTATCCTGATGTACTTGCTCATTAATAAACTAACTTCATTCATTATATAGTGAATAGTTACATCAATCAAAAGGTGTGGGTAATGATTGTCTTATCAATAAACCATTTAATCTGGAGTAGAAGTTGAAGGCATGCGTCATTGGGAAGGATTACAGAGGAATGTATTTAGGTCATCAAATAACTGACAACGATTTGCTTTCGCAACAATATTTCTATATTTCTGCAAATGAATTGATCCTATAGGTTTAACATATAAAGTCACTGAAATATAATATTATGGCATTTCTAAATTCAAAATGAACTAAAAAAATGTTAACTAAGTTATCAAATTTTGTAATCAATACCATTGTATTGCAAATATATACATATCTGTGGAGAAAAACATAGGTAAGACACTGGTAAGGGTTAATTTCACATCATCCGAACCACAGAAATTAAACTCTAACTTAGTAAGTACTTTAGGATTTAAACACCTCATTCTTAGTCCCAAAATGGCTGCATATATATGACTAATTGTTGTACTATACAGGTGATAGTTATGTGCCATGTTCCGTTCTTAATCATTTCAGTCCAAAACAGTTTGACAGAAAGCAAGATGAGAGTTATTAGGAAGAGATATTGCATTTCAGTAGATTAGATTGGTGTTCCAATAGGAAAGTAAGTTTGAAGAGTGTTGGACATACCTACAGGGGGGCATGCAGCACTATGTTTCATTTTTCATATCTGTAATGCAGGTCTAAAGGGATTCTGTTCTCTAAGGTCTACTCTGTATGACGGTGTCTCTAATCCATTAAAGTGTATATTGATCTCCATAAGGTTATAGTCTCTCCAAGTTGTATCGGCCCCAAGACCAAGCACAACTTTTTGTCTAATGTCTTTAAGTCGCAGACGTTTCTGTATTATGAGTGGTGGAAACATTTGCAACGACTTTTTTTACACAACACAAGAACCAGCACAAATGTTTTTAGTTATACAAGAACAATAACAGATGTGTCACTTAATCTTATAGTTTCATACAGAAATGATAGGTCTTCACTGAAAACAAATCGGGAATGGATGTTTTTTCAGAATCTGGCAATGCTATATGGAAAATGAATGAAAAGGGAAACTGCTATACAATATGAACATTTCATACTGATCATGAATGTGGAAATGAGCCATCACATTGAAGAGGCATACCTCCAACCTGTTCCTGATTTTGGGGAAAGTCACTGATTTTGCATATTTTTGGCATGTGTCTTGTAATTTTTTTTAATTTCTGGTAAAATGGTGAGGATTACAGTCTCGCTGTAATGTCAGATATTAGAATGTTGTACTTCTTATTATTCAGAAAATGAATGTTGATGCAAAGCCTGTTGTTCTATTAAATGTTTTAAGCAAATTAGAATCATATTTACAAAATGTCCTTGATTTGGGACCTGTGTACTCTTGGTATTTTTGTTATGTCCAGACTTCAAGTCAAGAAGTTAACAGATATGTGAAGAGTCAGGTGTGGTAGAAGATATGAAGATATTAACAGCCCCTGGTATTTTCATTGCGACTTTAACACATTTTACTTTTGACCGCGTAGTCAATACTCTTTAACAACCACAAAGGATGGCTAGAAATTTGGTTTGATCAATGAATACAAAGCTATCATAAAAATGAATATGACATCAATGCAGTTGATATTAATGCTTTAGATGTTGACCAGAGTTTTCCTTCTTCCAAATTAAAAATGATTAACAGTATATTCGAAGATAATTTGTTGCAGAACTATATCCAAGTGGCAACAAACAAGACAAGAATGGATAAGACCCCTGATGTAATTTGAGTTAACAGCATACTTCAGGCCATCTGTTGGTAAACTGGTTTTGAACTGGGTTCTTTGGATAATTGCTATGTAACCTCTGAGTTTAAGATACCTACTGATAGGAAACCTTATCAAGAGATACCTTCTAGGAAGTGTTATAATTCCAATTTTGTTGCTATTAATTGTGAAATTAGGGCACGGACATGGTAGAT
The DNA here is from genome assembly GCF_019279795.1 of Protopterus annectens. Classification (NCBI taxonomy): domain Eukaryota; kingdom Metazoa; phylum Chordata; order Ceratodontiformes; family Protopteridae; genus Protopterus; species Protopterus annectens. Next base: position 1,410,650,082 of record NC_056746.1, on the reverse strand, counting down.
AGTAATGAATAGCCTAAGTACTGATGGTAGATAGGATTTTTATTTTTACAGATTGCTTTTATCCTCTGAGTTGAAGATACCTAATGTTACGAAAACTGATCAAGGAGTACTTTCTAAGAATTATTATTTCTTTCAATTTTATTGTGATTAATTTGGAAATTAGAACATGGACATGGTAAATAGCAATTTGTGGCTGAAATGGTAGGTCTTATTTTTTTAACATATTTATTGACAATCTTATTGATAAATATGTTCCAATGGAAAAGTCAAAACTAATTATAAAGGATTTCCTTCTTGGTGGACAAATAGGTTGGCAAGCTTTAGCACTAGAAATAAGAGATTGTGGTACAAAATAGTAACTAGACCTTTTAGGACAAGTTTTAGGAAAGCTAAATGTTTCTAACATAAACTTGCTATAAATGGGATAAAAACAAAGCTCTGTTTAAGCATTTGAGAATGCATAGGAAAGACAAAGCATCAGATATCAACATCAGTTTCAAAGATACAATAATAAGTAACAGATGAATGTTAGTTAATATATTTGTGGATAAGTACTTTGTTAACACTTCTACTGGTAAGTAGAAATAAATGAAGTAGGTAAGTGCCTGATTAATTTTTAATAAATATTGTTGTGATTAAACTAAGTAAATAGTCTTCTGCCACAGGGCCTGGTGACTTAAATGGCTACTTTTAAAGTAACATTATTAAATCACTGATGCAATATTTAACCAGAATTTTCCAGAAATCATTAGAGTGAATGGACAAAAGCTGTAGAAGTCTCTATACCCATTATTATAACATATACTGGGAAAATGTTTTGAAAGTTCAATAAAGTATTTGCCTCTGTCAGAGAAACTCCTAGGTATGGACATCTACCAACATGGTTTTCTGTCATGGTATTTTTAACAAATTTGATTAATTTCTGTTTTAATATGGTATCTGCCCTGGATGTTGGTCTTTCTACATATGTGATATATTTGCATTTTGTGAAGGCTTTCCACATAGCTGGATTACTGAGGCCTTAAACAAGTAGAATGTTAATTTATATTTGTTAATTTATATTTTAGACAAGTTGAGTGTTGGTTCCTTTTATTAAGGTTATTACAAGTAAAGTTACAGCCATGGTTCTACAATGATTTTGTATTACTCTTCAGGCTAAGTTAGAGGCAGGTTTATAGGTTCATAGGTTCATAGGTTCATACTAGGCTATCTGCCCGTGGGCATTTACAAGCCTAGCCCATAGTTTTGTGGCTTACGCCACCCCTTTAGTATGGGGAACTATACCCATTATTTTGCTGTGCCTCTGTTGAGCAGTGACACTGAGGTAATCCCTGGGGTATATCTGCGATCTCCCATCCATTGGTCAATATTTCTCTTGAACAAGGCCAGCGAGGTGCTCTGCCTCACATATACCGGGATTTTATTCCACAGCATAGGGAGTCTTTGGGTGATGAATCTATTCCTCCAGCACGTCCTATTAATAGCCGTGTCAAGGTTTAAGTCTCCTGCCCTTGTGGCTCTGACGGATCTAGATTTTTTGAGGTGAAGCATATTCATCAAATCTGGGTTTGACATGGCCTTGTATGTTAGGCAAAGGTCACCTCTGAGCAACTGAATAGAGCTGGAGTTCTTTCAGTCGGGCAGCATAGGACAGATGTTTGAGACCCTTTATCCTTTTGGTGAGGAACTTTTGTGGCCTCTCCAGCTGCTGCAAGTGTCGGGTCAGATACATTCCGAATGGGGCATTGTACTCAATCATTGGTCTGATGAGTGATGAGTATAGGGAGACTATGACCTCCCTTGATCTAGATGAGAATCCCTTCATGATAAGGTGGGCAATGTAGAAGGTCTTCCTAACTACTTTAGCTACATGGGTGTCGAATGACAGACTACTATCAACCTGGGTCCCCAGGTCCCTGATAACTTCTTCTGTGCTCAGTGGATTGCCACCTATTTGGTAGCTAGGTAACCTTGTTTTTCAAGGGTATGACTATGCATTTTTGGCATTTAACTTTAGGCCATGGCTCTGGCACCAGTTATCCGTTTCTGTGAGACCCTTCTGAAGGATATCTGTGTCAGATGTGTTTTCTACTATGGCACCCAGTTTGCAGTCATCTGCAAACTTTGTCAGCCATAACCCTCCTGTGTTTGCTTGTACTTCGGAAAAGTAGATGCCAAACAAGAGTGGGCCCAGGACTGAGCCCTGTGGTACACCATTTGTGACAGGCTTTGAGTCTGACATGGCTCCAGCAACTCTGACCCTGTGGGTTCTGTCACTCAGCCAGTTTGCAACCCATCTTGTGATGTATGGGTTAACATTTAAGCTGATGAGTTTTTCAATGATACCCGAGTGGGGTATTGTATCGAAGGCCTTCGCCAGATCGAGGTAGGCTGTATGGACTGCCTTTCCCTCATCAATGGCTTTGGTGACCATTTCGAAAAAGTCAACCAAGTTTAGAAGGCATGATCTGCCTTTGACAAAGCCAAACTGGGATGGATCCAAAGTCTGCAAATTCCCTATGTCTTTATTTATGAGGTCCATTATGATCCTCTCCATGGCTTTGCAGATAAGGCTTGTCAAGCTAATGGGCCGGTAATTTCCAGGGTCGGTGGAGGCACTGCCTTTGTGAAGTGGGACCACAGTTGCAGTGCGCCACTCCTGGTATCCAGAGGTAAGACTATGATTAAACAGCTGTCCTAGCTGTGGGTTTAATTCCTCGTTGAGTTCGTGGAGCACACAGCCGGGGACACCATCAGGTCCCATGGATGCTGTGTTTTTGCTTTGGAGAGAGCAGTTCTCACTTGGGTGTTGGAGATGTTTGGGGGCTGCAATCGCTTGGTATAGATATCTCTCCTTTGGGGAGGGGAGAAGTTTGCACTGAACCTGTCAGCCAGTATGTTGGCAATGTCTGTAGGATCAGTAATCTTCACATCATTTTGAACTAGTTCTGAGCATATCTGGGAGTTTCCTCCCAGGTTTCTAACATAGCTAAAGAAGGCCTTATGATTGTCTTTTGAGTCTTTAGCTATTTTTCTCTCAAAATTTGCTTTGGATGATTTTATGAGAGCTCTTAGTTTTTACTTATAGTGATCAAGGGTGTCTTACCTTTTAAGGATTTTGCTCTATCTTGTAGTAGCTTCCTCCTTTTGTTGTAGAGTTTGTTTATGGCTGGGGTCCACCAGACTGGACGCTTGCCTTTGGTACAAAGAGTCTTTGTTTTGCTTGGGATTGCCTTATCCATGCAGTCCTGCAGGTGCTGGTAGAAGGCATTTGTAAGTGATTCAGCGGCTTGAGTACTGTTTTCCGCCAGCTCGGGGCCTTAAAGGAGACCACACTAGTCTTTAGAAGTGTGAAGTCAGCTGAAGTTCTTTACTGTGGTCTTTTTATTTCAGGTGGGGTGGGATGAGGACCTCCAGCGAGATTAGTTTGTGATCTGATCTCACCAGTGAGGGGTATACTTCGGTGTTGAACATTGTGCTCCCATGTTCATGATGATGAGATCAAGTATGTTTTCTCCTCTTGTGGGGATGGTGACTAGTTGTTCCATGGCATTTGAGTTTATGAATTCCAGGAACTTTTGGGCTAGGGTGTTTGGGCTTGAGTAGCGTTCCCAGTCTATATTAGGGTAATTGAAGTCACCTAGTATGATGGTGTTTGGTGATACATTTATCCCCTCTAGTGTTTTCAGGAAGGCCATGTGAGGTTCCTGAGTTTGTGAGGGTGGCCTGTAACATGCTACAATTTGCACAGCAGTCTTGCCTATGGTTAATTGCACCTGGATGGTCTCCGATGCATCGTGCGTTGCCACCAGTCTTGAGGTGTGGGTGTCTTTGATGAATATGGATACCCCCCCTCCTTTCTTGGTATTGTCCGGATTTTGGGGCATGATAAGAGGTAAAACCTGATAGTGCTGGGGTGCTCTCAGGAGCCTTGAACCAGGTTTCTGTCACTGCACAGACATCGATGTTCTCCATACTGAGAAGGGCCTCGAGTGCGTGCATTTTGAGATTTAGACTTCTGGCATTGAGCAGCATTACCCTTAATTTTTTTCCTTTTTTGTGTTCTAGGGTGGTAGGTTTAGAATTTGAGCCTTGCCTAAAAAAGGCACTATGGGGGTGGCAAGAGCCTTTGCCAATATCCGGAATCCCAGGGGTGACAAATGCAAGCCGTCCCGTGCGAAGCAGCGTGGCTTGTCCAGCATGTCATCCCAGGCAGACAGACATTGGATCCCCTTTGAATGACACCAGAGTTTAAGCCAGAGTTTGAACAATGACTATACATTTCTTCCAAGGATAAAAATATGCACTACTAGATCTTTGTTTTTAATATTGTGTTCATCAGGATGCATGTACAAGTAAATAGAATGAGGCCACATATCACCCAGATATAGCTAAAGGAATTAAAAGCAAGCAATTTAAGTACAGTGAAATTGCTTTCAGAATTAAAATAGGCATTTACAATTTGCTTGCCAGGGTAAAGCACTGATCCACATGGTTCATTTTTAGACTCAGCCTGGCAAAGTTTCTTGTAGATTCATACAGCAGACAAAATCAAGGTTGAAGGAATCAAACCTTGTAGTATAAAGAGTGGATTGTTAAGAATTCATAGTAGTAAGCCTCTGTACTACCTGCCAAATGATAATGAAACAACAGCAAACACATTTGGCACAGGCTAAATGACTTAGCCCTCCTGAAAGAAGCTTTTTCCAAGACAAATAATTGGTGTCAAAATCATGGACTGAAACTAAATGCCAAAAAATGATTTATTGTATCTTTTGGGAAGTCATCTACCCCAGGGAACTATCACATTGACAATATCCCCAAAGAGTTTCCCAGTTGTTCAGGATTTGGGAACTTATGTGGACTGTGATTTAACAATTGACCAAAATGTTTCTATTTTAAGAAAGTCCTTTTATACTGCACAACTTATAAACAAAGGAATTGTGTCTAGAGCAAAGGATGTAATTGTCTCCCTTTACTCAACCCTTATTAGGCCAGTCATTGAATATAATGCCTCCTTTGGCATGTATCCATTCAGACACATGCAACACATGGTACACTCAGAGAGATACCTTACTAAAAAGGATACAAGGCCTAAACAACATGTTCTACATGGATTGACTTAAAGCCCTGTCACTATACTCAATATCCTATACACCGCTAAGAGGTGACCTGTGTCTGGCATACAAGCCATCCTCTGTCCTAGTACTGATGGATTGAATGCACATCAGCATGTTAAATGGCATCTGAAATACATGGTCTAGGCATCTAAACCTCTTCTGAAACATCAACAGAATACTTTTTAGGGAGAGGTATATCCTGCAGAGGATACCACTGCTCTGGAACAGACTCCCCCCATACACATAAAACAAAGTTCATTTCTGTCTAGCAACAAGGTAATATTAACTTGGATCTATGAGTGGGAAACAGAACATGCAATCCAGGACTTCCCCTGTACTACTAATGGTTAGAGGCAGCTTCTAAATGCTTTAGCCCATGCACCGGTCCCATCAAATTATCTACAGTATGATCCCAATTATTTGCATTAGGGGTAACATAATTATTAAACACGGGATGGGTAAGGCCAGTCTTTAACCACACAGGAAATGTTAATTTGAGCACAAGAAGGGAAACTGGCTAGGCTTATAATGGCTTGCAAGGGCAGCTAGCCTAGTTCTTACCTATGGACCCATGGAAGCAATGGGAATAGAACACAACATATTAAAATGAATATAGTTACTGATGTATTTAGTTAATACAGATAAGCAGGTGTGGTACAGAAACTGTGCAACAGACAACAAAGAGAGGAGAAGCAGTGTATATAAGTTAAAGCAATGGGAACAGTACACAAAGGAATGAAAGGAATGAACGTACAAGTTTAAAGACAGACTACATGAAACTAGAGAGTACGCAAGGGATGAACGTACACGTTTAAAGACAGACTACATGAAACTAGAGAGTATGCAAGGGATGAACGTACACGTTTAAAGACAGACTACATGAAACTAGAGAGTACGCAAGGGATGAATGTACACGTTTAAAGACAGACTACATGAAACTAGAGTACGCAAGGGATGAATGTACACATTTAAAGACAGACTACATGAAACTAGAGAGTACTAAGGGATGACATTACGACATACGTTTAAAGACAGACTACATGAAACTAGAGAAAGGATGAGCATTACACATTTAATGACAGACTACATGAAACTAGAGTACGCAAGGGATGAACTTACATGTTTAAAGAAGACTACATAAAACTAGAGAGTATGCAAGGGATGAACGTACACGTTTAAAGACAGACTACATGAAGCTAGAGAGTACGCAGGGGATGAACGTACATGTTTAAAGCCAGACTACATGAAACTAGAGAGTACGTAAGGGATGAACATACACGTTTAAAGACAGACTACATGAAACTAGAGTACGCAAGGGATGAACATACACGTTTAAAGACAGACTACATGAAACTAGAGAGTACGCAAGGGATGAATGTACAAGTTTAAAGACAGACTACATGAAACTAGAGAGTACACAAGGGATGAACGTACATGCTTAAAGACAGACTACATGAAACTAGAGGATGAGCATTATTAAAGACAGACTACATGAAACTAGAGTATGCAAGGGATGAACGTACACGTTTAAAGACAGACTACATGAAATTAGAGAGTACGCAAGGGATGAAAGTACACGTTTAAAGACAGACTACATGAAACTAGAGAGTACGCAAGGGATGAACGTACACGTTTAAAGACAGACTACATGAAATTAGAGAGTACGCAAGGGATGAACATACACGTTTAAAAGACTACATGAAACTAGAGTACGCAAGGGATGAACGTACACGTTTAAAGACAGACTACATGAAACTAGAGAGTACGCAAGGGATGAACATACACATTTAAAGACAGACTACATGAAACTAGAGTACGCAAGGGATGAACATACACGTTTAAAGACAGACTACATGAAACTAGAGAGTACGCAAGGGATGAACGTACAAGTTTAAAGACAGACTACATGAAACTAGAGAGTACACAAGGGATGAACGTACATGCTTAAAGACAGACTACATGAAACTAGAGAGTACGCAAGGGATGAACGTACACGTTTAAAGACAGACTACATGAAACTAGAGTATGCAAGGGATGAACGTACACGTTTAAAGACAGACTACATGAAATTAGAGAGTACGCAAGGGATGAACGTACACGTTTAAAGACAGACTACATGAAACTAGAGAGTACGCAAGGGATGAACGTACACGTTTAAAGACAGACTACATGAAATTAGAGAGTACGCAAGGGATGAACATACACGTTTAAAAGACTACATGAAACTAGAGTACGCAAGGGATGAACGTACACGTTTAAAGACAGACTACATGAAACTAGAGAGTACGCAAGGGATGAACATACACATTTAAAGACAGACTACATGAAACTAGAGAGTACGCAAGGGATGAACATACACGTTTAAAGACAGACTACATGAAACTAGAGAGTACGCAAGGGATGAACGTACACATTTAAAGACAGACTACATGAAACTAGAGGAGAAAAGGAGCAATGTGAGGTCATGACTGGGGGACAGGTATAAAAGTTAAGGTATTTTTACCTCATAGACATAAGGTACTGGGTTTCATAATCAGCTTTGATGGGAAAATTGGATAGGTTTAAAATAGTCCTCAAGGATAGCTAGCCTAGTACTTACCTACAAACAAGGCAAAGATAAACAAACACAGCTTTAGAAAAAAAGTGAGAAAGATACATAAGTGGGACTATAAACATAAACATTTTTGAGGTATGGTGACTGAAAAGTCGTGATAGTTAATATGTGCCACAGTTATTCATTATGTACTGAAAAATGTAGCACATGTAAGACTAAGCTTAACATCTGTTGATAACAGCACAAAAGCCTCATTTCCCACAAACTAAAACCTTGTGTTCTTCATTTGAAAACATAGTAATCTGGTGTATTTCAGCATTTCATTTACTTATGTTGTTCTTCCATATATTTAATAATGTGCACCTCTGCACGAGCATATTATAATTTTCAGTTATAATTCTAAGTCCATCTGTCTCTATTCTGTGTTTTATCTGATAATGCTAAGTTGAGACTTGAATGCTTTTAATAAATACGGTAACAATGGTATGAAAATTACTGCATTATGAACTCAGGGAGAAGGACAGTAATAAAAACAAAGGTAGATTAATAAGTTAGGAAGAATGCTTTTTTAATGCACATGACCAGAGGGAATATAATTCCTATTATGAACTATAAACTTAAGTGCTTCTTCTTAACTCTGGAACAAGCTGAATATTTGGAAAGAACTGCAAAGTACATGTGCAACTGCTACAGGAATGTAAGGATGAAAATTATTGTCCATTAGACAGCCAAATAATAAACCTTGAAAGTATTTATAGTCTTTGGTAGACGGCAATTCAAGGTCACTACAAAGTAGATGGGAATGTATGCCAGAAGATGGATTTTACAGGTAATGTCTACAATCCACAACCTGAAATTGGCAAGCTTTTAAATAAATGTTGGAGCCAATAAATGCATTCAGGGAAGGAACATGCAGACAAGTTCACAGTCAGTGCCATTTTCAGAAACATCAGTTTATAATGTATATAAAAAAAAGAATTGTAATGATCATGGCCAGGTATGAGGATTACGGTTACTGAGAAATCTGAAATAGTGTCAGTCTCAAAATTAGATTGAAAATTGTCATCAATTTCAGATGTCTGTGGGAACCAATCACCAAAGATTAGACATTGCTAGAATTCACAAGGCAAAAATCTTTAATAAAAGAGGTCTAAAATGAAGTAAAATTAGAAAAAAACACTGTTCAGTTTAAGGAATTTTAGAGATAATAACTCTAGGCCATCAGAATGAAATAAATCAGTAGAATGTTACATGCAGATAATCTCACATAGAATGCCACCAGATTATTTTAAAAATTTAAAAGCTTTTAAACACTTTGTGCTGCCACTTACAAAAAAGGAAGGCTGTAGTGTTTAATTACTTTTAAAGCTGTTATCCTGTCAGAGGTGCACTAAACTTCTGGCTTTGTTTTTAACCAAATTGTTACATGTTCTTGACATGAATGTCAATATTCCCTTCTAGAAGTTAGCTTCACCACTCTCCCAAGATGAACTTCTTGATGTCCATGGCTTGAACACAGTATGATTAGAAGCATGTTGATAATCTGCTATGTTATGTACCTCACTGAATATTTAGGTCTCCGATGCACCATTCTGAAGTTCAGAAGTTGAAGTACATGGGATGTCATAAGAGGGGTGGAATAAAATGACTTTTCATTTTAAACATGAAGATGAATACCTCAAAAATGAAATTGAAATTTCTAAAAAAAAAATGTGAATTTCACTTACCTTTACCATCTAACATGGAGACCTCACACCCCCTACTCCTTATAGATATTGACTCTTAAAACACTGTATCTCTGACTAGACTCAGTACTCTGAGACACCACAATTTCAGTGTTAAAACATATTTCTTGTAATAGATTTGACTGTAGTATGGACTGGAAAGCATGGTAATATGTCACCAGCATATTGGTAAAGAATGTAGGTAGGTCACTCTGATCCAAGGTAAAAAAAGGTTGCCATGAAGCTTAAAAATGGGTGTAGGAAGGCTACCTTGTTCAGCACTATGATGGAAGACTCTATATGTTGGGAAATCTAATTACTGCACAGGCAGGTGGTAAGACAGGAGCTGGATATGAGAGTGGATGGAGAGTGGACACAGAACTTTCAATAGAGGAAGACAGGCTATGAGGAGAAGATGTGGATGGTAGAGGAACTTACTGCTGGTGAAAGAATGCCTGGCTAGGACCAACAGTAGAAGATAGAAATAATAAAGACAGAGAGTCTGATCATGGGTAGAATATGCATGCCTGAGAGAGGGTACTGACTATTCTCAGGCTGTGATTTTTGCATCACTTACCTTTACAGTGGTGGATGAGGCACAGACCATACACTGATGTTTGACTATATAGAGTTTGAGGGCATCATTCACTCATAGTACAAGAAAGTGAGAAGGGGCTGTCTGATACATTTTTACTCTGTATCATTTTTAATCTACTTACAAGCATTGCTAAGTTATCATGTCCACTGACTGATCAACTATTTTATCTCCTTATATCTTGCTTTATCACAGCATCCCATATCACCTCATGCAGATATGTCCTCTTTTCAGTGAAGACTCACTTTTTGGAACCTTTTTTTACTTTTTAAACTTTTCAAATTTATCAGTTAGTGAGGGAAATGGACACTTGGAGGCTAATATGGAGCAAAAGGCTTGTACAAAGTATATGGAATTCATACCTTTCCCCCAGATGGCCGGAAAGCATACTGTCAGAAAAAGGCCTTTAATCTAATTTCTTTCACATATTCTCATCTAGCTATAGGAATATACAGTTGGGGCCCCAAGTCCATTTAGTCTGACAAGACTGTGCCCATCCATGTGACAGGTGGTGGTTGAGCAGGAGATCCTATCCACTACCCTCTGTGATGGGTGATGGCAGACAGTATTCACCCATTCCTGTCTCTCTTTACAGAGAACTTCTTCAGCATATTGGTTTGCATGTTGAAGCCAGGCTGTTGGAATGATATTAACTGATCTAGCTTTCTGTACTAATGAGTTACTTACCTTGGCAGTCACTGATCACAAGTATGTGTATATATGGATGGTGGGGGGTATCTGAAAAAAAATTAAAGTTGAAAGGAGCTGACTGTTAAGCATGGCTTTACTGAGGATCTGCACATCTTTATCAAAACCTTCACTGGATTATCTCACAAAAGGACTGCAGACCTCCATCTGCCAGGTACATGTAAGATTGTATTTCATACTCAGTTTAGTAGTAGTAAAGGGTTGCAAAGGCAGGATATGTGGATGATGGGTTTAATTTAGGACTCTCTCGGACATCACTTATGTATGGTGCTAGCACATATTGAACAGCAGTCTGGTTAATCAGCAGAACATCCCTTGTAAATATAATAAAACTTTCATGTTTGCTAGCCTTTATCAGTTGCAGCTTTGATAAACTTACTCAGTTTTAGGAGTGTTTTGATGGAATAGTGCAACTGACTGAAGTCATACTCATCACAAGAAAGGCTGTTTTTCCACGTCAATAAAAAATATCTCAGGGATGTTACCAAGGTATGGAGGGTGAACGATAGGTGGATAATGAGGCAAACAGCTGGCATATTACATCAATGAATAAGGAAAGGGTGACAGGAGGCTGACTGGAAAACTGTGTGAGTTGTTTCTACAGCTTGTGGTACCAAACAATTTGAACTCCAGTTTACATCTGGTGAAGTGCATTTAAGCTACTGTACTTATCTTACCATTTAAATGAGTTCTGTTGTTTCAAACCCTACCACCTTTTCCCTGTTGTGCTTTTAAACTTGGAAGATTTTAAGCTGCCAACCCCTATAGTATATCCAGCCTTGAAAGCCCCTCCATTTAAGTGAGTTTTGTTGTTTCCAACCCTACCACCTTCTCTCTGTTGTGCTTTTAAACATGGAGTTTTTTAAGCTGGCCACCTCTTTTGCATATCTGGCCTTGGAAGCTCCTTCTAGTCTTGTCTCCTATAAATCTGGTCATGGAGTCTCCTCCCAGTCTTCTGTCTTTTTCTTATATTACTTGCAAATAGCAGATGAATTTGTAAAGACCCTCCCCCTTAGACTGTTAGCATGCTTTGAAATTGCCTTAAAGTGTGTGTTCATCATTAATGGTTTGTTTACCTTTGAATCACCTTTTAATTACTTTTTTGTTTGTGTCTGATGCATTTTCACTTTGGCTAACATATGTCTTTACATTAAGAAGCCTGGGACTATAGTTCTAATGGCAGTAGAAAGGTAGCTTGGTCAGTCCAAGCTGATAAAAACAGAGAGTGACTTAAAGTGAGAATTACTTGTAGCTATTTGATAGATTTATTTCTGACACATTTTTACTTTTGGCTAACTAGAGTGTGTTATTACATTATGAAGACTGGGACTGAATTCTAGTGGCAGTAGAAAGGTAGCCTGGTCTGTCCAAGTTGGGAAAACACACAGACAAGCTTAAAGTGAGATTGTGCCATTGGCCAAATGGCTTTTTGATTCATTTGTTTCTTTGAGGCTATAAAGTCATCATGTTTAGGCTGCTCTTGGCTCAGCTCCACAGAGCTCAAATGCTTGGCAGCCTTACCTGCATTTTCAGACTGTTTGGCTTACATCTGTTGCCATCCAGGCTAAAATAAGTTCTTTTTATTGAAATATTGAGCCTTTCTAAGCTATTTCTGTTGCTGTATTTTTAAATTATTTCATTGCATTTTCTGCATTTCATCACTGTAAACTGTATTTGCTTTTTTTAGGTCCAGCTGATGCTAGTATGCTTTGAAATTGCCTTAAAGTATTTGCTTCTCATTGCTGGCTTGTTTGCCTTTAAATCATCTTAAAATTATGTGTTGTAGTTACTTCTTTGATTTGTTTCTGGTCCCTTTACACTTTCAGCTAATTAAAGTGCATTCTTACATTAAGAAGGTTAGGACTGCAATTCTAGTGGCAGAAGAAAGTTAGCCTAGTCTGTCTGAGTTGAAAAGCACAGGGAGGCTTAAAGTATGTGAGATTATTTCATTGGCCAGAGGGATTTTTAGTTGATTTAGTCACTTTTCTTTGAGACTATAAATTCCACTGCTTATCATGCAGTAGCATTTAGCAATGTTCTGTATAGACACAGGCACTTAGAAACTACTTTTTCCCAGTAATCAGATGTGCAAAGAGCAACTTGTTCCTGTACAAAAGAGCACTGCCACATGAATTCAGACATGCATAGCCTAGCCATAGTTCCTATTCTCACAGCACCCGTTAGCCTGCTGTACCACCCTTTTGTAGTTTACCTAAAAAGACTTGACACCATGGGTAGAATTTTACTACTACCAGCTTGGAAGAAAGGGGCATCCTATGACAATGTATGAATTGTGTCATAGGTTCATACATATTCAATGAATCCTTAGAGGAATGGATACACTATGTGAGGGATGTAATTACACAGTGTCACTGAAGGCAAGACTATCTCACACACACACAAAAAAAAATACTCAAAGTAACAATCAGGTTATTGGTGATGTAAGCATTACATCAACCACACATAGTACTGACCCAGCAAATAGACCAATGTATACTGAGGCACTTAAAAGCACTCTTCCTAAATCTCAGAGTACACCTAGACATTCATCCTACAAATAGAATCCTCAACAATCCCCAAAACACTCTACTAAAACAACACTCAACACAGCACACACAACCACACCCTTTAGAACATGAACTACAAAGCCCATAAAGCATGCAAACACACTACCAAATATTTTAATCCTGGGAGACTCCATTGTGAAACATATTGCTATTCTGTTTGTCAGGCTGAATAAGGAGAAATTCATGGTCAATTGTTCATCTGGGCCTGGATCCAACAAATCACCCATGCACTCAAGTCATTTGACCACAGGTACCAGTATGACTCAGTCATAGTCAATGTGGGTGAAAATGACTTGAGACATACTCTTGGATTATGTAAAAAGAGAAATAACTTCTTTCAATTCAACGGGAAGATTTACCACCAACAAAAAGGGGTAGCCATGGGGTCCAAAATGGCCCCAGCATATGCAAACTTAGTCCTCAGTGCCTGGGAAATGGATAAGGTTGAATCACTGCCCGGGTTCAACAACACCATAATGTACTGGCATTATATTGATGACGTCTTTTTTGTCTGGAAGGGGGACAGACTTTCTCTGAGCAATTTTCTGGAAACCCTTTTCCAGAGTCTGGACTTCCTGACCCTCACAGTAGGACATATCGGAACCACCACTCATTTCCTGGATATCCACCTCACTATAGACCCAGAAAGTGGACAGTTTGACTCCAACATCTACCGCAAGCCCACTTTCCGGAATAACTATCTAGAGTTCAGCAGTCAGCATCACCATTTCATGAAAAAGAATATTGTAAAAGGACAATTCATCCGGTTATCCAGACTCATTTTTAGGGACGAGGTTTTCATCAAGGAAGGTTTTTACCTCAGAAACTTTTTCCTAGAAAGAAAATACCCAGAGTATCTAGTGGATAACCTCTTCCAAGAGATCATATAGCACAGACACTCCAGGTACCCACCAATCCTGGAAAAGGGATTTACAGCAAGGGCACAGAACGGACCGAACAAAAAGGACTGGGTGTCAAGTTTCCCCCTTCCAATTTCCATTGATATGTTTGGAATCAGAGGGGTCCTCACCAACAATTGGCACATCTTGGGAGGAGAAAAAGGTCTGACAAAGTTACTTGGGACATCCCCAAACTTCTGTTTCAAACGAACCTCTTCTTTTGGTGGTGCGTTCGAGAGGAATAAAAGCCCATCCCCACAGAGCGAAATATCGACAGAACCTGGAATGTCTGACTGCGGCAAGTGTGTTGCCTATGTACACATACAAAAAAACAACAATGTCACCTTCCCGCACTGCAACAGAACTGTCAGTCTACATGACCACTATGACTGCAACACAAAAAATGTAGTCTACTGTGCTTTCTGCGAACACTGTGGGAATTTCTATATCGGCAAAACGAACAGGAAGCTGACTAGCCATATTAAAGAACACACTGCAGCAATACACTAACAGGACAGTTTGAATGCCTTGGCTAAACACAGTGCTATTTGCCCAAACTTCACAGGATTCAAATTCACAGTGCTGGAAAAAATAACAGAATTTGTAGGGGACATGGACACATTCCTACAAGTCTGGGAATTAAAATGGCAGATAGAACTGAGAGCTGATGTCTATCCAGGTCTCAACGAGACACTGAACATTAAATGTGCGCTTAAATGGTATAGAGATTGAAATGTGATAGGGTTTGAAGAACTGTGCAAGAAGGTTTGAAGAATTGTGCAAGTAGATTTAATGTGTTTATGGATTTACAACTGTGCAAGTGAATATAATGTGTTTCCTCTCTCTGACTTTTGACTCCCCCACACTCCTGCACTCTCCAACACACTGAGCCTCTTTGCGAGTACCTGTGTTTCCTCTCTCTCTCTCTCTCTCTGACTTTTGACTCCCCCATACCCCCTACACACATGCTCCAAATCACCAGGCTAGCCCCCGCTGACCGCACCAACTATACCCCCCAGTCTCACTATTTCACACAGCCATTCAAGGGGTGATACCATCCAAACCAGCCCACAGCTGGTACCATCTGCACTGAGTCTTCTGGGACACTCTGTCTTTCATATGCTCCTTGTCATGGGCGGCCCCCTCCCAGCCCCCCCTCAAGTCCACACCGCATTCCTCCCACTCACCCATCAGGTGGCATACCTACACATTTCTCTACACACACACCGATACCAAAGCATAGTAGGACTCTCTACCTGACTCCTCCACCTTCCTCCGTTCCCTTCTTTACTTACCTTTGGAGGCAAAGACTCATAAGTTACGTGTTTATATTAGAATCATCACAGCATGACTGTCATCCTTCCCGGTTCCCCCATAAATTATTTATTTATTTATTTTTTGCACACAATCCCTTTTTGCACACAGTCCCTTTTTGCACACAATCCCCTTTTTTTGCACATGATCCCTTTTTGCACACAATCCCTTTTAGTATGCACACGGCACCACAAGGCTATTACTGTCTGACTAATTTACCTTATGTAACTGCGATTGTAATGTTAATGAAAATGCACACAGCACCCTGCTTGTTCACACTTTACTATTGGAAAGGAACTGTTGTTAATTTAAATGGCCTGCTAGAACTAATGTATATAAAGGAAGTGAAAATGGTTGCTCATACTTATGAAACATGTCTTTCTGAAGAAGTCTTGATAATAAATAAGACGAAAGTGCTAAAGTTCTACAAGAGTTGTTGGTGTGATTTACTATTTTTTGAATGCTTTTTATTGTCACGAAGTTCATTTCTTAGTTTTATATATATATATATATATATATATATATATATATATATATATATATGAATATATATATATATATATATATATATATATATATATATATATATATATATATATATATATATATATATATGGATCTTTATCACGCCACACCACTGAACAGCTACACATTGAGCAATAAATATTTGTCTCAGGATGTCAAAATGGAAAAACAACAGTAAATAGTAATTTATTTTGCAGGGAGCAAGCCTTCCTGGACCTCATGCACCCCCCTGCTAATCAGATATACTAATTCTGAGATTACACTGAAGTGGGGAATGGTACATTTCCTCCATCCCTGCTATTCTGCAATCTCAGATAACAGAGATCTCTTCATTTTCATGAGTTTGATGTCCTGGGTTTTGGACAAATTTGTCTGAATAGTGTTAGTGTTATGGAAAGGGTTTTGTTAAGATAAGTTGTTAGGTTAGGGTTAGGAGCCTGACAGGGTTAGGTTAGTGTTAGTGCATATTAGTAAAATGGGCAGGGGGGATTTGCTTTGTTTTCCTGCCCGCACACACACATTGCCTTTGAAGTACCCTTTCTGTAATACTACAGAACACAACACAAGACAGCCTGAATACAAACAGTACACCCATACATAAATATTCACGTCCTACAATCTATCGTCTAAACTAGCCCAACCTTTACTCTAACTATAACCAGCACATGTGCACACATGCACTAGTGCCAGCTATCTTCATACTTAGTCCTTACCCTAACCTAACTTGTAGAAAATTGTGCGCACACACACACATACACACACACACACACACACACACACACACACACACACACACACACACACACACACACACACACAAGTTTAGGTATATCTGAAAGTTTTAGGAATACCACTACAAATCCAAATCCACACTTACTTCACAAAACTGGTATTAAATGTGGTTAGACCAAATATATTTACACAACTGTGTTTTTGAACAAAATGTTTACAAATGAGGATTCTACCAATTTACATTAACCCGTGTGTGTGTGTGTGTGTGTGTGTGTATGTATTTATATTATATATAAGAAGAAGATATATATATATATATATATATATATATATATATATATATGTGTCTGTGTATGTGTAAATATATATATATATATGACTGAACTCAAAGAAAGCACTTTACATAATATGTATGTACATACCTCCTGGCAACAATATACCCACCTTAGAAGCCTTTCTCAACTGGGTATCCACAACTTACCCCCAAGAAACTGTCATTCTTGGTGACTTCAACATAGACTGGAATAGTATTAATGCTGAAAATCCTACTTCTCACATTAACCTCTATAGTTTCTCCCAAACCATGACCTCCACCACAAGAATCAATAAACCTAATAATAAAGACAGCATTCTTGACTGGATACTTATAAACAAAGACAAACAATTTTATGATGTAGGAACCCTGCCAGATGCTATCAGTGACCACTGTCTGACTTATATTACTAGACACAAAATTGAATTTTCAAATCTCCCAAACACTAGAAAAGTTCGCTCAACCAAACACTTTAACATAGATTTATTTCAAGCTGAACTAAATTCATGCAACTGGAACCCCTTAAAAGCACTTCCTCTGGACAATGCAGCATTATACTTTAATACTACCTTCCTATCCATTCTTAATAAACATGCCCCAGAACGTACTGTCAGAATGAAACCACACACTGCACCCTGGCTCTCTAAAGAAACCAAAAACTTAATCCTTTCCAGAAATAAAGTATGGGCTTCATGGAGACACCATAGAAATAACCCAGATCTCATCCACTTCCGTCAGCTTAGAAATCTGACAAAAAAAGCAATTATTACTGACAAAAAAAACTATTATTGTAGACTCCAACAAACAAACCAAAACAACCCTAAACAGTTTTGGTCTTCCATTAATAAACTCCTTTCCCCAGGAACCACCAAAACTCCAACCCCTCTTAACGCTGACCCAGACAACCCCACCAAATTGCTAATACTTTTAACTCTTTCTTTATTGACTCTATCCAAACCCTCGCCAAACAAATGACCAACAGCTATGTCTCCCCTCCTAGTATCCCTAAGAATCCATCTTATAAATTTACTCTACAACCTATCCCCACATCATTTATCTATAAACTTCTTAACAAACTTAAACCTGGTACTCCTTCTGCAGACAATCTCCCATCTCTACCTCCAAAAGGCTGCCAAAGTGATTGCATACCCTATATCCATACTCATAAATAGAACAATCCAAGAAGGAACCATCCCTGAGATCTGGAAGGTTTCCCATATTATTCCATTACATAAAGGGGGTAACTCTATCGACCACTCTAACTACAGACCAATTGCTCTCCTTTCCCCAATAGCAAAATTATGGAAAAATGTATTCACCAGCAACTCCTACAGCATCTCACCCTGCACAACATAATAGCAAACTGTCAACATGGTTTTAGACCACATCACAGTACTACCACTGCTCTCTTATCCTTTGTAGAAACCATCAATAAGAATCGCAATAACAACCTTCTCTCTTCTGCTCTCTTTATTGACCTCTCCAAAGCATTTGACATGGTCAACCACGCCACCTTAATTAACATACTTGAGTCCCTCTCCTTCGACAACCTTGCCACTAAATGGTTCAAAGCATACCTAAGCAACAGGCAACAAGCAGTCCTATGGGGCAATCAACTCTCTTCTCTCCTACCCATAAACATCGGTGTCCCTCAAGGCTCTATTCTTGGGCCACTTCTATTCTCCCTTTTCATTAATGATCTCCACTCTGCAATCCCTCAAGCTACCTGTATCCAATATGCAGATGACTCTACCCTTATCTGCTCTGCTACCTCTCCTTCTGAACTCTGCTCACGCACTCAAATGATCTTCAATGCAGTTGAAACATGGTTCTAGACACGTAGCTAATTACTAAATGCCAAAAAAACCAAACTTCTACTCTTTACTCCCACCACCGATCCCCTTCCTTACACTTCACCATTACCTCTAATAATGCTACAGCTATCACACCGATCCTACAACAAAACTGTTAGGAATAACCATTGACAATAATCTCTCTTTTGATCAACACATTAACAACACTATTAAATCAGTCAACAGAAAAATAGGATCCCTATACCGAATTAAACCCTTCCTAACTGAATCAGCTCGAGCCAAGATTGCCCACTCCCATCTATTGTCAACACTTCTCTATGCTTCACCTATATTTACCAACCTTAAGAAAACAAACCTCAACAAACTCACCATATGCTATAATAGCATCGCATGCTTCGCCACTAGCAACCCCTTCAGAACCCACCACTGTAAGAACCTGAAACAACTTGGCTGGCTGGAATTCCAAAACCTTCTGCTCATTACCCAACTAAACATTGCCCACAAAATATTGTACCAGCCTATAAACACCCCCATACTCTCAGAACTTTTAATACCTTACAATAATCTTAACTCCCTTCGCTCCTCTAGGAAACTTATGGCTAAATTAACAAAGTCCAATAACTCAGCTGGTGACTCTCTTTCTCTAGCACAGTAGGAAGGAACTGGAACCTACTACCTAGTGACATAACACTAATCTCATCATTGCCCCTCTTCAAACAAAGAATAAAAGAACACTTGAAAACCACTGGCTCTGTTCCTGCACTAAACCTGACTAAACTTCTACCCCACTCTATCTCCTTATTACCCCCATATCTCTCACCCTCTTCACTGAACAACTATCCCTTCTCTCACTTACTTCTCTCCTCTTCTCTGAAAATTTGCTTAATCCTTTCATATCCTTTCTTTTTTTTTACTAAACTCTTACTTTTTCCCCCACTTCCTCTCCCTACTACCTTTCCCTGATTTATGCTTCTCAGTAGTTTTAGTTTGTTTATAGGAAATGAAATCTCTTCCCACTTGTAAATAGTTTTTGTATACTAACTTTGTTTTATTGTCTCTCTATTTATCCTGGTAATTTTCTTGTATATTACTTCAAATGTATGTTTTTTGTATATCTTCTGGAGCTTTTCTCCCCGGGCCTCTACTGAAAATGGAAATAATTCCAGCTAGACTAGCCCGGTCAACAAATGTAAAATAAAAAATAAAATAAAATAAAATATATATATATATATATATATATATATATATATATATGGGTCTACTTTGAAAGACCGACACGCCAGTTCGCCGACATACAAATCACCGAAACCAGATAACCGACAACACACAAAACCGACAACGCAAAACACCGAACACCATTACACCGACACACCGAACGTAAACAACACATTACACTACATAACATAGCCACTAGCCCTAACCCAAACCCTAACCCTAAGGTCCGACACTATCGCACACTCACCCTACCTGCACCCTATCCCTAACTCACTTAACCCACCCCTAACCCCAAGGACCGACACTATCGCACACTTCACCTACCTGCACCCTAACCCCAATGTCCGACACTATCGCACACTTCACCTACCTGCACCCTAACCCTAACTCACTTAACCCACCCAAAAACATAAAGCCCGTCACTATCGCACACACACCCTACCCGCACTCTAAACCTAACTCACTTAACCCGTCCCTAAACTACAGTCCCTCACTATCACACACTTACCTTACCCGAACCCTAACTCTGACACTAACACACACTCACCTTTCCCACAGCCTAACCCAAAATCCCACAATATCGCACACTTACCTAAACGCTCCTAACTCCGTCACTGTCGCACACTTACCCAGTCCCGATCACACATTACCCTTGTCAGTCTTTCCGCTGTCGGCAAATCACCCTTTCGATAAACTTACCTGTCGGTCGTTTAGTCTTCCTTTTCCACGTGTCGGGGAATCGACGGTTCGGTCTTTTAAAGTAGACCCATATATATATATATATATATATATATATATATATATATATATATATATATATATATATATATATATATATTTATATATATATACATATATATATATATATATGGGATCCGGACACATGCTCGACTAGCATATGTCCGAATCACAAAACATCGATTACACATACATGAAAGCGCTTAACATCGACAAGCGCTTCTGTGTATGTGTGCCTGTTTCGTAGATTGGACTACAGTGCGGGTAAGGGAAAATTTCCTTTTCCCCACTGTAGTGCAATCTCGAAGTGAGAATAATAAAGTAGGGTGGGTGTGGGGGGTGCAGGAGGGCAAAGCCCCCCTGCAGAAATGTAGATTTTTTTTTTGAACTACACATACACGGAAGTGCTTTTTGATGTTAAGCGCTTTCGTGTACGTATGTTCGATGTTTTGTGATTTGGACATATGCTAGACAAGCATGTGTCCTAGATCCATATATATATATATATATATATATATATATATATATATATGTATATATATATATATATATACATACACATATGTATGTATTTGTATGTATATGTGTTGAAAATTCACCTTAACTCAGTAACAGCAAATACCCAGAGGACCACTGAAGGATAACTCATCTACAGGAATACAATAACCACAGTTCTTCCAATAGCTTGTAGCAGAGACCATGCAGGATAGAATAAAACAGTATACTTATTAATGTCTGAATAAACCAAATAACAACTGCAAGCCAAAGATCAAGTACTAGAATAATTGTCTATATGAAAATCTAGAGAACAAGGTTTCAGGTCTTCTAGGCACAGTCATCAAAATGAACAGTTAGAGCATTTTTAGTGCTTTGAGTGTGACATCAGTTCTAGAGATGGATGTATGGATGTACAGAGAGATGGTTGGATGAATGATATATGGAAGATGCAGGATTCCAAATTCCTTGGGCCAGATTCAGTGGGGAGTTGCATAATTCACATCCAAAGTTGTTGACAATAAGTCTATTGTTTTTCTGTTCGACCTGTGGAAATGCCTGCAGAGCATACATATATTCATTCAATTAATTCCGCTTTGATCTAAAAATTAATTTTAGAGTGGTCATTGACATCGTTCCTAACTCAGTGCTCTGTGTACCTGCGATGTATTGTGTATAATTTAAATTTTTAATAATATTTAAGTCTGGTTTGGATACATACAGAATTGCTGCAGTTTTGCTTAGCAACACCATACTCAGGTGAAGTGATATGCAGCTGGTATGTTTATGAAACTGAAGGTGCTGTGAACTTCATATCTCCATCATATCATCATGTAATATTCACCTTTCAATGGCACACCAAGCCCTTTTTTTGCTATTATGAAAATTCAGTCCACATACTACTATTGAAGATGTGTCCCTCCCCCTACTTATATCTGTCATGTGCAGTGATGCGGAAGGCTAGAAGTATATCATTTTGCACACCCACACACACACACACACACACACACACACACACACACACACACACAAACAAAAACACACACACAAATACAGAGTCACTTATAGGACTATCTGTTTTGCACACTTTCAGTGTAGAAATAATTTTGACCAGTGAATGAGCTATAGACATGCTAATGTAGAATAGACAGATAATTCATCATCTTATTTCGGTTGTTCCCGTTAGGGGTCGCCACAGCAGATCATCTGTTTCCATTTCTTCCTGTCCTCTGCATCTTGCTCTGTCACACCAACCACCTGCATGTCCTCTCTCACCACATCCTTATCTTAGGCCTTCCTCTTTTCCTGTTACCTCTTTTCCTAATAGACAGATAATAATTGTTGTCATTAAATATGAAACATGTTATAACAGAAATAAGTCACTCTATTTCTATGTGTTGTGAATATTATCTCAGGTATCATGAGTGGGTTAAAGGTCATTTAGTATAGAATGAGTTTCAAAAAGGTGCTTCAGTGAAATGTTCTCCCCTTTTAATGGGTAGTTGGTTAGTGATCACCCATTAGGGAGCCATGTCCCATCATCTACTGCTTATTAAGAGTAGTTCAAAATTTGCCAGACACCTGAGAAAAATATAAAAGTCAAAGTAAAACAAAATGCTGAAACACTATTCTGTGAGGTTATACATATTGGTCTTTGACTCAGCCTTTGGTGAAGGTATCATAACCTAACTCACTAAACCAAGTACTGACCCAATACTCAGCAAATCGTCCTCTTTGTTCTACCAGCAAAACTCTCCTATGTATCTCAGATGCTAACAACACTGCTGGCAAAAGCTCTATTCTCTTATACCATAGCTAGAAAGTGGAATAACCTCCCCCATAATGTATCTTCTGCATCATCTATAACACAGTTCAAAAACTCACTTAAGTTACATCTTATAGATTCCTGGCTCTGTCCATGCATTACATAAATACTTTGCTTCTCACCTTCCTCATTACTTCTTACTGTCTTCATGCTACAGTGTTGGAAACTCCTCAGTTGACTGCCATCTGGGGCCAAATTGTTCTGCAGTTTAGGCTTGCTAAAAACAAATCCATTGTAGATATGTATTATTTCTTGTGTGTTTTTTGCTTGTCTTATGACCTTTTGCAATTATTGTTTAGTTAATGTGGAGCTCCACGGGCCTCCACTGTAAATGGATCTCATTCCAGTCAGACATTCCCGGTCAACAAATGTAAAATAAAAGAAAAAAAATAAAATAAATAAATAACCCAGCACTGGATTCATCAAATATTCATGCATTATGCTTAAAAAGTTTAGCAAAGGACTACTTTCTTTTTCATTTCTATTTTTGTTCTGTTTCACTGACATGACTTTTATGTAACAATAGCAAGAGAGAAAAATGACACAGTTTGTAATAACTACAATGTTTCTATTTTTTTAAATTACATTAAGCAATAATGTACTGCATATTAGTCAACATACCTGCATAACAAGCCATCCAGATCAACCCATGAAATGTAGAAAGAAAAACTTCTGAAATTAAGAAGGACCACATAAAATATACAGCAATGACTTTGACAAACAAATGCAATGAGCTGTGAAGTGCTTGTTGACAAAACTTGAATATGCTAACATTGTTTGCACCTTAAATAAGTACGTTAATAAACCTGGCAAGATAAGACCAGAATGAATTTATTCAATGCTTCCTCTTGGCCTCTTTGACTGTTTTTGCATTAGAAATGATCCAACGAGACCCTTTAAAACTATGATGCAAGCTAATACGCCTTTAACTGATAAGATTGTATCAGGATTTTGCTTTATTTATGAAACCTGTATGTTGCTGTCCGATTAACATCTTCTGGTAACTGCCTCAGGCACACACTGGAGCCACTTAGCCTCAATGTTCTCACAATGAGCCTGCCTCAGAAAACAATTATATTTTCAGTCTTTGTTCATTCTACTGGTATATATTTGAGCTCATACATACTCACATGCTTGCAAATATGCATGGGTAGGCATTAAATATCTACTGTATGGCAACATGAAGAAATGTATTACAGTGATGCTATTTTATTATCATAATTTATTTATTTTTTTATTTATTTAACATTTGTTTACTGGGAAAGTCAACTGGGACAGAGCCCATTTTCAGAGGAGGCCTGGGGAGAAATGGTCCAGACGCATGTCTTTGTAATGCGGGAGGAAAAACACATGAACACATGGAGGACATGCAGACTCTGCACAGAGAATCATAATTAATACTAGATGGCATATTCCCCTACATCTGTGCTGAAAACGTCAATCTTAAAATAGCTTTTGTTCACATTAGGTGGCACTTGTTGGTGGCACCTCAAGTGTAGTAGCCACAGGTACAACATTTTCAGTCACATTACTAAAAAATGTCATATCAGTCATGCTTATGTATTATGCACAAGCACCTCTACAGAAAATGTACACAATGTGTTTTGTGTGTGTGTGTGTGTGTGTGTGTGTGTGAATGTTTAATCTGCTGTGGGTGTTTGGGTTTATATTTCTTTCCTCTAGCTTCACAGATACTGTTCTGTTCTTTACGACAGTTCAGTACTAATATCTTATGACTACTGAAGTAACAAAGAGTCTTTAAGCACTTCTTTTTACATTACTATATTGCTTCATTTTTAAAACGTATGACAGTAATTTGCTTTAATTAGAGTAGGTGTAAATGGCATCTAAATATGAAGGTTCATTTAATTAATAGTCAAAGACTAAATAAGGATAAATAGTCTCTCTGTTTCAGGTATTCATCTTTATGGATCATTTTGGCAGTATTACATAAAGCAAGGACCCTGATTTTCTGTTTTTCTGGAAAATACTTTTAAATCTTGAGTTCGTACAATCTAAATACTGGGAAACATGGGGTTTCATGGAATTTGCCATTTTAGGAAAGATAATTAATTCACCACAACCTGTAGACTGTTTAGAATGCAGTTAACTTGCCTTATTGTCTGGTCTGTACATAGAATCTGCTTTCATTTTGCATACATTAAGAAGCATTAGAAAATTGCAATGAAAACTCTATAAAAGAAAAAAAAAAAAGAAAAAAAAAAAGCAGAAATTACAGGTAAAACTCTCAGGAATAATTCCTTCATTTCGTCTCATGAAAATGGAATTTCATTTTTTTGAGAACTGTAATCAGCATTCCTGTCATAAGGCACAGGCACTATCAGCAAGGTCCTGCCCAAACTCAGAAAAGCCTGTAAAACTGAATAGAAAGAAACACAGTTACATGATCTATACTCATGCTTTTCAACTTTAATAATAATTCAAACACAGCTATCTCCTTAAAATATAGCATTTGTGCCTTTTGTGATGAGCTGAAATAGGCATCACACTTACTTCTGGTTATGTAGTCTGGTCTATCATGTGTGATAGTAAATGCCTTACGATCTACAGCTTTATATTGTTCATATACTGCTGTTGTACACTGCATTTGATATTATTTCAGATGCTCTCATTTAACTTCTACCTTCTTTAGTGCATTTACTTGCAAAAGTATTTACTGAAAATTAATTACATTTTCATCTGTGTATGCTTACTAGATGAAACACATTTTAAGTCAGTAAATAAACTAATGAGCCAGTACTGTAGCAAGCTGAAACCCTAGCTATTGGAAACCATTACTGATGGAAGGGTTTTATGGCATCTACTTAAAAGTTAAAGGAATAAAGTCACACTTTTAAATTTTTCTAAAAATATAACTCAGTGTCAGCAATTTAGTCTAAAATGTACATTTTATTGTGAAATGTTAAAAAGGGTTTAGGGGTTGTACTACAACAACATGTAATATAAAAATTTAAGTCACAAGGCCATGCTGGATATGTTAGGATTTACATAGGTCTAATGATATGCAATTAATTTTCAGGTCACATCAAAATGGGATAAAATCCCAGCACAGTCATCATACTTTGAGGGATTTTTAGTAACTGTAGCTACAATTAGGCTGTTTTTTAACAGAAAACATTCATTTTTATTTTGTGAAGTGATTTATATCTGTGTCCATGGATAAGAAAAAAAGAGAACCAAATAAAATAAACTTTATTTTTTTTATATATATATATATATATATATATATATATATATATATATATATATATACACACACACACACACACACACACACACACACACACACACACACACACACACACACCCGGTGTACAATGAGCTATGGTGCTTACTGATAAATAACAATACATTATAGGGGCAGAAGGTTTGCATGAAGGTAGCTAAGGATTTTACATGTAACATGTCTTAAAAATTCACAGAAAGTACTGTGAAGTACTGTGACCAGCAACAAAATAATGAACATCCTAAGTCATTAATGAAGTGAATTTCAGCCAAGACTGGGAATTAAATCATTCATCTGAAAGTAGTGAAGTAGATAACAGTGCTGTCTCACAGATCCTGGTTATTTGCTGCAGTTCCTGGATGGAGTGCCTTCTATGTGGAATCTCAGTGTTTTTTGAGTTTTCACTTTCATCTTCAGTTTTCTCCTAATTCACCACAACTTGCTGATATGTAAATTTGTGGTTTTCTAGGGTATGTGTGTGCCCGCTCGCACATGTGTGTTTGTGTCCTGTGATGGGATTGGAATCTTGTGTCTTCATAACATTTAAATTTCATCTGTGATCAATGACTGTTTTTTTTGCCTTATGCCTGTTGATTGGAAAGACAGGGTGACCTCCAACCCCCACAACCCTGAAAAGGGAATAAAGTGAGCATCTTAAAATGAATGGATGAACAAATGTCTTAGCTTTTCCGAATGGCATTTCCTTAACTATCAGGTCTATGCTGGATGTTTTGCTTCAGCTATATTAGGAATGTGCATATGTGTGTGTGGTGGAGAGGGAGTTTGGAGCACATCTGTGTGTTGATGAAGTTAGATCCTTCTTGGTGATAGGAGATACAGTTAAGGCTCGGTAGCAGAACAGCCACAGCTGCATTAGATGACAAACTGGGAAATCAAGAAAATGTGATGATATTGTGGTGGGCAAAGTACAATGGTAGCTGAAAATAAGATCAAGAGGGGGAAATAGTAGTACTATTAACTGGGTGTGTTCTCATTGCAAGTTTGTTCCAAAATATCTGTTTTTGTTTACTGGAAACTGCTGTTATAAGGAAGGAAATAACTAATGTAAAAAGTTATTATCACAGGCATAATATTTAATAAAAAGTGGCAAATTCTCACTATTTTTGCTTGGAACATTCAGATTAAAATATATCTTATTTGCTAGTCCAAAATACAGCAGCTCCAAACCAAGCAGTTTAAGGGGCACAATCATTACTGTGAGTGTTGCAGTTGAATTTGTCACTAGAATTTTCATGACAGCAATGCTGCACAATGGGATTTTTACATTCGTTGAATAGCAATTTTACTTTAAAGACAACTTATATTTGATGTCTAGATAATTCTTGATTTTTGAATGAATTTACTCAACAAAGACCAGTGGAGCTCTAATACTGGGAATGATTTTGATTTGTTATATATGTGTTCTTTGCAAGCAGAGGAGTCACACAGAGCTAAACTGAGTGTTTACTGATACCAACTTTAAGGCATGAGGGCAGCAATAAATAATGGATCTATATCAGAACATCGAAGTATTAAAACTTTGAATGTTCTGATATTGAACACTATTCAGCGAATGCTAAGAATAGCGAAGCTGCAGAAGAGCAAATTCTTTCCTCGGGAAAGAATTCGGTTGGCCATTTCTATAGCTTTGCTATTCTTAGCACTGTGGTGGAAAGTTACGGGTTGGGTTCAGGTAAGTGTGCGATTGTTTGTACGTTAGGGTTAGGGGCGGGTTAAGTGAGTTAGGGTGCGGGTTAGGCATGTGTGCGACAGTGACAGACTTTAGGGTTAGGGGAGGTTTAAGTGAGTTAGGGTTAGGGCACGGGTTAGGTGAGTGTGCGATAGTGATGGACCTTAGGGTTAGGGTATGGGTTAAGGTAAGTGGGTAGATAGTAGTGTATGTTTAGTTTAGTGCAGCATTAGATGTAGGAATTTAAGTGTATGTGTGTGGTTGCTGTTTGTTTGATGTGCTTGTGTTGTGTGTGTGTGTTTCAGAGCAGCAAGTTTTTTCCATGGGAAAAAATTCGCTGTTCTGAATGTTCGATATTTTCATGTTTAGATGTTTTGGGGCCGATGAAATAGCGTTCGCTATTTTCATCTTTCGATAACGTGATATAAATACTAAATAATATAGGCTGGGCAACTGAAATAAAGTTCTGTGTAAAGCTAAGAAGAAATTCAGCACAGAAATTGGCCAAGTTATTAATATTACATTACTCATATTTTCATGACAACATAAATATGAATGTACAAGAGCTCACTA
This sequence comes from Protopterus annectens, assembly GCF_019279795.1. Taxonomy (NCBI): domain Eukaryota; kingdom Metazoa; phylum Chordata; order Ceratodontiformes; family Protopteridae; genus Protopterus; species Protopterus annectens. The sequence continues at coordinate 1,410,621,434 of NC_056746.1, read as the reverse complement.
GTAATTAAAAAATATAAATTCAGATACATTCTAAAATGACTGGAAGATTAACAGTGATCAAGTGATATGAGAGTTATGCTAGGACACACATTGACTTGTGAGAAGGTACTGCAAGACTTTAATGTGTGACAGAGCATGACAAGATGTGCAGGTTGTACAGTTCTTATAATGCGCATTTTCTGCAATTAGGCATCTGTGTTTTCCCCTCATATGTGCAAATATAAAAATGAGTTAGCTGTGCTGAACATAACAAAACTTTGTAAAATAAAATGAAATTCTGAATGGCTGGCTGTGGGCTCTCTTGAAGCTATGGGTCCTGGGTAGTTGCTGGAATCACTCTTATTGTAGTTCACCACTAGCTATCGATTGATATGCATGTTTTCCTTGGCAAAAGCTTTCAAATGTATTGGCAAAATGATGTAAGAGCAAAGAAGACAAATTCCTAAAGACAATATCATGAGATTTTATTCAGTCTCAATATGTTGTGCACCGATGAAGCTGACTATGTTAGAAATAGCACTCAGGGGAAGAAATTGATAAGTCATTTTTTTTAAATATGTAGAAGCATGGGGATCATTCTGTATGGAAGAAATGCTATATTTGGAGTGTAGACCATTTAATTGGAAATGATTTGCAGGTCTGAGATACAGCAGGTAACACTTCGCTATATTGAAAAAACAAATCTGCAGCAGTTGGTCTTGGTTATCTAAGATCTACTATTAGACTACAAAAACTTAGAAGCCCTCTCTCCCAAAGGGGAATACTTACAACAAAGGTATCTCAAAAAGGACTATAGTGGTAACAAACACAAACAAACTTCATAGAAATTCCATATCAGAAGCTGTAAGAATGAATAAAATAAAAATAGTGCAGGATGCATAAGGGGATACACATCCTCCTAGTGCTGCACATAAGAAAACTATATTCAAATGCTATATACATTACACATGAGGAATGCATAAATATGAGAATTAATATCTTATGATGCACACTGCTAGTTTAAACAATTGTAAAGATACAAATGGTAAGTATTAATTATCATATTCCTCCTATACAATTATGAGAAATGAATATGTATAGATCTATAGCACTTAATCAAAATATGTATTTGTTGAATATGTATTCATCAAACACTAATCAGTGAAACTCATTTCAGCTAACCCCAGACTTTTTACCAGGGTTAGTAACCACTCACCCATCAGCACTCCAGAACAGATACCACATTAGATCAAACCACACATCCCAATGTGGGGGGCTGCACCCCACCCCAACTATATGTATATATATATATATATATATATATATATATATACCAACTTCGAGATTTCACTACAGTGGAGAAGTATTGCAGTAATGGCCAACTGCTTCCTAACCCTTGGAAAAAGTCTAGAGTTCATTGAAATGTATTTTTCTGATTACAGTTTGATGGATACGTATTTTGATTAAATGATATAGAGCCATAGGTACATAGTGAAATGTACTATATAACCTCCTCTAAAAACATGATTCCTTTAGATGACTACGTACTAATTGAAATCTTCAAGTAATTAAAGGTATACTTTTATAAGTTTTCCTAAAAGATTTGTTTGTTTAAATTCAAACATAATATAAGTTTGCATTTGAGTGCGGATCATGTAAAAAGAGGTCCTTGGATCAGTTCACCAAACTGCATAAAATATATACTATTTTAAAAAGATCTTTGAAGAGCAACATGTCATAGTGACATATCATAGTATCTCCCAATGTGACCTTGACATGTTCTTATCTCTATATGAACATGATGTAAAACTTCCACCTTGACATATCGACTGTAAACCTGCCTTGGGTAAAATCTTTGATTGTGAAGGATAAAAAAAAACACATTCCTGAATCACAAAATAAAATAAAACAATAATCAAAGATTGTGATCAATTTGCTTCCCAACAGGGCTGGATCCACCACAAAGTGATGTAAATGGTTTATTATTATAAACTCAACACACAGGTGGTCATGATTTCTACATCATGAAAGTCAGTATGTCAAAACCTTGCCCCCCTTCTGGACCAATGTTAGAACTTGTTCCTGGGTCCAGAGTGGTAGTTTTGGGGATTGTTGTCTGTGTTGGATATGTCAGAATTTGGTATACAGCTTTTTATCACCTGTGTGCCAAGGTCATGATAGCAAACCAATTTAGACAGCTGACCAGGGCCTGGCCCTGGTTGGAGGGCACAGTCTGGCAATAACAAAATGCTCTGCTACCACCCATTCTTTGGTAAGGTAGAATGAGAGATTTGAAGGTCTTCCTCCAGCATCAGCACGCATACACACTTTCTTAGTATGCAAAGTCCAGAAGTACATGTGCTTGCAGTCATACCTCTCAACCTCTTAGCGCAAGAAATCTGGACAAAATCTAAAATAACTGAAGGGGCAAAAGCCCAAAAATAGAGAAAGATTTTACATATCATTTTTAGACACTTAGAAAGTTGCTAAAATAACAGGATTTGTGTTAGCATACATTTCTGTTGAATATGAAGCCTAAAACCCAAATATATATTATTATTTGGTGACTTGAATCATCAGTGAATTTTTTTTTATAAGGAACAGACCAAAAACATGAGGCAAAAGGTCTGTATAGTCTATGAAAATCTGGACAGCAGAAAGGCATGCCTGTACTCTCTGTATTAAGAGGGGAGTGGAAATTTCTATTTTGTAGCTGTGCATGTGTGTGTGTTTGTGTGCACGTGTGTGTGTGTGTGTGTGTGTGTGTGTGTGTGTGTGTGTGTGTGTATGTGTGTGTGTGTGTATCCTCCAGTGGATACAGAAAACACTCAGGAAGATTATTGCTCTCTAGAAAACAGCCCTTCAGGATGACTACTATCCATCAGAAAAATTAGGTAACGGGGCAGAGGTTAGATGGCTGAGAGCAGTGAATTTTGAGAGCTCCATAAACTAGTATAATAATATAGAAACATTTTATTATTTTCAAGTTTAAAACATTAGAAATCTATAGATAAACTACTAAACTACATAAATATAGTTTTGGTGGAGATATATAAAAATTTTCCTGTCAGGTAACTTGGAGATTTATTTAGTCACTGAATATGAACAACTCAAAAAATTCTCATCCAGATGCTGCTTTGAAAAAAGAACTGCAATTGATGACATCTACCTTACAGGAACTATCTTTGAAGATGGATGGCTTTAAAAATGACTTGGAAAACCTCAAATTAAATTCTCAAAAACAGACTGATACTCTTAAGGAACTATTACAGCAATGCCATACAAAAATAACAAATATAGAGACTTCTCTAAATGACATTGAAGGAAGACTCGAAGAGGAAGAATTCCCCCCAAAAATTCTGCTTAAAGAGAATACATGGCATCTTAACAAAATAAATGACTTAGAAAACAGGGAAAGGAGAAACAACAGAAGGATCTTTGGTCTGCCTGAAAACACTGAAGAAGAAGACATTATTTCATGCTTAACAACCTGGATTCCTGAATTTTTAGACTTGAAAGAGAGACTTCCATTTGGAATTGAAAGGGCACATTGAGCATTGAGGAAACCTGCTTCTAACTCAACAAATACTCCACCTAGATCTATAGTTATAAAATTTCTTTCATTTCTGCACAAGGAACTAATATTAAAATCTGCTTGGAGAAAATCACCCTTAAAATGCAATCAAAGCCTGAATAGGTTTGACAATGATTATTCTTCCAGAATACTAGAACAAAGGAAAAAAGTCTGGCCAATAATAAAACTGTTGAAACAAAACAGCATTAAAGCATAGCTGGCCTTTCCAGCCAAGATAAAAATACTCTTTGCCAATGAGGTGAGAAACTTTAATGACTTAGAAGAAGCTACTATATTCATCAAAAACAACAACATAGTGTCTATCCCAGAAGAACTGGAATGGATGGCCCCTACTCTTAAAAGAATAAAACAAACATCCTTGGACTGATGCTAGAAAGAAGAAATAAAAAATTCATTCCAAGATAGCTGGCCCAAAAAAATAACTCTTACAACTACATCTCTCAAAGTATCAACTGATATGGTACATCACTTGTCATCTGTTTTTATTTAAAAAAAAGGAGGCATTCTTAAACAACTGAGAAACAGTAATGATTTATTAAGAATGTTCAAAGAGTCCAATAATTCTTCACAAACAAAGGTAGGTCAAGATGGGTTACTATTTACATTATATATAAGCCAAACAATGCAACATATAATACAAACATAAAAGTTCCTATTCCCCTACTTGAACTCAGTGAATACTTATCTTGTTCATTTTTCATTGATTTTACTTAAAATAATTTAAGTAATTAATTAACTAATTCAGCAAGGTACCAATCATCAGAGTTAAGACTCAAATGTGACAAATTAACATCATATATAATAGCAGTAACAGTAGAGTGTTTTGGAAAAAAAAATGCTGTCATGGAGACTAATGCCTTCTTCAGTTAAAGTATGATTTAGAAATGTCATGTATATCCTGGATAAATAATAGTAGCAAGCTCTTAGTACAAATGTCATTATTATTCTGTCTAAACATAGTTAATACCAATTATGGCAGGTATCACAGCTACGAGTACTGTTTGATCAATCCTGATATGGTGTGCATGGATGTAGCTGTGTCTGGCAGCTAGTACAAATGTCATTATTATTCTGTCTAAACATAGTTAATATCAATTATGGCAGGTATCATAACTTCAAGTGCTGTTTGATTAAGCCTGACATGGTGTATGTAGATGCAGCTGTGTCTGGCAGCTGTTATATGTTGACATTTTTATCTCCAGGAAGCTGTGGGTTACAGCTTGTGATCGAGGTTTACTGATGTGTGTGTATTTGGAAGAGGCATTTGGTGTTTTAGCTTGGATCCAGGGGAAGGGGGTGGATAGAACTATGATTTGAGATATTTTGGCAGAGAATGGTTTGTTTGTACGTCTGCTGACTGATAGGTGGAGGTCTGGAGGAGTGTGTTGTCTCTTGTTGTGGTGGCTTGTTGGGGAGGTTTTTTTTTTTTTTTGATCTGTTTGCTCTCTGTTCTTTTCCTGGATGCTGCCTCGCTGAAAAAGATGGAATTTAGGCTTGAAGTTTCAGTGAAGTGAAGCAAGCCTCTGGTATGAAGTACACAGACTCACTAACAGAAACAGATGCTCCCAGATTGCTATGGTAACTGAGATAGAGTGATGATAATGCTTAATGGCTCTGAGGAGCCTCCGAGATGATTCTCAGCAAGGATGGTTTTGGTTTAAAAAAAAAAAAAATATATATATATATATATATATATATATATATACTGTTTTAAACCACATGACACACATTGATGGTCTCCCAACACTTCGTTTAGCCCATTAAGTTGATTTTTGATAAAAAAAAAATAAATAAATAATAATAAGCACAATTTTATATTTAAAATGTATTTGGTCTAAACACATTAAGGACTTACATAAGAGTGGAGGTCTGAGCTATTGTGAAAGACTAAGAGCACTTGGTCTTGTGCAGTACCCTTTAAAGTGGTCTGGGAGGTGAGCTTGCTTGGACGTGTTGACCATATGGGGATAGCTGATTCTAGGCATGTTTGGGGTTGCAATGAAGTGCTAGAGAGTCATCAGATGTCCTTCATGGAAATATCTTTGGGAATGGAAAGTGTGTTGAGTGGTTCACTGGCAGAGTGGCCACTGCATGGAACAGGCTGGTAAAATGGAACAGGACAAATATTGGTTTGGATATTTTAAGAACAGCCTGGAAACATACCATATGAACTAATGAATGGTATTCTGGCAAAACTGGATGGGCATTGTTGCCCGTGCTTGAAGTACTGATATGTGTGCATGTAAGGATGGAAATATCCTTATAATAACTAGAAGGGTCTCATAATTTAAAGTCTATGGACTGTATAAACATGCTTGGAAGGAGGTAGTAATAGGAATAAACATTACAGCTTGTGGTCTCTCAAATAACTAAGCAACAGCCTAAAAAAAACCACACACACACAATAGTTATGTAATGTATGATTTTAGTAAATCTATACATAAAATATATAATTGTCATATAAGATGAAGCAATCTGCTGAATTTGGATATTAAAGACAGGATTTAATAACATGGACTTGTGTATAATAACACTTCTGTCTTAATTTGTCATGAATGACATACACTACATTGAACATCAAGGGGAAGCATGATGATTTTTTTATATACATAAATATGAATAACAAGCCATGTAATTGTTTTAACTTGAATTTTAGTTTTTGTAACCCATCTTGACCATAGATAACACTTAAGTGGTTACCATGGTAACTAATATTTTATACATGACATCAAACTGACAAAGTTGTTCAAGAGAAACAATAGAAGCCTGAACTTGAAATGTCATAGAATGTAACAATCATATTCTGAAAAAATAATATTAAATTGACAATAGACAATAGACAGTTTAATAACATGGGCTTGTGTATAATAACACTACTGTTTTAACTTTTCATAAATGACATACACTGTATTTTACATCAAGGGGAAGCATGATGATTTTCTCATATAAGTAAATGTGCATGACAAGTCATATAATTGCTTTAACTTGAATTGTGGTTTTGTAATACATCTTGACCATAAATAATACCTAAGCTGTTACCAAGATAACCAATATTTTATACATGACATCAAACTGACAAAGTTGTTCAAGGGAAACAACAGAAGCCTGAACTAGGAATGTCACAGAATGATACAATCACATTCTGAACAAATAGCATTAAATTGACAATAATCACTCAGTTTAACCTTTGCTGATTATACAAAATAGAATGTTGCCATTTAAATCTAAAAACTTTTAGTATATGTCATAAAATGGCAATTTATTAATATGGAAAGGGAACTTCTAATCATTAATCACAATAAGTGAATTTGTTGTTTTTAACCTATAATTTCACTCATTTTATAATAAGAAATGACAGATATGAAAATCCTTATGTGTAGGAAATGGGAGGAAGAGGGATGCACTGATAATTAAAATGCACTAACTTTCATCAATGTTTACATAAAACAAACTTGATGCTTTATATAATTTAGCAACAAACAAAGTGATAACTTAAATGCTGGCAAACAATGAAATATAACTTCTGATATATCTGGTAAAATACATTGTATTATAAACATTAGGTATAAATATTATTACCATCTATTTATATTAAGTAATACGTTTTGAAAGACTTCATCAATAAGGGTGAATATGTTAAATAACTGTGTGCTATAATCTTTTACTGAGGTTTTATATATGATACATCCTATTTTACTATGATTGACTTGCTTGTCATCTATCTTTCATGTAAATATTAATTGCTTATACAATAAGTAGACATTTATATTGTATTAGAAGTCTGTCTAATCTACAATTGTACTATATCTGTTCAAAATAATATAAATAATGTTTATTCCTATTACAAATACTCTCCATATGATACTTCAATTTATGGAGCTCAGATGTTATGGATTGTCAAAGTATGAGTGATAATCTGATGCACTTAGGTTTATCCATCAGATTAGGAATGATTTTCATTCCATGGCTAGTGCGGATCTTAGTTTTGTTAACATTTATTAGTTTAAATGTGTTATTTCACAAATCCACGATGGTGGTGCTGCGGTAGCGTTGTCGCCTCACAGCAAGACGTTGTCCCGTTCGATTCTCAGCCAGAGCGTCTTCTGTGGAGACATGCGTGAATGGGCGTACCTTCATTGAAGGTTGTGCGTTAGGGCCGGCAACTCAGCACGTAAAAATCAACTGCCAATTATTAGCGGACCGGAGTTCCACTGTGGCAACCCCTAACCGGGAAAAGCCGAAAGACACAACAACATTTTAGTACGCCTGACCAAAACATTACTTTTTTGGTAAACACTCAAAGTATAAAACTGATAATTTTCTTTAAAAGCTCAAACATATACTTTATAGTTAGCAGAGGAAAATCTTCAATAGTCACAACAAAACAAAAAATACATAGTCTAAATAAGCTAAGATGGATTTAACTTTATTATCTTTAAATACCAATGGCTTAAATATCCTACCAAGAGATCAAATCTACTGAAATATTTAAAACTGAACAAAGCACAAATTGTCTTCCTTCAAGAAACTCATTTCAAAACAAATAACAATTACAAATGAAATCCTAAGGAATATATGATATTGGTGCAATCCACTTATACGACAAAGACAAAAGGGGTAACAATTTTATGGAAAACAAATGTGAATAACCCAGAAATCATTTATAAGTATGAAGATAAAGAAGGCCTTATGGCATTAGTAATAGTTAAATATAATAACAGAAGATGGACCCTAGCCAATCTATACTGGTTCCCAGGCATTGGATAAGGAACTGTTAAAAAACACTTGTATTTCATTTCCAATAATTATAAAGGCAACCTAATATTAGGAGGAGATTTTAACTGTATATTTGATATTTCTGAAACTACAAATAAAAGACCGCTGTGTACATCTGCTGTATCAAAAGCTTTAAACAAGTGGGTAGAATCATTTCATCTTGTAGATACTTTCAAAGTTAAAGAAGATAAATCTTTGTTGTTATCCCATCAAGATCACAGATTTGGTACCCAAACTAGACTAGATAAAATATTTGCTGCCTATGACTTACACTCTAAAATCATTAATTTCTCAATAACTCCCTGCTCCTTTTTAGACCACAATTCATTGATACTAAAATTTCAAAATGGGTACAAACCATTAATCTTTAACTCCAGAATTCCAGCATATATAATTAAAATTAAAGAGATCAAAACCTGGTTATTATCTAAATAACAGTTCTTCTTCGATATTAATTATACCATAGAGATAAATAAAATAATGATATGGGACTCATTAAAAGCTTATATATATGGTAAAACCCTAACTTGGTATAAAAAAAATCAGAGAATGGGATTCTGAATTATTAGATCTACATTCTAAATTTTTGTCAGTAAATGCTGAAAAAATCAAAATCATTTGGAGATGAAAAAGAAAGTAGAAGTAGTAAACACTAAATACAATGAAATTCTAACACATAAAACTAGTTTAGCTTTAGAAAAACTAAAAAGTAATACCTTGGCCACTTCACCCAAATATCTACATAATTTATCCACAAGAATCAAAATACAATCAAAAGCTAATAACATTAAAAGTATCTTCCATGAAAAGAAAGGGAAAAATGTCTCAGATATAGGTGACATTATTGATGCCTATAGAAATCATTATATGGAACATTTCCAAAAAGAAAATATACATATCTTTCAATTAAATCTAGATGAAAAATGTTCTAATATAAAAAATACCAGAAAAATTAAAACTAGATCTGCAAGCATCCATATCCTACAAAGAAATTACAGATACAATAAAATAGGGTAAAAATAATAAAGCTCCAGGTATAGATGGCATAATTATGGAAATATATAAACTTTTTTCCTTCAAAGATACTATCCCTCTTCCATAAAACTCTATTAGAAATTCAGTCACAAGTTTAATACCACCCTTTTGGAGCTATTCCTTAATCACACCAATCCTAAAGGAAAACAAATCCCCAAACCTCTGTGCTTCATATAGACCTATATCATTATTAAATAATGACTATAAGATATTTATGACAATATTAACTAACAGAATAAAAATACCACTATCAAAACAATAAATAATGATCAAACTAGATTTATATATAATAGACACACACATGACAATATTAAAAGGATAATTTATCTTATAGATTATGTTAATAAAGAAAATAAAGAAACACTCCTAACTGGCTTAGATATAGAGAAAGCCTTTGATTCCCTAAATTGGGACTATTTATTCAAAATTCTGGTGTTATTTGAATTTCCTCCTTCCTTTGTTCATCTACTAAAGAATATATATACAACTAATTTAGCATATGTTAAGCTAGGTCCTTTCACCTCTGAATCTATACATATAACAAAGGGCACTAAACAAGGATGTCCCATGTCACCGATTCTATTTGCTTTCGCTATTGAAATATTGGCAGATTCAATATGTAACAATACAAAAATCAAAAGAGTAGATGTTTATGAACAATACAATTCTAAAGTAATGCTCTTTGCTGATGACATATTATTAAAATTATCCAATACAAAAGAGACATTAGAAGAATTAAATATTTTAATTGACACATTTTACAGGACTCCATTTCAATAAATCAGAATCAAAATTTTTATTTTTAAATAAAAAAAAAGAATTGCAGATGAAGGGGAATCACACTATAGGAAAACAAATCTACCCTAACATATCTAGGAATTGAGTTATACAAGGATAATAATGAATTAGTCTAAAAAAGCTACAGTAATATCATCAATGCAATTAAATTCTCTGTGGAAAAGTGGATCAAAATAGCAAACTACAGTTAATAAAAATGGTTTTACTACCCAAGATTCTATATATAGCCTTGGCAATACAACTGCTACCAGAAAGGAATATACTCAAAGAAATAACCTCATGCCTAATAAACTTTTTATGGTTTCCCAAAAGAAACAGAATAGTTTTAATATATAACAGACCATGGAAACAGGGAGGATTAAACTTTCCTGATATAGAAACATATAAAAAAGCATCAATATCTAAAACAATCTCAGACTGGATAAGTCCAAATTATTCTGGAAATTGGAATCAATTACTAACTGTAATATCAATAAATGAATTTGATTTACAAAAGAAATTTCAAATAGATAAAAACAATTTGCCATGGCACATATTATGGGGTTCATATCACATTATCAAAAGCCGATAACGTTGAATGCCACAATGTCGAACACTATGCATCGAACGCTAAAAATAGCGAAGCTGCAGAACATCGAATTCTTTCCTAGGGAAAGAATTCGGTTGTCCATTTCTGTGGCTTCGTTATTTTAAGCACTGTGGTGGAAAGTTACGGGGGTTTAGGTAAGTGTGTGATTGTGTGGACGTTAGGTTTAGGGCACGGGTTACGTGAGTTAGGGTTAGGGCACTGGTGAGGTGAGTGTGTGATAGTGACAGTGTTTAGGGTTAGGGTTGGGTTAAGGTAAGTGGATAGATAGTAGTGTTTGTATAGTTTAGTGTAGGGTTAGATGTATGATTTTAAGTGTAAGTGTGTGGATTGCTGTTTTTTTGGTGTGCCTGTGTTGTGTGAATGTGTTTTGGAATAGCAAATTCTTTCCCTGGGAAAAAATTCACTGTTCTGAATGTTTGATATTGTGTGCTTTAGATTATTTAGGTTCGATTAACTGGTGTTCGACGTTATTGGCTTTCGATAATGTGATATAAACGCATATTATGTATTAGTATGCAATATAACATAACTAAGCCCACTAAAACTCGTATGATTAATTATTACATTGACTCATTTAGGAAAATTATTAATGCAAATATAGATTTAAAAATCTGGTTTGATCTTCTACCACCATTCATAGTTACAAAGAGCTATCCACATAAAATATACAGAGAAATAATTAATTCCTGGGAACAGAAAGAATTTGTTTGTTGGTTTCAATGTATCAAAGAACTAAAAGTTCTGGATATGCAAACAATAGAAACAACATACACAATTCCACAACAAGATTGGCTAACTATGCAAAGCATTCTGATGCATTTGCAAGATTTATGCAGAATAATTAGTAATTCTTCATTTAAAGAAATACCTAAACTTACAAAATACCTATATGAAATCATATATAATGATTATGACATGGGAAATAGTATTTTGAAATTTTACAAGATATTAATAAATTATAAAACAACACCCAAATCCTCATATTGAAATTGTATAACAAAAGGACACTCGTTACAGCTAACTGAAGAAATTAAATCAAATATTTTATCATCAATAAAACATACATCCTTTACATAATACTGGAAAGTTTTTAAATGGAAATGCTTGCACAGAACATTCTTAAATCCAAATAGAATTACTAAAATTAATTTTCCACAAAGGGAATATATTGGAGGTATGAGCAAATACACACTGCAGATTGGAATCACATTTTTTTCGACTGTGTTAAAATTAAGCCATTTCGGAATGGTATTAAAAACTTTTTACAAGCTTTATTTAATGAATCGTTTAACTTATCTAAAGCTCTAGTATTATTAAATATGTATGAAGGTCCTCATTTGAATGAGTCAAATATGTATCTAGTATGGACAATACTTGCAATCTCAAGGAAGTGTATACCAAGAAGATGGAATACAAACACAATACTGACTTTGGAAGACTTCTACAGCCTACTGAAGACCACAGCATTGTTGGAAATTAAAATTAAAGAATTAAGGATTCATCCTAAGCCATTTATTAATATTCCATGGAAAAAAGTCTTATCATTGATTGACACTTTACAATAACTGAACAGATACACTCTGATAACTGGATTGTTTTACTTATAAAGTAATTGTATATATTGAGCTCTGTTATAGTGTCAGGCTGATGTAAATAGCGTACATAGTTATTAAGATGTTATATACAAATACTATGGAATTTATTCAACTGTATTTGAAAAATAAAAAATTTTTGAGGAAAAAAAGAAAAATTAGGTAAGGTATTTAGGATTACAATTAGTCAGTAACACCAATTGTTACAACATCATAGTTATTGCTCAGAAAATATGTATTTTTATTCAAGTCCTAAGAGCATTGCCTGGTTAAGTGACTTGCTCAAAGTATCACAGTAGACAAATGCAGTTGAACAAATTAAGTCCAACAATGCCAGTTATGAGGTCAAGATAGCCTTGCAGGCTAAAGACAACCACCAGGCTTTCTACAGCTATATCTGTAACCTCAAAGGCAGCACCCATCAGTGTGCTGAACTGCTGGTCAATGATGCAACTTTCACTGAGAAGAATTACATAGCGAATTTGCTGGCTGACAAATTCAGCTCAAACTTTACTCCTCCCATGAAATACTTACTAGCATACCACACACACACCTTTTAACAGAGAGGAGGTCCTGACAGCACTCACTAAGGCCAAAAACAGTGTTTCAGAGAGCCCTGACAGTACTCCAGGATGCCTCCTAAATAGCTTGAAACATGTCCTGTCAGGACCACGTGAGTCACTTTTCAACTATAACCTCAAAACAGGCTTTGTACTATGAATATGGAGGACTGCAACAGTTATCTCACTTCACAAGGTTGGTCTATCAACTGAGGCCAGAAACTACAAACCTATTAGTCTGACTAGTCTAATATGCAAAGCCAAGGGACAAATTATTATGAAAATGATCACCAAAGAAATACTGTTTGGCATATTGCCTGGCTAGAAGGGAATTATTGCCCATGTCTGAAATGTTTGCATGTATTTATTGTATGTATAGGCAACCTTCAGACATTGGACCTAACCCAGTTTGGCTTTGTCAAGGGAAGGTCATTTCTACTAAACCTGGTGGGCTTCTTTGAGAAGTTCAACAAGGCAATGGGTGAGGGGAAAATGATGCATACTGCCTACCTGGACCTGGCTAAGGCATTTGATACAATACCCCACTCGGATATAGGTGTCAAACTAACTGAACTGGGAATAAATCCCTACATAACTGAGGATATGAAATCTAAAACTCACATGTTTATCATTATAAACCACAAATTTTATGAAGAACAGAACAAAAATATGAGTCAGAAATCTGAACACTCTGCAAAATTCTGTACATTTGGGAAGCGTGCTTGTCATCCTTGTAAAGCAGAGTCCATACCTAAGCCTGTTTAAGCATAACCCTGACCAATGGATGTAGAATTCACTCCAGTCTGGCCCCCATATCTCTGTTAGACAGAGGCAGACTGTAATGCCAAAGCCAACATGCCCCCTGCCATATAACCTCTGCAAACATCCTAACATTTCCCCTCCTAATAAACACCCATGATAGATAGGAACAAAATAGGGATGGGTTGCACAGCTAGGCTTATAAAGGTAACAACAACAAAGCTAAAAGGTAATCACAATGCTCTGGTCATCATTAGCTTAGTATATACCAATAAATCTATGAGCTAACTGCCAGACCTTCTTTAATTTCTTCCTTTTCTGACAAACCACTGAGGGTAACAGTCAGTCAATATTGTTAGTCATTAGAGTTTCATAGATGTTGTTCAGAAAATGCAATTCAAGTTAACTGGCGTTATCTAGCACTTAAGGCTCTGAGTTACTCACACACTGCTTCTTGTAGTACAAAATACGGGGTGTGAATCTTTCCCTATACATTTGCCTACTGTGTGCCTTTGAGCATGTCACTTAGATAGTACTTCTGGATCATCCTTTAAAAGATGCACTTTGTTCAGTGCATTTACCTGGTTAGCAAATAGATAAAGGGAAATATTATTTAAAATTTAACATTTGCCCCCTCATTATTTTTGGCCTTGTCCAGAATTACTAAGCAAATAAGTTGAGGTATTTTTGTGTATTTGAAAAATGTGTGGCTTTAAATAATGACATGCATAAATTTCAGGCTTTGTACCCTTCAGAAAATGCTTGATAATGAGACATTTAAAATCTGTTACATATTTTTGGGTCTTTCATTCAGATTTGACCTAAGAAATTGATATGGAAAAAAAAGCTGAGAGGGCAGAGGGGGGTTGGAATCAGTTCTGCGGTATGCTTTTTTGACACCAGTGAGTTAAGATACATTTCTGGCCCATTATTTATAAATGTATTCCTTCCGTTGTTCTCAAGCAGATACCTGAGTTGTGCATTCATGTAAGTGGCTATAATTCAAGGTTTTGTGTATGCGCATCTGTGTATGTACAAATATTTGGTTCCTGCAATACACTGTAGTTATGGTAAATAGGAAGGAACTGTTTGTTTGCTGTAAACAGGAATATCCTCAAATAAGCCATGTTCTTTTTCCTTGTTTTGTTGATTGTTGATATCATCATCATCATCATTAGCCCCCTTTTCCCATTTTTCTACATGGGTCAGGGTATCATGTTAACTGCCGCCATTTCTCTCAATTCAATGCCACATTCCTGCCTTCTTTGACATTCATGCCAGACTGTTGCAGATCTTCTTTCATACAATCCATCCACCTCTTTGCTGGATGTATTCATTTCCTCTTAATTTCTTCCTGTCTATCCCAAATCTTCTTCACCAGATTGTCTTCTGCTTTTCTGCCCATGTGTCTGAACCACCATAATCTGTTCTCTTTGATCTTTCTGCAACTGAAGTTACTTTGTCTTCTGCTCTTATGTCCTCATTTGTTTGTCTGTTCCACAGGGTGTATCCTACAACCCTTCTCAGGGAATTCATTTCCATCACGTCTAGCTTCCACATCTGCTCTGCCTTTACTGCCCAGGTTTCTGTACCATATAGTAATACTGGTCACACCACTGGCTTGTACACCTTACTTTTAAGCTTCTTTGGCATTCTTGGCATTCTTCTGTCATAGACTACACTTGAGACTCTGTCAGTTGGCTGCAGCCACTCTGATTCTAGCTTTGATCTCTTCATTCAGACTTCTATTATCTTCAACCACCCCTCCTAGATACTTTAAACTATTTATCTGTTCCACTATCCTCCTTTCTATCTCAGTTCTCAGCTTCTTCTGATTTCCCAAATTTGCTGCCATTACCACTCTTTTATCTGTGTTTAGTTTCATCCAATGTGCCTTCAGTTTTGCATCCATTCCCCTGTTTTGCTGAAGTTCTTGCTCAGAGTCTGCCTGTAATGCCACATCATCTGCAAATAGCAACTTTGTTGATCTGTCCCCTCTGACCTGTTTACTAATGTAGTCCATCACCAATATGAATATCAGTGAGCTCAGAGCTGAACCCTGGTGCACAGTCACTCCCACTGGGAACCCCTCTGTGAGACTGAACACTGCTTGTACTTGAGTCATTGGG
Source organism: Protopterus annectens (assembly GCF_019279795.1). NCBI lineage: Eukaryota > Metazoa > Chordata > Ceratodontiformes > Protopteridae > Protopterus > Protopterus annectens. Next base: position 1,410,605,622 of record NC_056746.1, on the reverse strand, counting down.
TCCTTGTACATAGTCTGCACTAATTCTACCAATATTTCTGGAAATTTGAACCACTGCAGTACTGCCCAAATCAGCTTTCTTGGGACCTTGTCATATGCTTTCTCCAAGTCTAGGAATGCCCAGTTGGACTCTTTCCTCATCTCTAGCTTCTTCTCAACTATTTGTCTTACTGCAAACATCAGGTCAGTTGTGCTGCATCCTGATCTGAATCTAAATCACTCATCTTCCATCTTACATTCTACTACTCTGCATACCCATTTATCAGTCACCCTCTGCAGATCTTTCATGCAATGTGACAGGAGTTTGATGCCTCTGTACTACCCACAGTTGTGGGTGTCCCCTTTGTTCTTGTGCAGTGGCACAAGTATGTTTATTCTCCACTCATCTGGAATACGCCTTTGTCTCCACACTGCTATGAGTACCCTCAGGAGCCATTTTTCCCTATCATACCCAGCATCTTTATTATATCTGCTGTGACCTCATCTGATCCTGCCACTTTACCTGATTTCATTTTCCTTAGTGCTGTTCTTACTTCTTCTAAGGTGGGCTCCTCTTCTCTCATCATAGACTGTTTCTGAGACAGTACATTTTCTGTGGGGATTTCTTTATTCAAGAAGCTGCTGGAACTACTCCTTCCACCTGCCTTTGATGCCCTGTGGACTGATGACCAAGTTGTTGCTGGCATCCCTTATGAGGGGTGTCTGACTATCTTCTTTATCTTTCTGTTTTTGCCTTGCAACCTGATATAGTTACTTTGTGCCACCTACTGAGTCACTTTCCAGAATCTGGTAGAGTGTCTTCGATGTCCTGTTCTTAGCTATTGCAATTACTTTCTTAGCCTCTTTGTTAGCCAACCAGTATTCCTTCCTAACCTGGTCGGTCTTTTCTGTCTCCCACTTTTTCCTGTACTCCTTCTTTCTTTTGATGACTTCCTCGACTTCTTCATTCCACCACCAGATTTCCTTATGAACCTTATTTCTGTACCTGGTTTGGCCACATATCAGTTCGGTAGTTCTCACCCATGCTGTTTGGAGACACTGGCATTCTTCTTCAACTCCACCTATTACCTCCTCTTCATGGGGTGCTAGAGCCCTGGGTAACTCCTTGAACTATTGTACTTTCTTTCCAGTCAACTTCAGGTCTTCAGCCTGGTCTCTGTTGTCTTTAGAACCTTCTCTGACCACTTCTTGCAGCTGATTGTGGCAACCAGTGGTTTATGCTGTGGGCTCACTGTTTCACTGGAAGACTTTGCAATCACTGATGTTATGCCTGTGGCCTTTCCTTACTAGAAGGAAGTCTACCTGAGCTGCATGTTGGCTGCTCTTGTATGTGACTGTGTGACTGTCTCTCGTTCTGAAACATGTGTTAGCTACTGTCAAGCCATTTGTCAGACAGAAGTCTAGAATGGCCTCTCCTTCTTTATTCTTGTTGCCCCACCCATGTGGACCCAGGCAGTCCTCATATCCTGTTTTGTCTGTCCTGATATGTGCATTCAAGTTAACCATTATCAATATCAATTCATGTTGTCCTGCTTTATCTAGTAGGTCTCCCAACTGCTGTCTGAATGGACTCATTTCCACACTATCACAACCCTGCTGTGGGGCATAGGCTGACATTATGAATACTGCCCTATCATTACATTGGAGTCTGACTGCAATGAATCTGTCACTAATTCTGATGATATCCCTCACTACCTTCTGAAGCCTCTGTCTCACCACAATTTTCACACCATTTCTAGTCTGTCATCCCCTGAGTAGTTGACTTTGGATAACAAGCCAAGTGACTTTGCTGTACTGCCCTTCCTTATTGTCTTGTGGATACATAGGATGTCCAGTCTCCATCGTGTCAGTAAACTTGCATTAAGTGTAGTAATTCTCAGTTCATGTTTGGCAGGTTGATTGGTTTTACATCCAGCTTTCGCTCAACAGAGCTATCCCAGGTACCCAAGCTGGGTGACTAGACACCGGCCAGATAGTAGTTTATTAACCCAGGGCTGTTGGGCTTTATGGTGGGCACACACTGGCCAACAGGGGCACATACACACCTCCCACCGTTAGTATGGGTCCCTGGCATAGGTCAGAGTAGGCCGGGTTCTCAATCTGCTTATCACTGGTAGCTACCCATGTCCATTTTGGCGACATTAGTCAGTATGAAAGATTCACTCATATTTTGTTGATTGTTGCTAGTCTGTTTATTATTGGCTGTGAATAAATTGTAGAGCATGAAGTTTAATGCTAATATTTTAACTGTGAATGTGTTGTTAATTTATCTCTTTTTTTGTTTGTTTGTTTTTGGACTGTGTTGGGTTTCAACATTCTGTCTGGGTGAGTAAGATTAGGTTACCTTTAGACTTTAATTGCCTTCAGTGTGACTCTGACCAAATCACTTCACCAGACAGTGCTCCTAGGCCATTGCTGAAAAGGGACACTTACATCCAGTGGGCTGTCCCAAGCTGTTAGCAAATGCATTACACATTTCTCTTTTGAATTCCTGTGCCCTTCCCATATTCACTAATTAGTGTTTCACTATATGCTGTCTGACTAAGAATCCCGGCAAGTCTTGCAGTTTGGATTGCCAGATGCATTTTCAATAAATGTGAGCATCAAAAGAAGAGTTTTTTACTGTTGCTCATGCTAAGTTTGGCTGCCAGTGCTTTACTCTACAATTTGAAATAGCAGTTTTAAATTAAACTCAAATCTCTATGATCATTATAGAAGTAAAAAAAAAAAAACATGAAATAATTTGTACACTGACAGGTCTAAACAGTACTTTATGGTAATTGAGAAGAGACAGCCAAGTAAAAGGATGTTAGTATGGCTGTACGGGGAGGGAGCACAGTTCATTGCCCTGCTTATGGCCCCATTTGGCCATAAATTAGCTCTGTCTCTCACATCCCCTTTCTTATATACACTAACTCTATGATCATACAAAGACGATGAAGAAAGAAACACCATAGAAAAGTGTACAGTTTTGCTGGTTAGCAAAGTAGAAGTAATGCCTTTGCCATCACTAAATTCTGTGACCTTTCATACACCAGTCCTGCCTGACTTCCTTTCTTCCTGATTCATACTGCTTGCTACACTTCCATATCTCATCTACTCCATTTCTGTGTTAGTTCTGTTGCTGACTTAAATTACTCGATGTTAATGGATTTGGAATATTCGTCTACTACGATGACCTGGGCAGTGAACCTCCAAAACAAATACCATACATACAACATCTTCCTCATACTAGGAAATTATATCTTTTTTTTTAAATTGTGTTATTGCATCATTCTACTGAAAATCATATATAATCACTCTCATTTACAAATACGCACAAATCAATCTGCCAACTAAACAGCTGCCCATTACCACTTCTCTGGTTTTCAGCAAACTGCTTTAAAAGTGTGCTATTCTCCATCTGATCTATTCTACAAAGGAATAGGTTATAGTGGCAGTAAAAGGATAATGCTAAGGTCACCTAACTCAATACAGTCTGGCAGATGTCGAAGAGGATTAAGGTTATGAGCTGTTAGTTACTGGTTTCTTATAATCCAGGGTTTGACCCCTCAGTCTCTGTTTGCCTACTGTGTGACTGTGAATTAGTCACTTTTATGCTTAAACAGACAGTGCTCCAAGGCCGAGTTTGAAAAACTAAATAACTATGTAAGTAAGTAAAACATAAATAACAAGCTATAGCCTATTGTGATTTAATCTGAGCAGGACAAGGCTCCTGGATCAAATATGAAAAGGGTTGTTATTCTTAGGTGTTCTAGTCTGGCTAAAAATAAACAAAGTACTGTTTTGTAAAATTATGTTCTATAATGCTTTAATGAGAGCAAAGATATGTTTCTTAATTAAACTTATTATATGATTGCTGTATTTACTAGACAACTCACTCAGATGTTTTAGTTGATCTAATGGAGACTCCTTATTAAAACTCCCTTACCTGGGGATATTCCATCCCTAGTATGCTGAGTATTTGCATGCACAATATAGATGAGAATTATAGGCCTTAGGTCTTATCTACCTTGTAATTTTCCACACTGATACTGTATCATTCAGCGTGGACAGATTCAAGAGCATTATTTCACTAAGCAGAAACTAATAAACACTTTAGTGAGTTATTTATCTATCTATACATATATGCATGCACGCGTGCATACACACACACACACACACACACACACATATATATATATATATATATATATATATATATATATATGATTATATCATGAAATTTAGAAAACTTAAAAGTAAGAATCACAAATGCTAGAACAAAAAACAGTGAATCACAAAACAATGAATACTTCCAGCCACAAAACTGAGATCAAGTGTCACCTTTGTAACTGTACTATTAAAAATGTTTTTGTAACAATGTGTAAGATTAGGGTTAGCACACATGAATAAGCTGGGCACGGGGGCTACCTGTGGAGGCTGAGCCCTTCAATCTCATTTCAGCACAGTCAGTAAATGGCTGATTTGCTGTTAGTGATTTCATAGCTTAGCTGTCTTCCCACATCCACGGACATGGCATATAAAATCAAGATGCTCTTCAACAATACCTCGTCCCATTACCAAGGCAACAGTTAAAAAGTAAAGACCTGGGTGCTGTGGGATGCAAGCCCCTAGGGCCCTTACACAGGAACCCTTCTCACTCAACTTCCTTACTTATTCTCACCTACTCTGAAGCAGCATGGGATGTGCTAAGAACTTTGGAAGAAATGTGATCTCGCTGAGACAGATCTCCAGGAATCATCTAAATATTTACAGGCAAATATAAAACTACAAGGTGACAAAAGTGGACAGAGCTGGTTACCTATGGGCAGCTGCACATGTAATGATTTAATTCATTTCACTCTGTTTAATTTATGTCATATGGAAATTGACTAAATACGTGGCATTACTTGGTCCTTCGTTTTCTGTCAAAGGAAGGTGGGCCAAAATGTACAGAGTCTGATATGGAAGAATCTTGTGTGTTGAGGTGTTACTGGGTTGTAATACATGCCAAATCAGCGGCCAACAAGATAAAGTAGAACAGGAAAAATTATAGTGACTTGTAAGACTAAAAAAAATTTAAAAAGATAAGATTTTGGATGTTATAAATGAAGTGATGCATTTTTCCAAGTTGTATATATTCTGATAGAAATTGAGAGACAAGCAGAAATCAATGGGGTGACAGATCCATACTAAGTAAGAATTTTAACTACTGTTTAAAAACAAATATAATCCAATAATAAACACAATTTGTAATAGTATTTTAGTGAACTTCATGAAAGTGTAACTGGAATACTAAAACCTGAAATTTATTAAAATCTTGAAAGGTCAGCTCAATGTCTTACCAAAAATATCAGGGTACATTCTTGTGGCAGTACTCTTCTTGTTTTTTTCCCTGTCTACCTTAACTCCTGACCTCTTGAACCATGCGCTACTAGTCCCCATGATGACATGCTGGGGTGGGAAGTGAATTGAGAACCATCATGGTGGGAGGAAGAAACTTGCTTGCAGTGGACATTGTTCATGAGATGACTTTTTTCTTTGAACATTAACCATGGGCTACATATTTGTGGGTGTGTGCAGAGTGGTTTAGTGAGGAAATTGCCCTCACCTCTGGATTGACACAATACTTTTTGCCCACCCACCTACTATAGCAGTCACCACTTATTTTTGCTCTAGTATCACCACTGGATTATATGATCCTTCTCACCCCCAGAACACTGCTACATCTTCCTACCTGAAAGAGGTGAACAGGCATTTTCTCACCACTCCCATCCCACATTGCCAAACTTACTAGCACCTAGGTCACTAAATAAACCTAGGTGATATGAATTATAGTCAGGGCATTATTTCTCTATGCAGTAAAGCTGAACAGTTTTAATGAGTTTTGCTGCACATATACTATACACTATAACAATTCAACAATGTTATGACTCAATTGAAATTCTAAAGTTGCATAATCTAGTATATCATCTTTTAGTTAATTAGATTTTTTTAATTCTGTATGATTTATCTCAACATAAAGAATGTATTATTTAATATGTAGATAAATCCTGAGACCCACATTAAGTGCAGATGTAGGAATTTGATTTATTGATGTAGATTAGATGGGATTAAGGAGTAATTGAGTTGCCATTTTCAGCCACTGTCAAAGTCAATTGCCATTGCTTGATTGGTTGTATATTTCACAAAGTTTATGTGTTATAGGACTTCTTATATTTCTGCTAAACGCTCCATACATTAGCAATTCACAGCATCAAATAAAATGAAAAAGGTAAGAATGCAGCACTGGTACTTTTACTTTGTGCCTACAGCATGTCACAGCAAAGAATATCCCACAGGTCCATTGGTAATCCAGTAGCAGTTGTACTACTGTCCTCTGAAAAAAAATGGAAGTATTCCAGCCACTGTGAGATTAAAGCCGCATACCTCAGGCTCCTTTCTCAGATGCAAATTATATCTGAGCAGGTTGAATTGCACTGATTTCTGTTGCATCAGATTGAATATACCTCCCTTAAAGTTTAATCAAATTATATTTCTTAATCTCTATTATAAGAATACTCCACAATTAATGGCAGGTATTCGCCTAGGCCAAAATAATTTGTCACAGCAGACAGCTGCACATTTACTTCAGTGGATACAGTTTTCAGATAGACAAACTAGAAGATATGCTTTGTTTTCATCCAGATTATGGGAGGGTAAATCACTTCAAATATGATTTTTCCAGTTTTTTAATATGTCCATATCAGTAGCAAAGATATCTGTACCAGATAGTAAATGGCTGTGGTGGGATTAGAAATCAGGATTTCTTTTCCAACAGTTGTGTTAAAATACATTATACATGGCATTTTTCCCTAAATGCAGAGAGGAATACAACATAGTATTCTTTTGCAGAGTAGAATGCCATACATCTTTAGTCTGTTATGACATAGTTTCTGCAGACAGATACTTATAATAATTTCTACTGTTATAAATTTGCATCTCTCTCAGTCTCCATATATAAATTTTATAAGATTTGACTGTTGTCATAAGAACACCATACATCTACGAACAGTTTAAACAAGCTGGCCTACATTTCAGCACTAAGACATTTACATTTTTTTTTGTTCTTGTGAGAAATGTCAAAGGAATAACACAGAAACAGTGCAGCTTACACAATATTACACAAAATTAATCATTCCTCATCATCCAAATTTTGAAATGTCTGAAGTTTTTTTTTTTTTTTTTTTTTTTTTTTTTAGAAGAGGAATATGTAAGGGAGGGGGCACAGGGAGAAAGCTTGAGCAGTGCAGAGCTGCAAATAACCACCATCAATCATATTGTAGTCAGATTTTCACGTGCTGGTACCTGCTAGTTATTGGCAGGACTTGGGAAGTCTCCAGAGTGCAATCGTTTGGTTTTTGTTTCTCTGAAAAACTGCTTGTCAGCATCAAAATGGCAGGTGCATTAACTCCCTGAGAACCAGATTATGCACTACAGCACTTGGGGAGCAGGAAGAAAAGCAAACCCCCTCATTAGGTATGTAGCATCTCTTTCTGTCACCTTCAGATATGACTGGCCTAAGAAAGATGCATCTCTGCATTCAGGTGGCTCTGTCCAGGAATCTGAAAAGTGCAATGCCCCAAGCAAAAGTGAAGAAGGCTACACTGCAAAAATAGAAAACCCATCAGCATATCATGATACACTGCAACGGGCTGGCAGCAGAAGACAGCACAGGGCCTTTTGTTCATAGCTTTTAGTTTAAAAGAAATGGACACCATATTTCTTGACAGTTCTTTTCCAAAACTGATCTTATGAAGGTGCAGGTATGTATAAATTCTCTTCTGTCGCAATTAACAGCTGAGTAGCACAAATGAACCGCAGCATCTCATTTCCAATGGGATCTTATTTTTAATCAACTGCATATCAGGCATATTATTTTTCTGATGTTATTATAATGAGCATTCATATAATGGGCAAAAAATGATACTTTTTCATAAATATTGAAATAATTCTGTCTCTTCCCATAAATATATTGCTTTCAGAAAATAGAGTGTACAAGAAATTAATCCCTCTCGAGAACCTGCTGGTCATGTTACTCAGCAGTGTAACATCTCCAGGGAATTAGCAAAGCATTACCTTGACACACTTCATTCTTGCCCTGGGTTGAATTAATTTACTGAGTTAGGGTTTATTTTTTGTGTCCATTCTGTCTTCCATGGCCTTTCTATTACTTCAAGCTACCTCCTTTTACCATACATTTAAACAGCCGCTCTCAGATCCTTATCACCCCTGCTTTCATGTATATTATGCTGTTCAAAACCTGTATGTAAGTAATTATTTTAACAGTTGTATTGCAGGTTGCTTTCTCTCATCATTTGTGGTTTTCCTACATACTTATCTGCATGGCTTGCCATCTGCCAGCTTTTATTATTAAACTTTAAATTGTACCTGTTCTCCTTTGCCCACACATACCGTCAAGCACTGCCCTCAACAAGCCTTTCACAGTAACCGATTTGCAAATTAATCTTTTCTCATAATAGTTTGTTTTCAGTGCTGGCTTTCCCCATCTAGACAAATAAAATACTAAATCCTAAGCATTAAATATAACCATGAGCTAACTTTCTAGAGCATATTTGATGTTTTTCAGCATCAACCCACAGCATCTGAATACTCATGAGACACAAAGTTTGACATGTAAAGAAGCAAAGAGATTTGTACAGCATCAGGCACTGAGTTCCATTCATGTGTCTCCTGTGTGGGCCCATGGCATCATTGCCTTTCAGAGATGATCACCTTTATCTGTATTTCACTAAAATGCAGCATTAAGATCTACTATGCATACTCTGATGAACATCCAGCTAAGTGTACACATCTGTAGGGAGCAAACTGCTCAGAATAGGGTCCCTTGATGGAAAGTCACAAGGCTGGAATTCACTTCTTTTAAAGATGCTGACAGTGTTTTGTACAACAGAGTGCTGCTTACCTTTTAGATGTGCTACATTTTTGCCTTAATACAACATTATTTCTATCTTTCCCTATCAGACCATATCTACAATTGCTAACCAAAATGCCTAGAATCTTCTGAATTTTGCTGCTGTTTTAAATATAATTGCTTTAACACTGTTTATTCCAAGCAGCTGATATGTTCATTGAAAAAGCCATCTGAATTCAATCTTTGAGAAAAAGGGCCAATATAAAACATAATATGGCTTTCTGTCTCTTTATTTAACAGAAGTAGTGTATCAAGGCCTACACACGGGACCAGAATTAATAAAGATTTCCATAAGGTGTATCAGATACCTTTGTGAATTCAAAGATTGTCCTAATGTGGTGCTATTGTACAAAGACTGGCCATGTCAGGCTGTCTCTTCAGCTGTGCTACATGCTAATGAGGCAATTCAGGGGAGGGACATATGCTAATTAACCATATGTTGTCTCCCTGAAACTGTCAAAGGGCAGGGGTCTATGTGGCAACTGATACAAGGGCCATATTTATCCATCATGGTAGATGTAATTGCTGGGGAAATTAGTGTAGGATTGGGAGGTGTGTGCTTGAGTGCATGCAAGGGGCTGCATGAGTGGGTGCATGTATGAGTGGGTGCCTGCCTGGGAGATAGCATTTGGAGAGTTAGAGAGGGGGACAGCTAGAAGCATGTGTAGGTTTGTGTGTGTGAATGAATAATTGTGTGAGTGTGATCCAGTGAGTAAGGAGCTGTAGGTTTGTGGGGATGGATAAATGTAGGTGTCATACCTCCACACACCCCCTTGACTAGTAAGCAGAATGTACAATGTTGGGTGAGAAGGGAACACTAGCCACCAGAGATTACTGTAAATTCTCATGCTTTAATGGCACTTATAACAGTACAGAATCGGGGGGGGGGGCACAAGCCAACAGTGATTACTTCTAATTTTCATGTTTTACTGGCATTATAAACATTTGGGGATTGGGGGTGGGGGGAAGACTAGCCACCAGGGATTACTCTTCAGTCATGTATCTTAACAGCACCAGGATTTTTTTAATTAAAAATTATAATAAAAATAAAACAAATACATGGGGTAAAAAGGGATTTGAACCATGCACTCATGACATAAGAATCTGCTGACTTAGCCTGCTGTGCTAACTAATACACTAACATCACAGGTGTTTTTTACATATTTATTAAGGAGTATGGGCAGTATGCAATACTTGCAACATGTTGTCGTGTACTGGGGGGACTAAAAATGTTAAGCACATTTCCCAGTCTTGTAAGCTTTTGCTTTAGCATGAAGCTTCTATAGGCAGTGAAGTGTCAAACTTGATTGTTTGGCAATGTGGACTGACTATAATCATCCCTGAGTTATGTGAGTAGGGGAAAAGAAGACACTGTGGATAATCTGGCATGAGGAATGGATATGGGGTAAGTGATGTGTGTGTGTTTGTGTGTATGTATGTTTCTGTGTGCAAACATGACTGGAGGGGGGGGGTGCCTCTGCTTCCAGTTAGTGCTCAACAACAACGTTACCTTCCACAAGAAGTGTTCGACTGCACATTGTGGTAGGTAACATGATTTAGAGACTTGCAGCTTTGTATATAATGAGGTCTTTCCTCACTAAGGCTAATTTGTCTACAAACTGTAAAATATAGCATCATGATAGTAGAGCCTTTTTACCGTGGCCCTTATGGCTCATGGTAAAGATCTTAATGAATCCCTGGAAGGGGCATGGTATATACATGAAACAATACCAACAACAGAAGCGCATTACAGGTATATCAGTATCTTTCTCTGTTTCTGAAATCATTCTAAGACTACAGTGCTTCTGACTGGACTCAAGGCCAATGGCAGCACGAGGAAGTTGATTTATTATATGCTATATTTTTTGTTTTAGCACTAAGTTTATAAAGAGGGAATGAATGTATTGGAGGCTTGATGAGAAATGGGCATTATAAATAATTATGCCAAAAATATGAAGAACAGTAAGTAGTTTGAAGGTAAGACACAAGAGAAAAAGTATTTATGGAGCAGCAATACACTTCTGACAATGGTTAGAGCTAAAATATTCATTATTTTCTAACACTGAAAGGATGAGTTGAACTTTAGTACACAATGAAGAGTTTTCATTATGGGCAAGATAATAAAGGTAAGAACCAGGCATCACTAATACTTTGGACAGTTCTTTATTTAAGTTCATGACAGATGGTGTGGGCAACTGTCTTTTGCTTTTACTATAAGCAATTGAAATTGAAAGCACTGAGGATTGGAATCCCTAAACTGCATTTGCCAGAAAATAAGACCAAAAAAAAAAAAAGAAAAACAGTTTTAAGTGTGTTTTTTACAGGAAACAAACCCACTGCTACCTCATTGGGGGCAAGCCCCCAGTACCCCATTAAATTATGTATACCAACCCCACAATTGCACCAACTTGAAGGAGCTCACCAATGGAAGAACTATGATCCTCTGTGGGTTGAACCTTGGGCAACTGAATCTTGAGAGTACTATTGTCATCTACCAGAAGGGTAACTTTTTTAGGCCTTATTTTGTCTTTATTTGCTTCTTTAACAATAACACAATTCTCACAAAGCAATATATTACTTACAAGTTTTCAAACTATACTTTTGAGATATGTATAAGCAACTTGGAAGGCAAGCAACATTATAAAAACCTCTTTTTTGTTAATTTAGAATGTGATACTCTCACCAAACTTGTGTTACAGTTGGGTGCTGCGGTGATGGATAGTTTGTGGTGTGGCTGATAGAAGACCAACTTAAAGAATTTTCTGTGGAAAAATTGCAATATTGTATATGAATCTATGAGTTTTCTGGGATGTCTGACTGGAAAATGAAAGAAATTCACTGGACAACTGTTTACAACAAAAGAGAAATTTGTTATCATTTGAAATACACTTTAATTGTAGTTTTGCAGTGTTTGTTTTTGCTGATACAAGGCATTATTTGATACAAATCATGTGTTACAGAGTGCCTTGTAGTAGCTTGGGTTCACATAGGATGGGATAGGAATCTGTTGTGTCATCATGGTGATTATGTAGTTGCTCCTGTTAGATACTAAGTGATTTTACAGATGCTGAGATGGTCATTTTTCTCCTTCAACAATAACTTCTGGTATGGTCATCCCCCTTCAAAAATAACTTCTGGTTTGCTAAATATTCATATATGCCCCATAACTAACTGATCTGAAAGCCAGTTTTGCATTTTTAGGTTCAGAAGACAACACAAGACACTCCAGTTTCCTACCATAAATGCTCTGAAAATTTTGTCTCACTTTAGATTAACTTGCTGTATGGTACAGTGCACTAAAAAGCTAAAATGAACATTCTTTTTGATAGGAATATATATCATTACTTTTTAAAACTGTGTTACTTGGAATATAAAAAGGGGGTGACACCATGGACCCCGGGAACTACCACCCCATTAGCCTGACAAGCCTGGTCTGCAAGGCTATGGAACGTATCATCTTGGAGCTTATAAACAAAGACATACGTAATCTCCAAACCTTTTGCCCCACTCAGTTTGGGTTTGTAAAAGGTAGATTATGTCTACTAAACCTGAATGACTTCTTTGAAGCAGTCACCAGAGCCATAGATGAGGGCATGGTAGTGCACACAGCCTATCTTGACCTTGCCAAGGCTTTTGATACCATCTCCCACTCTGGAATTATAGATAAACTCACTAAAGTGGGCTTAAATCCCTATGTCACAAGATGGGTGGCCAACTGGCTCACTGGCAGAACCCACACAGTAAAAGTAGCCGACTCCTAGTCTGACTTCAGACCAGTGGAGTACTACAGGGTTTGGTCTTGGGTCTTCTCCTGTTTGACATCTACTTCTCTGAAGTGCAGGCCAACACAGAAGGTCTTTGGCTAACAAAGTTTGCAGATGACTGCAAACTGAGAGCCATAATAGAATCACCTAGTGATGTAGACATTCTACAAAAGGGGCTCACAGAGACAGATGCTTGGTGTCAAAGTCATGGCCTCAAGCTCAATGCCAAGAAGTGCAATGTCATCCCCTTTTGGAAAAACGTGGTAGCCATGAACTACCACATAGGTGGTAGCTCACTAAACAGTGAAAGCGTGATAAGAGACCTCGGGACACAGGTGGACAGTAGTCTCTCCTTTGATAACCACATCACCACAGTAGTCAGGAAATCCTTCTATGAGGCACACCTTATCACAAAAGAGTTCTCCTCTAGAAAAAGGAAGTCATTGATCCTCTCTACTCATCCCTCACCAGACCCATTATAGAGTACAATGCCCCATTTAGCATGTATCTCACAAGACACCTACAACAATTGGAAAGACCACAAAAATACCTCACTAAGAGGATTACTGGCCTCAAACAGATGCCTTACGCAGACCGTCTCAAAAAACTCCAGCTCTACTCCGTCGCATATCACCTACTCAGAGGTGATCTCTGCCTAACATACAAAGCTATGTCAAACTCAGAGCTGTTGGACATGCTAAAGAAATCCCAATCTCTCTGAACTAAATGCTCCAGGGACCTAAACCTTGTCACCACAATAAACAGAACATGCTGGAGGGATAGATTCTTGTCCCAGAGACTTCCCATACTCTGGAACAAACTACCCATTCATGTCAAGCAAAGCTCCTCATTGGCCCTCTTTAAGAAAATTTTTTCCGACTGGATGGGAAATAGAAAATTCACCTCGGGGATCACTTCTGTGGCACTGCTCGACAGGGGCACAGGAAAATTAATTTTCTTGGATGATGAAAGCTAGGGAACCTTTTTGGCTATGCTTATATAGGCCGCAGGGCTGATAGCCTAGTACCTACCTATGAACCTATGAACCTATATAGGTAGAACTCATACCTCTCAACCTCTTGGCTGAAGAAATCTGGACAGAACCTGACATAATGGGGAATAAAGGCCTAAAAATAGGGACATATTTTAAATATTGCTCTTATAAACATAGAAAGTAGCTAGAATAATAACAGGGTTTGCATTTAAATGAATTTTGTAAAGAATATAAAGTCTGAAACATAATGTATTTCCTTATTTAGTGATTTAATTCCTCGGATCATCCCAGTGATTTGTCAGAAAACCACAAATTTAATGAGGAACAGACTCAAATTTGGAGGCAAAATCTGGACATTCTGTGAAAATCTGGACAGCTGAGAGGTATGATAGAACTTATATTGAATGAATGTACTGTGTGGTGTGCTTGAGGCTGAGCTTGCAGGAAGAAGAAAGTGGTCATCTTTGAGAGTATGAGGCACAGTGAAAGTTTTAAAGACCTGACAGGTTCATAGGATATTACTAGTCTAACAACTCAAAAGCCCTTACAAGCCTAACCCATTTTTCTCAGATTTTACTAAATTTTCTATCCCTAGGGGAAAAGAGAACAAAGATCAACAAATGGGGTTTTGACAATTTTTACAGACTGCCTCTGTCCATGAGGGACATGGGTGCCACCCCAAGAGTGAATTTGAAATTTCCCATCTATTGGTCCAGAACTCCAGATTACACTTGAAGATAGTCAGGGGAGGGCTCTGCTTCATGTGATTAGGAAGCCTATTCCAGAAGAAGGGCAATCTGGGACATATATCTGCCTCTCCAGCATGATCGATTCATGTCAGAGATCAGCTTTAGATCTTTGGAGCAAGTAACCCTTGTGCAGTTAGTTTTGCGAATATGCAACATTTCCATCAGGACTGTGTCAGAGACTGCCTTGTAGGTCAGGCACAGATCATTCCTCAGTAAGTGAAAGGAAACTGAATACAGTGTTAGAGCTTTTATTCAGTCTGTATATGACATGTTGGTTGTACCCTGTATTTTTTGGTAAGAAACCTCTAAGGATGCTCCAACTGTTGTAGGTGCTTGGTGAGGTACATGCCAAACTGTGCATTGTACTTGATTATTGGTCTGATGAGGGCCAAGTACAGTAGTGCTATGACATCCTTAGATCTGGATGCCATGCCCTAACTTATAAGCTGAGCCACATAGAAAGATTTCCTCACTACCATGGACACATGGTGATCAAAGTTCAGACTAGTATCTATCTGAATACCCAGATCTGTCAACACTGGGCCCACTCTTAAGGGGTGCTATCAATGGTGTAATTTGCAGGGGTATTTGATTTTCCAAAGGGCATTATTATATACTTGTTTGCATTTAGTTTCAGGTCATGGCTCTGACACCAATCACTAGTCTGCGTCAGACCTTTCTGTAGGATATCAACATTGTTTGGGGAGTCAATGATTGCTCCCGACTTGCAGTCATCAGCAAACTCGGTCAGTCAAAGGCCATCTGCATTTGCCTTGACATTTGAGAAGTATGTCCTGAATAGGAGGGGACCCAGCACTGAGCCCTGTGGTTCTCCACTTGTGATTGGCCTCTTGCTGGATGTAGATTCCCCCACTCTAATAACGTGTCCTATCCATGAGCCATTTGGCTTTTGATCTGGTGACATAGAGGTTCATGCCCAATTTTGTGAGCTTATCTGCAATACCTGAGTAGGATATTCATAGGTTCATAGGTGTGTACTAGGCTAATAGCCCTGAAGCCTTTACAAGCCTAACCTATAGGATTACCCTAGCATTGTGCCACCCAACCTTAGTTCCTATTGCCTCTGTCTAGTAGAGCAACTGGAGTGATCCCTAGGGTGAATTCTCTATTTCCCATCTATTCATTAAGATTTCTCTTGAAGAGGGCCAGTGAACTGCTCTGTTTGACATGTATGGGAAGTCTATTCCGTAGCATGGGCAGTCTCTGGGTTATGAACTTGTCCCTCCAGCTTGTTCTGTTGATTGAGGTAATGAGGTCAAGGTCTCTGGAGCGTGTGGTGCAGAGGGATTGGGATTTCTTTAGCTGTAGCATTTCTAACAGAGCTGGGTCAGACATGGCTTTGTAAGTCAAGCAGAGATCACCTGTAAGTAGGTGATATGAGACAGAAAATAGTTGGTTAGAGTTACTGTGTCAAATTGCTTTGCCAGGTCAAGGTAGGTGATATGCACTGTCTTACCCTCATCCATAGCTTTGGTGACCTTCTCAAAGAAGTCTACCAGACTGAGGAAGCAGGACCTGCTCTTAAGGAAGCCGAAGTGGGTTGGGTCTAGAGATGGGAGATTTACTATGTCGTTGTTAATCAGGTACATGATTATCCTTTCCATAGTCTTACATATGAGGCTAGTCAGACTTATGCCTCAGTAGTTTCCTAGGTCCATGGATGGTTCCCCCTTGTGCAGAGGGATGACTGTTGCTGTCCTTCACTCTACTAGAACAAAGCCTGTCTGGAGACTGTAGTTAAATAAAGGTCTGAGTGGGTCTTCTAGGTCACATTTTCAGGCTATTTAATAGGCACCCTGGAATTCCACCAGGCCCCATTGTTTCTGTGTTTCTAGCTTTAGAAAGTGCAGTGACAACCTGTTCTTTTGTGATAACAGGCAAAGGAATGGTAGGGTTTTTTCATGGGGAGTAGCCATAGGTGATTAGTCGGTGAAATCTGAGCTGAATTTTTTGGCCAGCAGGTTTGCTATTTCTTCTGGCTGGGTATAGGTAGTGCCATCTACAGCCAACTCTGCGCATTGGTGAGTGTTTCCCTTAAGATTTTGGATATAACTAAAATGCTTTGTGGATATCTTTTGCTTGGGAGGCTACTGTAGGCTTGCATTTAATTTTTGAAGACATAAATAGTTCCATGGTTTGCCTGTTGAGACTAATGAGGGATTTTTTTCTCTGTTGTGCACCCTCCCACTTACTTCTAAACAGGAATTAAATCAAAGGCATCCACTGTGTTGAACAAAAGCTAAGTATATTTTAAGCTTGTATTGCACTTTTTTGAACTGCAGTTTGCTTAATTGCTGCTTCATTTTTGCTGGTTTTACTGCTGTGGGTTTTTCTGGAGTTTGAATTTGTTGTACTTCTGTATTTCATAGCATAGTCTTGATTCAACTTTGCTTGATCTAGGCTGTTTGATATTACTTGAGCACTAAAACCAGCCATCCTATATTAAGAAGGCCTTCCTGCACCCTTGTGGCAGAAGTGTGTACCCAGGACCTATCTGAGTTGTGGATTGCTGGAGAAAGGCTCAGTTTTGGGCTTTCCTATTAGTTAATTTGTGTTAAAACTGTTTAACTTTGCTCGTGTTTAAGTCCCGCATTTGTGAGTAGCTACACACTATGCTGCGTGGATTAGCTCTCTGTGTACAGACGCAAATGTTTAGAAACACAATTTTCCCTTGATATCTGCTAGACAACCCTTCTTAGCTATACTGCATCTCTGTGTGCAATGAGTTGCACATTGCTACTTAGCGAGCAACTCAGTTGTGTATTTTGAGGTATTGATGCAGTTTTCCACCCTTAGCCCTCTACAGAATAGTCGCCTTTCTTAGTCTCACAAGCAAACCCTGGTCCATCTAGCCCATCCCCACTAGTTACTGCAATATATACCTACCATAATGGATGGACAGTTTCCCACCATTTCCCCAGCCATCCTGATTGAGATGGGCATCCTTAGGCAATGTAGTAAATGCCTCATATATACTGACAACCAATTGCTCTTAAATCAAACAAACACAGTATGTGAGAGATGTAACTATGCCATGAGATTAGAATCAGTCCTCTCATATAACAATACACAAGACATACAACAGGTTGTTAGCACACATAACTCCAGTCTCACACAAGATAAGGTCACAACACATAAACCCACATACACAGAGGTACTCACTAAAAACCTAACAAAAGTCCGGAGACCTCCCAAGTCCAAACAACATACACATACTGGTACAAGAACAGAATCCACCACTGCACACAACAACACACATAACAGTGTCTCAACAATTAAGCCCTTAAAGCAAAACACCTCAAAACATAATTTTCTGATCATAGGTGACCGAATAGTGAGACACACAGATCCCACCATACCAGGATGAACAAGAAGAAGGTCACAGTCACCTGCCGGGATCTGTCAAATCATGAATGCACTCAAGTCACTCAGCAACGAGTACCATAATGACTCTGTCATAATACATGTTGGTGTGAATGACTTGAGACATACCTCTCTGGACTGTATGAAGAGAGACATGACCAAACTCTCAGATTATGTGTCCCAGGCAGGGATGTCCCTATCCCATTCTACCTTCATCTAGGATGATGCCACAATACAGACAAAAAATAATTGATTTCAATAGCTGACTTAGCTTCTGGTGTTACTCCAGGGTTTCCAGTATCTGTCTGCCTGGGAAGACATGGTGGACAGTCCATGCTGGTTTGCCAGAGATGGCCTTCACCTGTCTCCTCAAGGTTTTTGGATACTAGCAAAGACCCCTGCCTCCCCCATAGTGACTTTTTTAGGAAATGTCCGAACAGAAGTCCACTAAAGACAAACTCAAGGTTATACTGCTTAATGCTAGGAGCTTAAACAGTAAACTTCACTCCCTGGAAGCACTCCTCACCTTGGAAGATGCTGACGTTTGTGCAGTCACTCAGACTGTGTTCAAGGCCATTGAGGGACCTCAAAATGAGCATAAAAGCACCAGAGATGAAAGTGTATCCATATTCATTAAATCCAAGTATGCCTCTAGACTGGTGAAACAGTATGAATCTCTTGAGCTACTCCGGTCCAATTAACTATAGGTAAAATACCCCTCCAGATCATTGCTAGCAGGTCCCCCAGCATGAACCAGGAGAAGCACACCACCTTCCTGGACTTGCTAGAGTCACTCAGTATGCAGCCAATCACCTTGGTCATGGGAGATTTCAACTGTCCTTCCATCGACTGGGCAACTTACACAAGCACAAACACAATCCCTATGAGGTTCTTGGACTTTATTAATTCAAATGCTCAGGTATGCACCCTCACAAGGGCTCAAATGTTCTGGACCTAGTGCTCACCAACATGGGGGGGGGGGTCACTGCACTACCCCCATTGTGTGTTGCCCTCCCTGGTAATGTTGGACTATAAATCTATTTTTTTTTTGAAGCAAAGATCAAACCTGACACCCCACAGGAGTAAAAATTCTGAGCAATGTTTCCAAAGCAAACTATTGCCTACTAAGTGATGGTATAAAAAGTTTCAAAATCCCTGCCAGCATAGCCAACAATGACTCATTTACAGAGGAATGCACAAATGCCCTATACAGCCACATAAACAAATGCATTGACTTGGCTGTACCCAAGAGGAACAAAACTATGTCTTCCAGAAAAAAAAGCCATCCTGGTGGACTGTAATAAGCTATACAACAAAAGAAAGAAATTGATATCTAAGAACAAAAGGTAACTTACTCAACAAAGGAAGAATACCATCCACAGCTTGAACAAGCAAATCAGATATCTTGTTAAGTTCTCTATAGCTAGTACTAAATTAATATCCCTAAATAAAGACACTCATAAGACATTCCTTAGCTACATCCAAAACCTAAAAGGGAACGCCCAGCTGTGTGCTGAACTAGTAGATGGTACCACTCACACTGGACCTGAGGAAATTGTCAATCTGCTAGCCAACAGATTTGGCAATAACTTCATCCCCTGTCCCCATCAGACATACCCCAAAGCATTCCTGTCTATGGAGTATCTCCAAAGAACAGGTCATACAAGCCCTCTCCAAGGCCAAAAACACAGCCTCTATGGGACCAGATAACAACACAAGCAGCTTACTAAACAATTTAAAAGAAGACCTAGCAGAACCACATAGCAATCTCTTTTACCATAGCCTGAGAACTGGCTTTGTCCTGGCTGGCTGGAGAACAGCAACAGTAATCCCCTTGCACAAAGGGGGTCCATCACCTGACCCTGGGAACTATCGACCCATAAGCCTAACCAGCCTTATCTGCAAGGCCATGGAAAGAATTATCATGGATCTTATCCACAAGGACATAGGTGGCCTTCAAACCCTTGACCCAACCCAGTTTGGTTTCATCAAGTGGTAGATCTTGCGTATTAAACCTAGTGGACTTATTTGAGAATGTCACCAAAGACCTGGATGAGGGAAAAACAGTACACACCACCTATCTTGATATAGCCAAGGCCTTTGACACAATCCCCATTCAGGTATCATAGAGAAACTCTCCCAGCTGGGGATTAACCCATACATTACTAGATGGGTAGCAAACTGGCTCACCGACAGAACACACACTGTCAAAGTTGAGGAGTCCACTTCCAACAGTAGACCAGTTGCTAGTGGGGTACCACAAGGATCTGTGCTGGGCCCTCTACTGTTTAGAATCTATTTCTCTGAAGTCCAGGTGAAGGTAGATGGCCTGTGGCTTACCAAGTTTGCAGATGACTGTAAACAGGGTGCAATCACAGAGTCCCCCAATGATGATAACGTATTAGAGAAAGGGCTGACACAGACAAATGGTCGGTGTCAAACTCATGGACTAAATGTTAACACAAAAATGCCTCATTATTACCTTTGAAAAAGAAGTAGCCCTTGCTAATTATGATATAGCTAGCACCCCTCTAAGCTCAAACTCAGTGGTGTGAGACTTTGGAACACAGGTTGATAGCAATCTAAACTTCGATCACCATGTGTCCATAGTGGCAAGAAAACAATTCTACATTCTGCATCTCATAAGTAAGGGCATCACATCCAAGACCAGCAAGATCAGGGAGGTTATAGCTCTGCTGTACTTGACCCTTATCAGACCACTAATTCAGTACAATACTCCCTTTTGTATGTACCTCACCAGACACCTGCAGCAACTGGAGAGACCACCGAGGTTTCTAACCAAGAGAATCCAGGTCCTCCAAAACATGACATACATGGAAAGATTGAAAGCCCTGTCAGTGTGCTGTGTATCATACAGGCTGCAGAGAGGTGACCTGTACCTGGCCTACAGAGCAGTCTTGGACCCTACCCTAATGGAAATCCTGCACATCCACAAATCAAATGGGACAAGAATAATTTGCTCCAGGGATCTCAACCTAGCCTGTGACATTAACAGAACATGCTGGAGAGACAGATATATCTCCCAGAAACTGCTGCTCCTCCAGAATAAGTTCCCACTCCATTGTAGCAGAGCTCCTCAATGACCCTTCAAGGTCAACCTTGACAACTGGATGGGTGACCGTAAATTCACCTCGGTGGTGGTACCTATGTTCCTCATGAACAGGGGCAGTCTGTGCTGATCACAGAATTGTTCTGCTAACAACCATCTAACTATGGTCAATAAGGGTACTTGGGTTATTACACGGCTAGGCTTGCAAAGGCCCTAGGTCCATTAGCCTAGTAACATCCTATGAACCTATGAATTTCTACTTTTTGTCATATAGTCTATTTATGCCAGGGGTTCACCAGGGTGGCTTGCTTTTCTGGCTAAACCTGAGTTTAGTTCAGTCAGGTATTGCTGTTTCTATGCACTTGTTTAAGTGGTTGTACAGGGTATTTGTGTTTACTTCTGCATAGTCCTCCACGTTTTTGGGGTTAGGGAGATCTTAAAAATGATCATGTAATAGAAGGCTTTGGTGGTGCAGTGGTTAGAGTTGTTGCCTCACAGCAAGAGGTTCTACAGTTTGATTCTTGGCTGGGGTGCCTTCTGTGCAGAGTCTGTACATCTTTGCTGTGGCTGTGTGGGTCCCCTCTGGGTGTTTCTCTTTCTTCCCACATTCCAAAGACATGCAGTAGGTGGATTGGATACTCTAAACTGGCTGTAGATGTGTGTGCAAGTGAGTGGTATGGATGAACTACTGTGCAGGACTAGCTACCTGTTGGTTTAAACCTTGGCTCGAGATGATTGTCACTGTTGAAGTGACACCTCGACCTCATGTGCATAAGTACTGTATTGGGCTGAATGGTAAGCAATTCTAGTAATTTCAGGTATGTGGAATGATTTTCATAGTTCATGGTTGGGGACCTGTAGCTAGCAATTATATAGTGAAGTAAAAAATCAATCCAGAAAACCCAGTTAAACCAGTAACAGTTAGGGACTATTTTAACTACATCCTATTAAGTAATAGTTTGTCAAAGTTCAAGGCTCACCCTCACTTTGAGACCACAGATACCTATGCAGAATAATTCACAGAGTCCCTATACAAACATATGAATGGCTGCATAGAGACTGCCATACCTACCAGACTCCGAGCAAGCACTAAAAGCAACCCCTACTGGTGGAGTCCTCACCCAAACAAAGTATATAATGAAAGAAGAAAAATCATAGCTAAAATGAAGAAGAGCAACTCCTTTAAAGACAAGTGCTCACTTATACAACTAAACAAGAAACTAAAACGTCTAATTGAATCCAACAAGGCCAGCTATGAGTTCAGGACAGTCTCGCAGGCTAGGTACACTCACAAAGCCTTCTTTGGCTATGCCCAAAACATTAAGGGTAGCACAACAGCAGTGTACTGAACTGGTGGTGAAAGGTACCACCTTTACCAAACTGGGCAAATTTATTGGCTGTTATATTCAGCACAAACTTCACCCCAGACATCCCCCTAGTTCCACCATATGGAATCCCCTCCAGCATACTACCACTAACTATTAGTAAGGACCAGGTGCTGGCAGCACTCACTAAAGCCAAAAACACTGCCTCCATGGGTCCCAACAACATCCATGGTTGCTTCCTGAACAGTCTAAGACATGACCTAGCAGGACCACTTGAGGCACTCTTCAACTACAGCCATGAAACAGGCTACATTCTAAATGAATACCCATTCCCCTCCACAAGGGCAGACCATCAGCTGAGCCAGAGAACTACAGACCCCATTAGTCAATACCCTGCATATGTCCTCTTAAACATGCATGATTATTTTCTTTTTTTAATAAAATTGCTGATGTTTGATATGCCATTAATGCACTTCTTGTTGTTCTCTCCAAATAGCAGACGTACATAGCAAAACATTTTTTGTGCTTAACTTCATCCAGCAGTCCATTTCAATGTATCATACCAGGATGATATCCAAGTAGAAGTATTCCCTTTACATGTCCATTTAATGTTCAAATATGGCATAGGTGTTTTGCTTTTTAAATAACACCATTTCTCCAATGTGATGTTTGAGCTCGGAGTCTTTTACAAATTATCAATAAAGTCCACCTCATCCACCATTCTTTTCACATTAGACATTTTTAGCCCATATGTCGCAACCTCTTAAAGCATTAAAAATCATAGAACTGCCCTTTAAAAACATTGCAGTGTGTCAGAAAGAGTTTTTTTCTTATTTTTCAAACAGAAGATCTTTGTATACTACTACACCCATAACTCAGAACCTCTTAATGCAGGAAATTTTGACTAGCCAAAAACAATGGGGGATCAAAGGTTTAAAACAAGAACAGATTTTGTTTTTAATAATAAATATTGCACTTATAAACTTTGGGAGTTGCTAGAATAATAGGTTTTACATTTAGTATGCATTTTCTGAAGTATATGAGGTCTGAAACAAAACTCAACTATCTGTCATTATTTACTATTTAGTGACTGCAGTCCTTTATGATTTGTCAGAAAACCACAAATTGTTTGACAAACTAACCAAAAATATAAAACAAAAAATCTTGACATTCTGCAAAAATCTGAACAGTTGAGAGATATGATTGACTACACCTGTAGTCATTAGGAGATCTTTGTTTGTATAGCCTTACTTTATCATGTATTTAATAAAGCATTTACATAAACAGGCCTGACTTTATAATTTTATAGATGTAAGAGAAGCAAGGCTGAAAATACACTGGCATCCAAAACCCCTGACTTAATCAGGTGGTGTTGCCTCAAAATCCACAGCAAAAAAAAAATAATAATAATGGGTACATTATTATGTTTTTATTTCACAGAAACATTAGCCACAGCTCGTATTCTAGATTGCTTACTCAATTACACCTTAGTCATCCAAAATCAGGATTAAAGCAACTAGCAAACAGACAATCATTTCATCCATTGATAGCCTCAATACCCAGCCCCTCACTCACACAATATCCGGTAATGACCCTGCTTGGAAGAAATAATGCTTAAACTAATGCTTTTTTTCCACAGCTTGCATTTCAGCTTGCTTTACTCAATTACACAAAAATATATTGTGTTTCATTAGAAGACAGTCAGTGTTTCCTAGTCACTAGAGCAGATATTATAGTGAGCATGTATATCCCTCAAAATGCTTAAAAGAAGACAGTCATGTTTTAGCATCAATTAATTTATTGTACATCATTTACACAGAAGAAACAAAAATATATATAAATGTCTACTTTTACAAAGACAAAGCCACTAAACAACACAAAATCTGCATAAAATGTTACCACCAACAGAAATGTTGTTACGTGAGAAACTCACCGTGATAAGATTTTCAGATGATGTTTCTGTTGCTGGTACCACACAGAGGACTTTTTTCTCAAATGTTATGCATCTTTCAGCATCTGATCCCATTTAGTGCCGTGTTCTATGGATGAGAATCTATACCCAAATTCTGAAGGTATTTACTGTATATGCATTTGTGTGACACAAGTCTTTACAAAAGTTGTATTTGCACAAGTACTAATACACATCGAGAGACAATGTCTCCTGAAACCATAGTAAAGGAAGGAACACGCAAACAATAGTAACAATATAAAGCCACACGGCTTTATCTATGAGATAAATCAGCCACTTAGAAAGTCAAGCCAGATGTGTCCCAACTCTCAACCTTTCACTAATTTTATCTGAGGTCTTTATCAGCTTCCCATAAGTTGCATGTCAACAACATAACTGCCATTTAGTTCTGACAGGCACTTCCATACATACAAAAAGATCTTCATATCAGCACTTGAAACTCATCTGATTCTTTTACACAAAACAAATGCCTTCAGAACAATCACCTATAGAAGCATAACTATCAACCTGTTAGCAAAAAAAAAAAAAATGGATAGAGCCTAAAATAATGGTGGGGGGGGGGGGCAAAGGCCCAAAATAGTGACAGATTTTACATTTTGCACTTATAAACTTAGAAAGTTATTAGAATAACAGAATTTGTGTCAATACGCATTTCCTGACTGCTATTAAGTCTGATGTTGACTCTTCAAAAGTCCATGTTCTTTATTGTTCCACTTTGATACGGTCTGTCACACATTCAGTGTTAAGATGTTTTTAACTAATATCCATGATAGATAAAAGGAAAAATAATTCTTTAAAATGCTTTAAATCAATATTGTATAGGTATAAAATAACACATTTAACCATTCTACGAACTTCCTAGTTGAAGTTGCTAGTAAGCTGTTCTACATTTTGCCCATTTGTTCCACATTATGAGCACCAGTGTCCCACATTTTGGAGTTGGAAGGTTTAGAGCTATGAATATTGAAACACATTAATTCATCTAATGACTTATTTTTAATTAATGCATTTTATCATCCTGTGAACTTCCTAGCTAAAATTTGAATCCACTGTAAGTGTTCCACATTTTGCCCATTTGTTGTGAAAGGTAGTGTTCCACATTCTGGAGACAGAAGGTTAATTGCTATGTTCAAAACAATGATTTGCCAAAAAAACACACATTTTATGAGGAACAGACCAAAAACCTAAGGCAAATATCTGGACCTTCTGCTGTGTGGCTGCAGTATTAAACGATCTTGCTTGCTGCCTTTTGCACCTTCAAAATTCAGAAATCCAGAATCTGCATGTCTCAGCATTGAATATTGCCACCATGGTGCCACATGACCCTTTTACACAAGGCACGTAATATGCGGGACAGCCATGTACAGTCATGGACTACCAACTCTCCTTCCTAATGGTCAGGCATGTTAGTATTCCCTGTAATGAATTTTTGGCAGTAAACAGCATTCTGCGTGCATGCACAGTGAAAGATGTTGAAGTGTCTGTGAGATGATGTTAGAATTCAGTGTTACTTGGATGCTTCACTTTTAAGTGTTTAAATAACTTTTCCCTTTAACTTTTGTCCTTCAAGACATGCTTCATCATTCTTATTTCATATTACCTAAACAAACATAATAATAATAATAATAATAATAATAATAATAATAATAATAATAAAGAAAGCATGTGTTATTATCTTTGTTTAGGCAATAAAAAATAAATAAATTAGCAGGATTTATTTAGTGTAGGGAGTGTTCAGCATTTCAGTGTCCACCCATGCAATGCCACTGCTTTCCTTGTTGTTCTGTTGTGGGCTGTTTCTGTGGTTCAAACCAAATACTAAATAAATACCCTGAGAGGTGACCACGGAACCATCCAAACGCCAGTATGTTCTATTGTCCAGGCATAGGTATAAATTAGATAATCCAAGATAGAAAAGACACTATGCGTACTGCCAGCGTTTAAAAGTGAAATGGAAAATATTTTATTAATGCATGCTATATATAGGTGAGCGCTTTTACTGAGGCTTCGTCAGACAATTAAAATTCAAAAGCAATCAATTGAGAGTTTTTATACACAAGTTAATCACATGTATAGTCATCTGATATAAGCAATTCAACTTTTAAAGTTACATCCTAGTCTTTGTATTAAAAAGTTTCGCAGTTTGCAACAAACACCCCATCAAAGATGAAATAATAGGACTTAGTTACACTATGTATAGTTAAGTCCCACTGTTTGTATATGTGAAAAAACGTGTCATAGATGTTATAAATGTGTGTATAAGTTATATGTAATAAGGAGCACATAAATACATTCTATGACTGCAAGATAAATGCTGTGCAGTCAGTATTATATTTACAATAGCCGTCTATCAGCTACACTCGTTTCACACGTTATAAAAAAAAAAACAAGTAGGTGTAGCGATCATAGTTTATAAAGATTATAAACTTGTTAATATCATTAAAAATTTTTCATTACATAATTTTTTAGCCTAAGCCTAAAAAATAAACATTAAAATAGCAACACCGGCACCTCGGCAAATCCGAGATGCTGCAATCGACTAGGCAAATAATCCATATGCTTGGCATTCAGGCGTTACTTCATGCATCAGATAAATACAGCCCTATACATATGCCGACAAAAGCTATATGATAGTAGCTGTCATGCCCACTAGCATTGTGCAACACCACACTTCATTAGAACATTATAATACACCATTCTAACAAATATCTCATGCTTACCTATGTGAACACTACTACATGGAAAAATATGAATATAAACACTTATATAAAATATATATAAAATGATGGCAGATTCAAAAAACTAAACATCTAATTAATAATCTAATTAATAAAGGCACTATGATGTGTCTGAAACATTACAATCAAACCTAACCTTAAACACTACCCTCCATCCTTAGATGTACTAATCTTGTGTAAAGGATTGGATGGCGTTGGATATAGTGTCTACAGATACTAACCGATCATATAAAAATATAATTTTGATGTTATCTGCTTGACCATCCTAAAATGACTGCAGTGGGATAATTCATCAGGCTATTATTAAACATATTTACTATTAATCAAAAATATGATAGTACTGAATAAAAATGATAATAATAATAATAATAATAATAATAATAATAATAATAATAACTCTATGTATTACTAATAAACTTTGGTTATCCACCAATTATTAATGGTCTCATTCATATTAATAATAAACTTACTGTTAGTAGACATAAGTGAAGTAATAACAAATTCAAAAAACTAAACATCTAATTAGTAAAAACTTTATAATGTGTCTAAAACACTTCAACCACTACCCTCCATCCTTAGGTATATAAATCATGTATAAAGGATGGGATGGCATTAGATATAATGTCTACAGGTACTAAATGATCGTATGGAGATACAGATTTGATGTTATCTACTGAGCCATCCTAAGGTGGATACAGTAACATAATTCATCAGCCGATTAATAAACATATTTACTATTAATGGCAATACTGAATAAAAGTGATTTTTTTATATATATACATATATTACTAATACTCTATAGTTGACCATCAATTATTAGTGCTCTTCATTCATATTAATAATAAAAATATTCTTATACTATCAAACAGTTACTTGGAAACAATACAGTCGAATGACTGAAAACAAAATAAAGACTTTTTTAAATAAACAATAGAGTACATTTGGGTTATTGATACCATTAATCCAGATACCTATGATAATTGCCCATAAAACGTTTGTAATATTGTATAACTGTGATAATCAGCTAACCATTACCTTCAGCCTCAATATAAAAAAGCACCGTATTCCAAGATTATTCTAAATTCATCTTATCATGACTTATAGATGTCTTGGACAAACAACTGCTATATTTCATTGAAAACAAACATTCATGATGTCACTCTTGCCTCAGCACATTACTCACTGTTCTGCTCACTTATGAATAGAGGTATAAAAGAGGTCATTCCCATCTGTTACAAAACAGCAATAAATTTAAAAATAAGCCAACATGGTGGAACATCCATCAACCTTAAATGAAAAAGGAATAGCTTTTATCTCATTGTAAAAAAAAAATCCTCTCTCACACTTGTAAACGCAACTTTAAAGTATTAACAACGCCATGAGGTATACAGGTAGTGAGTACTAAAAACAGAAATTAATGTTGAATTACTTCTGCTGATAAGGGCAATCACAAGGCCTTCTTCAAATACATTAGGAAACTCAGAAGTAACTTCCACTTCTATTTCAAACATATCATCAATGGTGCATCTCAGTCCAATTTATAAGCTACAGTTAATATCCTTGCTGATAAACTGATCTGCAACTTCAGTCCTTTCACAAATTACATGTCCTCCACAATTTCCTCAACTGTACTACCTGTTATCACACTTGATTAAGTAGATTGTGCACTTTCCAAAACTAAAACCACTAGCTCTATGGATATTAACAAAATAGCAGGCTGTTTTATTGCATGTCTCAAATACTATATAGACCAGTATCTCCCAAATCTGCTTAAACTTAATTTTTCCACAGTCTTCGTATCTGAAACTTGGAAAACAGATGCACTTATCCCTCTGCAAAAGGGCAGGCTATGTACCTGTAACTTGCGGAATCAACTGCAGTTATCCCTCTCTAGAAGGGCAGGGTACGTACCTGAAACTTGTGGAATCAACTGCAGTTATCCCTCTCTAGAAGGGCAGGCTACCTACCTGAAACCTGGAAAGCAGATGCAGTTATTCTTCTCCAGAAGGGCAGGGTACATACATGAAACCTGGAAAGCAGATGCAGTTATTCTTCTCCAGAAGGGCAGGGTACATACATGAAACTTGGAAAACAGATGCAGTTATTCCTCTCCAGAAGGGCAGGGTACATATCTGAAACTTGCAGAATCAGATGCAGTTATCTCTTTCCAGAAGGGCAGGCTACCTACCTGAGACTTGGAAAGCAGATGCAGTTATTCCTCTCCAGAAGGGCAGGGTACGTACCTGAAACTTGGAAGACAGATGCAGTTATCTCTTTCCAGACGGGCAGGCTACCTACCTGAAACTTGGAAAACAGATGCAGTTATCTCTTTCCAGAAAGGCAGGATATGTACCTGAAACTTGGAAGACAGATGCAGTTATCTCTTTCCAGAAGGGCAGGGTACGTACCTGAAACTTGCAGAATCAGATGCAGTTATCTCTTTACAGAAGGGCAGGGTACCTACCTGAAACTTGTACAATGAGATGCAGTTATCAGTCTCCACAAGGTTATGCAAACAACTGACCCCATTAACTATAGGGCTATCGACCTCACTAGTATGGCATGCTACAAATATAAAAAAACTGAACTAGTCAACCACTGATAAAACCTAAGGCAAAGCTTATTTGGTTATACACTTTCCTACAAAAAAGAAAAAGAACCTTTCAATTAATCACTGGAGACATGATTTAAAGTTTTACTCTGGCATTTAGAGGGAAATTATAAATCACAGAAAAGTTTATTATTTGATGTTGAAGAATTATTTAATGCTTATTATCACCCTACGTTTTATAAAAGAAATCTAAACTGTATGTCAAAAGAAAAAAAAAATGACAACACTGGGTAAGAAAACTAAAGCAAATTAACACAATCAAATATTTTGAGTAAAGTACACTCTTTTCTCATTACAGGCACTGACAGCATACATTGCAGCATCATGAGTTTTAGTTTTCAGCTACCTGAAGACCAGTACCAGTTAAGGTTCAGAGAAATTTATAACGTGTTTTAGACTGTAGCTTAATGAATGAATATGCATTGTTTCACAGTACTACAATGATAGTAAATTATATAGTGAACATAAATAGTTTATCCACCATATCTGAAATTCATTTATTAGCAGTATTGCTTTCACATGTCCATGGTTTTATAGTTTTGGTGAACAAGCTCAAACTGTATTGGCCATAAGAGAGCTTTATGGACTGGATTCCATTTTGGAATCCTCAGGTGCCCATGAAGTCATCAAGTTCTTATTGAAATTATGAATTATGAATAACTGAGAAAGGTAGATTATTTCCCGGATATGGGGCCTTTGAAATACGAAATGCTCACATTTCAAGCAAAGGTTGGCATTTAATTTTTTTTTTTTTTGAGGATGGAGTGTCCTTTTAATGTTCATATTACTAGGGCAATATTCTAAGCAAAGATTTTAAATACTGAGAGATATTTAATACATACATGCAATATGTTTTCTCTATGAAGATTGTAAGATACAGATGGGAGAGAGAGAGAATTGCTGTCTCTATAAGACAAGCCTTAAAGCTCTTGATTGCCTTTGCGAGGGATGTTTCTACCTTTTTGGCAACAGATTGCATGTAAAAAGGTTACAGAATAAGGCACAATATTCTATAACTAGTCTGATAAGAGCTGTGTGAAGACAAATAGTTACCTTTCTGGTATGTGAGTAGGTTACAAAACAGAGCACAATATTCCATAACCAGTCTAATAAGAGCTGCACACAGGGGGATATTTACCTCCCTGGCATGTGAGTAGGTTACAGAACAGAACATAGAGTTCTATAACTGGTCTGATAAGAGTTGTACACAGGAGGACACTTACCTCCCTGGCATGTGAGTAAGTTACAGAACAGAGCACAGTGTTCTATAACTGGTCTGATAAGAGTTGTACACAGGAGGACACTTACCTCCCTGGCATGTGAGTAAGTTACAGAACAGGCCACAGTTCTATATAACTGGTGATATAAGAGCTGCACACAGGGGGATACTTACCTCCCTGGCATGTGAGTAAGTTACAGAACAGGCCACAGTGTTCTATAACTGGTTTGATAAGAGCTGTACACCGGGGGACACTGACCTCCCTGGCATGTGAGTAGGTTACAGAAAAAGGCACAGTGTTCTATAACTGGTCTGATAAGAGCTGTACACAGGGGGATACTTACCTCCCTGGCATGTGAATAGGTTGCAGAACAGGGCACAGTATTCTATAACTGGTCTGATAAGAGCTGTACACAGGGAGACACTTACCT
>NC_056746.1:1410459413-1410569413 GCF_019279795.1 Protopterus annectens | reverse complement strand
CAATGACTGGTCTAAGAAGTGCCAAGTACAATGTAAAAGTGACCTCTTTGGACCTAGATGCTATACTTTTGCTTATAAGTTGCACAACATAGAAAGACTTCCTTACTACAGGACATACATAATGGTCAAAGGCCAATTCACTGTCTACATGTGTTCTCAAATTCTTGACCAATGGGACTAATCTCAGTGGTGTATTATCAATGTGGTAATTTGCGGAGGTGTCTGCGCCCCCCCCCCCGCAAAAAAAATATAGTTTGCACTTATTGGCACTGAGTTTTAGGCCATGATTCTTGCCTTAATTAGTGGTTAGTGTCAAGCCTTCTTAGAGGGTATTTGTGTCTTTGGGGATTCATTTACTGCACCTAGTCTGCAATCAGTTGGTCGGATAGATGCATTTGACACTAGCTTTAACTTCGAAGGAGAAGATGTCAAAAAAGAGCAACGCCAGCACTGTTGTACTCCACTGGTGACCAGCCTCCTTGTGGAGGTAGACACCTTGTCCTGACTTCCTGTTTCTATGTGTAAGCCAGCTGGCCAGGTCTATATTACCAAATCGAAAAAACTGAAAAATGACCGGCTTTAACATCAAAAATGCCATTCATCGAGGTGTTTATTGTGAGATCGCAGTACAGTGAAGACTGGAAAATTTGGCCTTTCCTCACTGTAATGCAATCTCAGAGTTGGTATATATAATTAGAAGGGGGTGTGGGGGGCACAGCCCCCCATAAGAGCGACTTCCATGAATGGCATTTTCAATATTAAAGCCGTTCGCTTTTCAGTGCTTTTGATTTGATGATATAGGCCCGGCTATCCAGTGGATGACATAGGAGTTTATACCTAATTTGTTAAGCTTGTCTACAATGTCTGAGTTGAGTATTGACTCTAAATGCCATGCCAGGTCAAGGAATGTAGGTTGCATCACTTTGCCCTCATCCATTGTTATGGTGACCTTTGCAAAGAAGTCTTCCAATGTTGAGTATGTATGATTTGCCCTTGATATAACTAAACCGAGTTAGTCCAGCGTCTGAAGGTTTACTATACCATAATTTATCAAATCTATGATTATTCTTTTCATGGCTTTGCATATGAGGTTAGTCAGGCTTATGGGCTGATAGCTTTCTGTGTCCATTGATAGCCTGCCCTTGTGCAGAGGAATAACAGTTGCAGTCCTACATTTATTCAGCACTGAATACTGTTTGAGGCTATGGTTGGATAGTGATTCAAGTAGGCCTGATAGGTCATGCTTCATGCTATTAAGGGGACATTCTGGGATCCTGGAATATTACTTGGTGCCATCAATGCAGTGTCTTTGGCCCTAGAGAATGCTTTGAGGAGTTATAGTTGGATAATGGCTGGATGTATTTCTTGAGTGGTGTCTGGGGTAAAGTTGATATGACTTGAAGCTGAATTTTTCAGCCAATAGATTTGCAATACCCTCTGGCTCAGTATAAGTGGGCATGTTTACAATTAGTTCAGCAAATGTTTGTGTATTACCTTGGAGGTCACAGACATAGCTGAGGAATGCCTTATGAATGTCCTTAACTCGTGAAGCTACGTTTACCTCAGACCTAGTTGTGGTTTCCTTATTTAATACCCTGAGCTGCTTATTTAGTTTGATGATGAAGTTCTTACTTTGCTGGGAATTGTGCTTCCTATTTTTGAACACAATTTTTTTCTTTCTTCTGTCGTACAATCAGTTGATGCTGGGAATCGACCATTGTAGCTTAGTTTTTAAGATTGTCCTCTGCTTATTTTCAGATGGTTACAGACTCTTGTATCATGCATTCAAAAGAGACAATGAAGTGATGTATGAGTTCAAGATATTTATTGTACATAAACATATCAGAAACTGTAACTGGAACATGTACTTAAACTAAATGATTCACACATTACTTCAAACACACTTGCATATGCATCTCCATTCATGACCACATTTACTCTGGCTGACTGTACAAAATGGCACTGCTCTTGCACGTGCTCAGTACTTACATGAACACACTACCTGGCTACAGTGGCTGACTAGGATCAATATACACACTGATCTACAGTTACCTCTGCATGTATGCAGCTGTATACATGATTGTAAAGTACTTAACCTATTGTTAAACTGTGTTTTTATTAACTTATAATATTCTTTTACTCATCTAAAACTCCATATCTCTGTAGTCTTTTTGTAATAACTTTTGTTTTATTTATTATAAGTTTCACTGGCTTAGTCACTTTTTTACACTGTTGAGTGAGATAGATTTGACTGATGGTTTCCTTCAGGATAAGCTATCCTAGTAATTCTACCTACCATCCATCTTCCCTAACTAACCTTTGTTGGTCAAATATTTATAAATTGTTTTCACTTTATCACTTCTTGCTAATCTATTTAACTAATTTATCATATTTTAATTATGATTTACCATTCCTTTTTAATACCGATTCTCAGTAATTATATATTTGAAATACATTTGATGGATCATTCAGAATCTGTTACCTCAATAATTACCTTCATATACTATAGCAATTTTAAGTCTAATAATCATGCTTGAAAGTAGGCCTCACTATTTTTATTTCGTTCCACCCTCCTTTTTTAAATATAGAGTGATTTCTCTAAAATCACATTTTAAATATAAAAATTTTAGTAGACCACAAATATTATTTTTAATTGCCCCAGGTAAAAATGAATTAACTTATCTACTTATTAGAGCACGAGTGTATTAAAACTGTAATATTTTTTCACGTGACTTAAAAATGACATACTACTGGTCAAGATTATTATCTTTTGTACTAGTCATAAACTTTAAAATTTTAGATACCGGGACTCATAAATTAAACTGTAACAACAACTAGGAATCACTGAAATGTGAATCAGGCTTTTCAACAAATTACATTTTGTCAGGCATAGTTGTTTAGTGAATGACTGGTTGATTTATCACTTGTCAGTTGGCACTATAATCATATTATGTTTCCTTGACTATAGGCTTTTAGAATGGTGCTTCACTTTAATCACTGCTGTATGACTGTGGAGTTAAGTGCACAGGAGTGGGGGTGAAAATCCTCATAGTCCTCATATTGAGAGTGGAACATTTTTGTTAAGTTTGTTGTATTTTATTTTAGTTTAACTATTTTTATGCAGCATCTTTGCATTTTTATAATAATATTTTAAGCATGTGTATATTATGATTTATATTAATTATCAGGTTTTCAGAAACTCAAAATTGATATGGAGGAGACCATGTGATTGAGTTTCCAAAAACTCAAAATTAACAAAATGAATTGAACAAATCTACATTTTTGCAGGGGTGCAAGCCCCTCAAACCATCCTGCAAATTATATATACCAACTATAGATCACACTACAGTGGAGAAAAGGGTAAAATCCCCATTAAAGCACTTTTATGTACATCATGATACAGTGGGAGTTGATTGGTATATATATATATATATATATATATATATATATATATATATATATATATATATATATATATATACTGGGTGATTTCAACTACCCTGCCATTAACTGGGAAAACTACTCGGGTACCAACACCTTTTCCCAATGGTTCTTGGAATTCATAAATTCCAATGCCCTGGATCAATTAATCCATTGTCCCACCAGGGGCTCCAATATCCTATATACACACACATATATATATATATATATATATATCTATATATATATATATATATATATATACACACATATATATATATATATATATATATATATATATATATATATATATATGTTCATAGGTTGGTACTAGGCTATCAGCTCTAGGGCCTATACAAGCCTAGCCATAACAATTCCCTGGATATTTCTTCCCACAATATTTACTTCCTTGGACCCGTCTAGCAGGGCGACTGACGTGATTCCCGCGGTGAATTTCCTATCTCCCATCCAAACGTCAAGGTTTCTTTTGAACAGCACCAAGGAGGCGCTCT
Organism: Protopterus annectens; assembly: GCF_019279795.1. Classification (NCBI taxonomy): domain Eukaryota; kingdom Metazoa; phylum Chordata; order Ceratodontiformes; family Protopteridae; genus Protopterus; species Protopterus annectens. The sequence goes on along the minus strand of NC_056746.1, from coordinate 1,410,565,481 downwards.
GCTTGACATGTATGGGCAGTCTATTCCAGAGTATGGGGAGTCCCTGGGTCAGGAACCTATCCCTCCAGCATGTTTTGTTCATTGTGATGACAAGGTTTAGATCCCTAGAGCATGTGGCTCTGAGGGATTGGGATATCTTTAAGTGGAGCATGTCCAACAGCTCAGGGTTTGACATGGTCTTGTATGTTAAGCAGAGATCACCTCTGAATAGATGATATGCCACAGAGTATAGCTGGAGTTTTTTTAGACGGTCAGTACAGGGCATCTACTTTAGGCCTGTGATTCTTTTAGTGAGGTATTTCTACAGCCTTTCCAGCTGTTGTAGATGTCTTGTGAGGTAAATACCAAATTGGGCGTTGTACTCTATAATGGGTCTAATAAGGGATAAATACAGTTGGACAATGACCTCCTTTTTTCTGGATGAAAAGCCCTTAGTGATGAGGTGTGCCACATAGAAGGATTTCCTGACTGTTGTGGCAATGTGGTTATTGAAGGTGAGACCACTGTCCACCTGTGTCCCTAAGTCTCTCATCACACTTTTGGTGTTTAGTGTACTGCCACCTATGTAGTAATTCATGGGTACATGTTTTTTCCAAAAGGGGATAACTATACATTTCTTGGCATTAAGCTTGAGCCCATGGCTCTGGCACCAAGCATCTGTTTCTGTAAGGCCTTTTTGTAGAATATCCACATCATTTGGGGATTCAATAATGGCTCCCAGTTAGCAGTCATCTGCAAACTTTGTTAGCCAGAGTCCATTAGTGTATGCCAAACAAGAGCAGTCCCAGGACTGAACCCTGAGGTACTCCACTTGTCATTTGTCTGGAGCTGGATTTGGAGTTGGAGTTGGCTACTTTTACAGTCTGGGTTCTGTCAGTAAGCCAGTTGGCAACCCATCAAGTGACGTGGGGATTTATGCCCAGCTTAGTAAGTTTATCTATGATTCCAGAGTGGGGGTGGTGTTGAAGGCCTTGGCAAGGTCCAGATAGGCTGGGTGGACCACCTTACCCTCGTCCACAGCTCTGGAGACTGATGCAAAGAAGTCAGTCAGGTTTAGGAGACAAGATCGGCCCTTCACAAACCCAAACTGGGTGGGGTACAGTGTTTGAAGGTTGCCAGTGTCCTTGTTTATAAATTCCATGATAATGCATTCCATGCCCTTGCAGATCAGGCTCATCAGACTGATGGGACAGTAGTTCCTGTGATCCAAGGTGGATCCCCCCTTGTGGAGTAGGATAACTGTAGCTGTACCCCACTCTGTGGGCACAAAGCTTGAGGTGAGGCTATGATTAAACATGACACGTAGGTGAGGTGCCAGTTCATTTTGTAGTTCATGTAGTACACAGCCCGGGATGTCATCTGGTCCCATGGATGCTGTATTCTTAGCTTTGGAGAGTGCAGTTTCTACCTGTGTGGCCGTGATTACCGGAATTTGGCAATCTTTTGGTATTGAGATGGGCCCTTTAGGGGGTGAGAGGTGGGTTAAGTTTGCATTAAATCGATCTGCCAGGATATTGGCAATATCCTTGGGAACAGTAATATTTAATGCCATTCTGTTGTAGCTCAGAGCATATATGAGCATTGCCATTTAGATTCTTGACATAACTCTAGAATGCCTTGTGGTTGTCTTTGGAATTTTTGGCAATTTTATTTTTGTAACTAGCTTTGGAGGATTTTATGAGGGATCTCAGCTTCTTACTAAGGCTCGTGAGGGAGTTTTTTGCATCCTGGTATTTTCCTCTTTTCTGCAACAGTTTCTTTCTTCTGTTGTATAGTTTGTTTATGGCAGGGGACCACCAGACTGGCTTCCTTTTTTTGAAGGAGAGCATCTTGGTTCTATTTGGGATGGCATGATTCATGCAGGAGTGGATGTGCTCGTACGGTGCCTTAGTGTAGGATTCGACAGTCGAACTTTCAGCTCCCATCTGCATGGGTGTCATGAAGTTTGTCACTTCTGACTTGAGTAGCATGAAGCTGGCTTTGAAGAAGTTTTTTACAGAGGTTTCCTTACTGGGGGGTGGGGGTGGGATGTGAATGTCAAGGGTGATTTGCTTATGGTCAGACCTGACCAATGAGGGGGTGACCACTGGTGTGGAGCATCTATCTCCCATGTTGGTAATGACCAGGTCTAGGATATTGGAGCCCCTGGTGGGACAATGGATTAATTGATCCAGGGCATTGGAATTTATGAATTCCAAGAACCATTGGGAAAAGGTGTTGGTACCCGAGTAGTTTTCCCAGTTAATGGCAGGGTAGTTGAAATCACCCAGTATTAGGGTGTTTGGTTGTATCTTAATATTGTCCAGTATGTTTAGAAAGGTGTAGTGAGAATCTTGGGGCACGGTGGGGGATCTGTAGCAAGTTACAATTTGGATTGCAGTCTTACCTAGTGTTAGTTGCACCTGGAGAATTTCATATGCATTGTGTTGGGCAACTAACCTGGAGGTGTGAATCTCCTTGGTGAATATGGACACTCCTCCACCTTTAGTGTTTTGGTCTTGGTTTGGTGGCTGAAAAGTGTGGTAAGAGTTGTAGCCTGGTATTGCAGGGGTGCTCTCTGGAGCCTTGAACCAGGTCTCAGTTACTGCACAGATATCAATGTTTTCCATTTTTAGGAGTGCCTCGAGAGAGTGCATTTTATGGTTTAGACTTCTAGCATTGAGTAGCATTACCTTCAGATTTTGCATGTTTGTATCGGTTAAAGTGGTGGCTTTGCCTTTGAACTTTGCCTAAAAAAGGCACTATAGGGGTGGCGAGACCTTTAGCCAGTAACATGAATCCTAGGGGTGACAGGTGCAGACCATCTCTGGCAAAGTATTGTGGTTTGTCAATCATGTAATCTCACGCAAACAGATACTGGATCGATCCCCTTTGAATGACACCAGAAGCTTCGCCAGTTGTTGAAGTCAATCATTTTGTCCTTATTCTGTGGTATCATTCTGGGCAAAGGCAGGATGCTACTCAGGGCTAGGGTCATACCTGCCTGGGCCACATGATCTGAGAGCTCTTCCATGTCTCTTTTCATTTAGTCCAGGGAGGTATATCTCAAGTCATTCACTCCAACATGGACAATGACAGAGTCGTATTTGTACTTGTTGTGGAGTGAATTGAGTGTGTGTGTTATGTGGCGGATCCTGGCACCCGACAGGCAGCTGACTGTAATTTTCTCCTTGTTCAGCCTGGTGAGTGGGACATCAGTGTGACTGACTATAGAGTCACCTACGACTAAAGTGTTGGGCGCATTGTCTTGCCTTAAGGGCTATTGTTGGGTGGCACACTGGTGTTGTGAGCTATGTGTCACTTCGGTTGTGACTGGTGTTTGTTTGCGTTTCAGCTTCAGAGGCCCTTGTTGCTTGGGCAGGTTAATGTTAAGGGCCTCCACATATGTGGGTTTCATGCTGCTATGTGTGGGTGTTGATGGTGTGGGTTTTGAAGGGCTATGTGTTGCTTGAGGTGTAGTGCAGGTGTTAACCTTCTCCTCTTGACTGTCTAGCACAATCTTGGCTGGAGAGAGCTTTACTTCCAGTTTGGCTATGTAAGTGCATCTCTCACAGGTTGTAGTGTTAGGTGGTAGAAGGAGAGGGTTGTCTGTGTACATGAGGTATTTGCTGCACTGCCCCAGTATGCCTAGATTCACCAGGTGGACAGGAGAAATCACCAGAAGCTGACCCTTGAACATACCTGTTAGGTGCTTTTTTGTAAGGTACAAGAGCTGTTTTCCCTTACCGTTGCAAGGTACTTTGCAATTATAGGCTGTTTAGTGCCTACGATTAATTTCTCCTTATTAACAAGGAGAGCTGAGTGCTTGTATCAGTTAAGGCTTCCTAGTGCTTTCCAGCAGATTCTACAGCAAGTGCTAGTCACAGGGGTTCAGATTTTAGTGCTACTACTGAGAAACCAGCTAGTTGTAAGGAAGAATTTGAAAAGCAGACTTTCTGGCACCTGGAATAGTTTAACAATAGCCTGGCAGTACTGCACGATGTGAAAAATGAGCAAACGTGCATTTTTAAGCCAGAAAGTTGAAAGTGATAGAAATCAGCAAAAAATGGCTTAAATTACAATTTCAGAGCTGAAAACCACTCCTCTAGTGTCAGACAGGCGGTACAATGCTCACCACTCCCACTGGTAAGCAGTAGGACTTCCCTCTACCACAGCAATGTCTGGATATAAATTTGCAGGGAGTTAGGGACAGCCCCCACATCAGAGAGTCTTCTAGAACTCAGAAATAAATGAAGGAAACAAGACAGCAAGACAGCTTTTAGTCTCTTTGGACTATTTGAACTGTGCTGATATAAGACATAGTTGTAATAGGTTTTATACACACACACACACACACACACACACACACACACACACACACACACACACACACACACACACACACACACACACACACTTACATGAGTACTGTGCGTTTGGTCAACTGATGTGCTAGTCAATAGCTGTAATTGCAGGGCTGTTTGTTTGAATGTCTGATTTATTAAACAGACATTTGGTTGGATATTTACTTTGCTAAGACAGGTAAGTGGGATGTCTTCTAGGGCTGTGTGTGTTTGTGTAAATGTGTTTGGGTTATGGTAAGGGTTAGGTAAGGTAATAGATTAACTATGTGTACAATACCGAGTATTTAGGCTAAGGCAAGGGTTAGGTTGGGGGTAGATTTAGAGAGTGCGTATGTGTGTGTGTGTGTGTGTGTGTGTGTGTGTGTGTGTGTGTGTGTGTGTATAAAACCTATTACAACTATGTCTTATATCAGTACAATTCAAACTTCCCAAAACACTGCCACTACACAAGACAGCTCAGACACTCACCATGCAAGTGTGTGCTCGTGTGTATATATATATATATATATATATATATATATATATACACACACACACACACACACACACACACACACACACACACACACACACACACACACACACACACACACACACACACATAGCCGGCCTTAGGCATAAGCCAACTAGGCGGCCTCCTAGGGCGCCGCTCTAACAGGGGTGCTTTTTAACATTTATTTGCTATAAGTAGACCAGGATGGGGGCACCGAGTGGTGTGGTGAGGGGCGCCGTGTAACCCTTTTGCCTAGGGCACCAGTTGACCTAAGGCCGCTCCTGACACACATATACTACATGTATCTCAGAGAACATCAAAACATCATACCACACAGTTGTAAAACTCATCTAATTAAATAATTCCCAAAACACACCCATCTCCATTCTTTCAAATCTAAGCAAACTTTTAGCAAAATAATAAAATGTCTGTACCCAAGTCTCTTGCTAAATCCAGCATTACCACTTCCTTTCTTTCAAACAGCATGGATTCTGGCTTGGATGAAGTTACATCAGCACTTTGGTCTCCAACTGATGACATCCTGCAACACACTGATAAAGGATACCTGTGAGAATGTCTGTTTATAGACCAGACAAAGACATTTAACCTCATTGGCCACAGTCTTCCACTAGACAAAGTGAAACAAATATCTGCCCAGACAGCACTTCCTGGTTTTAAAAACTTCCATACCGACAGGCACTTCAGAGGTAAAATATGATCTTTACAATCAGAATCTGCACTTATTATTCTTGTCCCCAAAGTTTTGCAACTTTTTACCTCTCCCACTTATCCACTATGTAGATGACATGGTCATTTCCTGATCAGGTCACTCTCACAAACATTCATTCTCAACTCCAGTCAGACTTACATGAGTTTCAGCAATGGTTCCTAAACCATAAACTATTTTTCAACCCACCCAAGAACAAAAAATCTCTAGTTTTCTATCTCAAATAGCCAAGCAACAATCTGCAAGGGAATTCAGATCTCTCAACTATAATATGGATTACCCATGTTCTGCCCCCAAGAAAAACATCACCACACTCACGCCAATCCCCAACAGCATCTGCTGATTCACTACAAACTCACCCCTTGTGAGCATCACTGTATCACCTTAAAAAAAGCCAAATGACTAACCATAAAACTAAGATCTAATCTACTGTTAGGATCCCAATTCTACAAGCTACTCCATCTGCAGACATTTAATCCTCTTTCAGCTAATACCTTCATGGAAAAAATACCTCATACTACCTGAGACACTACTCACAATTCGCACCAACTCTCATTAACCCAGAACCATACTCCACAGCACTGCACATGCTTTGTCACACCAACTCTCATCACCCCAGAACCAAACTCCACAGCACTGTACATGCTCTGTCACACCACCTCTCATTACCCCAGAACCAAATTCCACAGCACTGCACATGCTCTCTCACACCAACTCTCATCACCTCTAGAACCAAACTCCACAGCACTGCACATGCTCTGTCACACCAACTCTCATTACCCCAGAACCAAATTCCACAGCACTGCACATGCTCTGTCACACCAACTCTCATTACCACTAGAACCAAACTCCACAGCACAGCACATGCTCTGTCACACCAATTCTTATTACCCCTAGAACCAAACTCCACAGCGCTGCACATGCTCTGTCACACCAACTCTCATTACCCCTAGAACCAAACTCCACAGCACTGCACATGCTCTGTCACACCAACTCTCATTACCCCAGAACCAAATTCCACAGCACTACACATGCTCTATCACACTAACTCTCATTACTCCTAGAACCAAACTCCACAGCACAGCACATGCTCTGTCACACCAATTCTTATTACCCCTAGAACCAAACTCCACAGCGCTGCACATGCTCTGTCACACCAACTCTCATTACCCCTAGAACCAAACTCCACAGCACTGCACATACTCTGTCACACCAACTCTTATTACCCCAGAACCAAACTCCGCAGCACTGCACATGCTCTGTCACACCAGCTCTCATACCCCTAGAACCAAACTGCATAGCACTGCACATGCTCTCTCACACCAACTCTCATTACCTCTAGAACCAAACTCCACAGCACTGCACATGCTTTGTCACACCAACTCTCATACCTCTAGAACCAAACTCCATCACTGCACATGCTTTCTCCTCTTGGACACTAACTCTTTGGCAAACTCTCTCCATTGACCTAAAGGAAATCAACAGCTAGTTCAAATTCAGAAAACTAAAAAAAAAACAAACAAAAAAAAGTCATCTTCATCCATGCCAAATCCTCCTCTTTCAACATTAGACATATGGCCTAACACTCTGTGCCTCTCTCCTTTACTCTTGTCCTCTCATTAAATTACTGTAGGTTGACTTACTTCTAATGTAAATATTACACTACAATTTGTTTGTTTAATGCAATGTGCATGTACAGTTTTTCTATGTAACTAATCCGAACTACTCTGTTATTGCTTACACATTTCTATCTTTTTTTGTGAAATACTTTGTATTTTACATTGGGCTGAGTCTGAAATTGGTCAATATTAATCAATTCACTACCCCATTAACAATATAAACAAAATCAATTATTTTATTATTATTATTATTATTATTATTATTATTATTATTATTATTAGAATTATTAATTAGGTTGCTTTTCTGTGCATTATTTATTTATGTTATGATGCTTACGTTAAACCTAAGTTTCAGGGACAGTCTTGATAACGGCTCAAAAATACATCATTCCTTTCCACAATTTTTTAGAAAAAAAGGTTGTACGTTGCACCCAATAAACACTGACAATAATTAGAGTTCTAGACTTCTTTTACTTCAAGAATGCATATTTATATGCTTTCTTTTAAAGTGGCAATCTCTCACCTTAATATCGTTAATATTTAAAAGTGCTGCTGATCGTCTCTGATTATTTCTATACATGGCCCTGTTTATGGAAGTAAGAGATTGTTAGCTATGCTTAGGTTGCACCTTTTTATATCCAAATATCCACACATCCCTTCTCTAATAATCTGGTTAATTATTTTACACATGATCAGTTATTAGGTTTATTATATTGATGTCATTGGGATATTTGGGTTTCAAGTTTATATATATTGTTTTTTTTTTTCAATTCTCTTCTCCATACTAACTGTCATTTTTTAATCTGTCATTTTGGTTTTAGGATTATGGTTTAGCCAAGAAATGAGTGAGAGATGGAAGAGCATTACTGAAGAGGAGCAGGTCATTTTTTTCCATGTCCCTTCTGAAACTTCTGAACTTTCAGAAGAGGCCTTGCAACATAGTGCTAAAAAAAGATTTATTGAACAAATAGCTGATTCGGCAGTTTCAGACAATGGGCCCACTCCAAAAAGAGCAAGATGGAAGACAGGGAAAGATGGTACAACTGTAAAAGAGGTATCTACTTCAACCCCATCAGGTATTGAACATTAACTGATTAAGCTGAGTTTGGGTGTAGCACAGGCCCAGAATGTACATGAATATTTAACAGGTTTCATTGAAGTTCTTAATTAGGAAGGGAGAACCAGGCTGTTTCATCTGGCTTTAGACAGGGATTTGCCTACCATGAGGGAGATATTTTCTGAGACAGAGGAAGTAGATGTGGACATTATGGAGTAATCCCTGTCTGAGAAAGATTTGCAATGGACATAATCCCATTGTTGAGACATTGCATTAGTCCATTCAGCTAAAACATCTTTGGACTGATGGTCTAAGTTGCAAGTACCATACCAGAAGCCACAAGATTTAGCAAAGATCTTTTTCTACAGTCGAGTAAATGGAGATGAATTTCAGGAGGCTACCCATCATTACCAACAACAACAACAAAATGTCTGATGAATCTGTTGAAGAGCTAGGTTAGTTCTTTTTCAGTAATTTTAATTCTTTCCTGATAAAAGACTAGTCTCAGAAAAAGCCAAGGCAACTCCTTCCATGCACAGGCAATGTATAAGTACTATTTCCAGTTAAAACTCATTTTATGGTACTTATTTGTTAAACATGTAAACCCACTGGACACAAATGCCACTTTTCATGGGCAGCCTGGGTGTACTGTCTAGTTAAGTAACTTTCATTAGAGTCATATACTAGGCAAATAGAGTTGAGGAAATAAAACTTTGTACTAAAAGAAGCAGTTCAGTAACAGCTTGCAGTTTTAATTCTACAGTATAACTGGCAGTTTGAGTTAGAGTGTATCTGATAAGGGATTTCCCTGAAATAAGCCCCTTGCTGCAGAGTTCTGTGATACAGACAACCCATAAGAGGAAGCTGAAGCAACAGCAACTAGATATAAGTGATTCTTGTTCAGGTGATGATGGTTGCAGATGTTAAAAACACCAGTAAGTCCGAGAGCTTTCTTGTTTACACAGGTCTGCGTTTATTGCAACCATTGTCTAACTTTCACAAAAAAATTTGTTAATTCTTATCAGACCTCTTAATTGCTTTTGATTTGAAGGACATAAATGACTGTGGCTAAAATTTTTTTTTTTTTTTTTTTTTTTTGAGAAAAGGTGGTGGATTATACTCAGTGGCAAGCGTTATATTTACAGATTTCTTTCATTTCAGAAAATGCATGTTAATTTTTGTCCTTTTATTTTGCCAACTTTTCAAGTTAACAGAGTCCTAATTCTGGAACTAAACAATTGAAAGCTATGCTACAAATACAGATTTGTAAGAGAAAAAGTCAATAGTTAAAACATGGCCCCAAGGAGAGTGCATCACTATTTGCTTGGCTTATACAGCTGTACTGAGCATTTTCCCTATAGATGGTCCATGAAGTGCATAATAATTTAATATATAGTATAGAAATCCCCACAATGCTACACATGCAGTCTGCCTTACTGTACATACTGTTAATATCAGACTAATTAATGCTACAGAGAAACACAAAAACCCTAAGTTTTTTTAGCTCAGTGAAACCTGACTTGGAAAGTTATGTACTTTAATTTTTTGATAGTGAAAACTTGAGATGTGGACTTTTCCTAGCTATTTTCTCTCACATGTCAAAGATATACATCTAGGTAATGTTGGCAATCTTCAAACCTGCTGATAAGCATGAGTGGTGCATTCTGCAATGCACTGGTATGAAGCCAGTACGTAAAAATCAACTGCCAATCATTAGCAGACCGGAGTACTGCTGTGGCGACCCCTAACCGGGAAAAGCCGAAAGACACAAACAAACTGGTATGCCAGCCAGGTGTGGTTCTCTGCCTCAGTGCCTTTACCTTGCCAGTATTGGTCACGGCCCTAAACCGGATAAAGCAAGTACTGGAAATAAGTAGGTAAATGCATGAATGAATATAAAAGTCAAAGGTTACCTCTGCCCCTTACTTCTGAAAGGCACGATATGAGACAATGAAATTAACATTATGCATAACAAGACTGGATCATGGAAAGTATAAAGTTTATTTTTTTATGTAGTAATTGGTTGTTGTTGTATCTTTCGATTTTTCACGTTTAGGGGTCGCCACAGCGGAACTCCGGTCCGCTAATGATTGGCAGTAGATTTTCACGTGCTGGCTTGCCGGGCCTAATGCACAACCTTCAACGAAGGAACACCCATTCACGCATGTCGCCACATAGAAGACACTCTAACTGAGAATTGAACGGGCAACGTCTAACTCTGAGGCAATGGTCACGTGTAAAAAACAAAGTATGATCTGCACTTTAGGGTTACTGTAAAATATTTCGCCTCCCTATAATTTCTGACACAATGATTGTCTTAATTTTGTTACATCTTTTTAGATATCTTGTATTAAACTTATACAATAGAATGCAGTGTATTTATCCATATATGAAGGAAGCACACATTATTAGCCTGTATTATTTCCTATTACTTAAACATAAAAGCCATTTTTGTACTCTAGATCAAGGCATACTTTTCATATTTTTAAGTGTAGCTTTGTATCCATATTTGATATGTGGCAGCTACGTGTGATAATTAAAATACTGGAACCATGCAATGCACCATGACTAGAAAAAAAGGACTAGTTCGCCAAATGTAAAAATGTTGGGATGACTATGGAACTGGAGAAAAATACTTGAAAAAAATACATGTGTGTGTGTATATATACATGTGTGTGTGTGTGTGTGTGCGTGTGTGCGTGCGTGTGTGTGTGTGTGTGTGTGTGTGTGTGTGTGTGTATATATATATATATATATATATATATATATATATACATAGATATATATATATATATATATATATATATATATATATATATATATACACACACACACACACATGTATATAAATATATATATATATATATATATATATATATATATATATATATATATATATACATGTGAGTGTTTATAAAAAACAATGTTTTGTAGAAGAATAGTTAATGCTATGCTATGTTATACTTTAGTCCCTTGACATTTGATCCATTCTGAAGAAGGTCCGATACCAAATAAAAGGAAAGAAAGCTTAATCAGTCACTGTGGGCTGCGTCTTGCTATTTTATATCTTATAGTTTTTTTATTTTTTTACATTAGTTTAGTCATTGGAAGTCTTTATTGCATATATATATAAATATATATATATATATATATATATATATATATATATATATATATATGTATAATATGATAGATTCCCATTTACTCCTGAGATTAACACATTTTGGAGAGCCATATACTCCATCCTCTGCTGATTATTTTAGTTGATGATGATTTGCATGATAAACGTTTGTTGAAAACCAAATGCATAATACCAGTGCATCAGAAAAACATGTTCTCAAGAAGAATGACCAACACATGTATATAATTACTATTCACCCAATAAATGCCAGTGCACATAATAGTGTTACCCTTTATTGTCCTTACAATTCTTTGTGATGGCAACCTTTCACATAGTCTCGCATGGAGGTTTTAAGGTGGTATGAAAGAAGTGAATTAAAAGAATGTTGCATATTATGATTATGATAATGGGATGTAGCATCTGGCAAGAGTACAGTGCTCCTTTGTCGATGGACAGTTTTTTGATGGTGCTGGGATACAAAAATGTCTTCTGTTCATTAAAGGTTAGTGCAAGGGGGATTCTCCTTTTCTCTTAATGACTGTATTAGTGAAGGGGTATCATTCTGCATGGAGAGTGTGAGAGGTTTTAGACCCTTTTGACACTACAGAAAAACAAATTTCAAATCCCCATCTAAATGTCTGGAATTGACTGTAATTAAGTTTTTTTTTTTGTTTTGTTTTTTAACAAAAGTTATCACTTTCATGGTGCATATGAAAGAGAACCTTTGGTAAACATAATAGCACATGTTATATTTTATTTATATGTTGTGTTAACTTAGTTGCCCAACTGGGTGAGTGGAAGCAGTGTCTGGTTAGGAGACTTGTTCAAACTCAACCAGTAAGCAAATGGTAGCTGAGGGAATCAATACTAGGACTACAAGAGCAGATCATTAATTTCTCATAGTCTTTCTTAATTGCATTAGAGGTAAAATGTGCTCCACATGGGGTTTATATCATAACATCGAATGACAACAATCTCGAATCACATAACATCAAACACAACATTGGACATGAAAAATCTCGAAAGCACAAAATTACGAAAACCAAACCTACAAATACCAACACTTGGCAATCTGCTCACCCGCGCAACCTGATACTTCACCGTAGCAAACAAAACCACACCTCTTCAATCATCACAATACCATCCAGCAAAGCAGCACACAGTCATTCTTAAAGTACACAACACAAAACACACAAACACTGCAAACTATTCCTTATCTGCTCACCCGTGCAACCGGACACTTCACCGTAGCAAACAAAACCACACCTACTCAATCGTCACAACACCATCCAGCAAAGCAGCACACAACCATTCTTCCAGTACACAACACAAAATACACAAACACTACAACCTATTCCTTATGTGGGGGGCTTCGCCCCCACACCCCCCCCTCCCCACTTATATATAGTAACTCCGAGATTGCACCACAGTGAAGGTCAGGGTGTGTGAGTTTACGAAAACTGACTATGACAGTCCGGGGTTTCCGTTTTCGCATTTGTACGCTTTCGAGGTTCTTAGCGTTCGATGTTATGTGTTTGATGTTATGTGATTCAAGATTGTTGTCATTCGATGTAATGATATAAACCCATCCAAATATACTGCTTTAAGGACAGTACAGTCAGACACTCATTTTACAGTGAACCAAGGTTTGCAAAGCCCTTTTTAAATAATCAAATAAGTTTAAAGTGAACCTTTTTCTAACTTAGTTCGGGTTTTGAGACACTGAAGCTAGTTATATTTTTGCACCTTTCCTTGCCAAAAAAAGTTTTTCATAGTGTCAAAATAACAAGGAAAGGTACAAATGAATGCAAAATATACACAATAGTTTCAAGTACTGGTTTAAGTAATGCAAACCTAGTTTCCAGAATGATTGGACCGAGCAACACTTCAGTCTCTGGACCAATCACACATCCCATGCAAATTAAGATCCCCATAGCAATTACAAATTCTCTTAAACCAAGCCAATCCCAACACCAATCAGCATGCCATGATGTATACTAATTTTGCTTTACTCCCTTGACAGAAAAATATAAATTGAGCCTAGCAGATGCTCTGTTCAGAAAGATTTTATAGACCTAAGGAATCCAATTTCTCTGCTGGAATAAAATTTATCATGAAACAAGAGTAAATAAACTTGTGGAAATCATTTTGACAAAAGGTAGTGAGTTACTTTGATACTGTATATGGATATAATCATTCTTAACTCAGTTGTATGCCTGGTACTCATGTCTGCCTTTGAACTATGTTTCATTTTGCACTATTTTTGTTGACCCCCCCCAACTACACTTGGGGTTGGGATTCTTTCTGCCTCTTATTGGCAGATTATGTATACAATTATATTGTTATACATGTACATTCACTACGTAGTTTATTTTTATTTTATTTACTTACATGTTCTCGACTGGGTAAGTGCCACTAAGCCAATGGCCTCTATGCAGAGAAGACTACAGGTGATATTTTGACTAGGGAAAATTTGGCAAGGATGCTGAGGAACTTCCTCTACTATTTTTGATAAATGCTGTGTGGGATTTTTTACATTCAGCTGAGCTACCTATCACAGAGGAAGCCTCTGTGCTACAGAGTAAAACATTTATATGGTGCATACTGTTTTTAGTATGGCTTCAGATTTATTTTTTTTTTAAACATTCACTTATACATACTTTAACCAGGTACTAATTTTCTGTTCAAGAATTAAATACCACATAAGCCTAAATAGTATATTAAACACTATTGAGTCCCTTCACTGTGGCCCTTGGTTGCTACCTGTCTTAAAGACAACAGATTCCCAATAAAAAAAGTCACTGGACTTTAGACCACTTGCAACATGAGGAAAAAATAAGTTATCACCAAAATATCTGTCCATGTAATATCTTAAATAGTTCACATTACAACAGAGTGCAAGGCAGTTTATTCTGTTTTCTCAGTTGGTATGTATCAGCAACAAACATATTGTACTTTTCTTGAAAGACATGTGGTATAATTTGCATCAGAACTACGCTTAACACAGAGGATAGTCTGCAGAGAAGACTGGGACCTCTGAGAACATCCCTTCTGCTCTTGACACATTTATCTTTATTTTCATTGTTTACTAGTAGCTGTGATTGTGAGGCAGCTTGCCATTAAATGTTAGCTGTCCCCAGCTGAGCAGCAAAAATGGAAACCAATCTTAACCTCTTTAGTCGGCACAAAACTCTGAAATGAAATAGAGTAGATTGTGTACCTTAACTCCATTAGCTTATTAGAACCATTCCAACAATTCCCTGCAAAAAAAAAAAAATCAAATAATTTGTTTTACACTCGCAGCTGCTGGTTATGATTAGAACACACAAAGAATGTTATTATGAAGATATATAGGCACAATAAAGCTTATCTTTTCATACTGTTTTTGTTTTTCTAATTAAAAATACACCCTGTTGAGAAAGGTAACAAAATTCGAGCATACTAGGCTGTAAGCTTAGAAATCTTGAAGTATGAATTCTAAACTCTATCACCATTGTACGAGGTTATTAATCATAAAGGAATAGCATCTTTATGGAGTTTCCAGGTACTTTTTACATATGATCTACTGCTCTTAGCTCAATTATTGTTTAACAAGTTGGAAATATGTAAAGTGCACTTCCTATATCTATTTTAAGTAAACAATACATATTACAAGTATAACGTAACTGTACCCCCGCACTGGGTACAAAGCATTTTTCATTGCTTTCTGTGACCTGATTTTGAAAAGTGTCTGAAATTAAGACATATGTCACTGGTGGGAAAAGAAAGAATAGGTTTAGACTACTTGTCTCTTGGGGAGAGGAGGGATTCCACTGTGTTTTAGGACAGCTTTTAAATGACAAGGGACATGAAAGCGTGATGAAACTTACCCTTATAGTGCTGTTAGTGGTGGTGCGGATCTCATGAATGTTTATGTGTGCCCATGTAGGTGATTGATGGATATCCAGTGAGGCAATTGCATTTTGGTTCTGCCTAACCATTGCTAAGATCCATAGGAAAAGCACGGAATACAAGCAAATAATTCCTACCAGTGAAACTGTAACTGAATTTTCCAGCTATAGAGATAACAAGTAAATGGATTCTGCTTTTATGTAAACCATTTTACTTATTCATGTTGATTTAATCTGACTAAGCCAACAGACTCTTTTCAGGGAAGACCTGAGATAGTATCCATACTGGCTGACATTTGGGATATGAGAGGAAACCAGAGACCCTAGTACAAACCAGCATGGATGGAAGTAGAATATGGAGACTCCACACAAAATTGTGGGGTACCTTCTCAGATGAGTCTGTGTGTCCACACTGGCTTCCTCTGGGTACTCCAGTTTCCTCCCACATTCCAAAGACATGCAGTAGGTGCATTTGACAGTTTAAATTGGCCATAGGTGTGAGTCTATATGTGAGTTTGTGGTGTAGAAGAAGTACAGCAACAGGGCTAACCACCCAATGGTATAAACCTTGGCTCTATATGACTATTACTCTTGAAGTGACACCCTGACCCCCATGAGCTAAAGTGGGAAACGAGGTTATGGATGGATTGATGGATATATGCAGTATGTGAGACTGTGTGGATTCTGCCATAGACTGATATCCCTTCTAGGACTGGTTCTCTTACACATGACGCTTGTCAGGATAAGGTCCTAATCTACTGTAACTCTGAATAGGAAAGTGGAACATGCCATCTTCTTCCATACACATCATTTCCAATTTCCTTAAACATCTTACAGCATATACTACTACCAACTTATTCAGCTTACTTTCTTGACAATTTTGAGTATAAGGATTTACTGAAAACTTTGCCAAGAGGAGTTTTTCCATAAACCACATCTATCTTCATGCATTAATATCCCTAGGACACTAGGTGTGCCTATCAGTTTATTTCATTAATTGAGGCAAAACTCAGACAAGTTAAGCTTGTCCTTGGGTAACAAAGAAGCCTTGTTACCAGGAAAGAGGGAACATAATTATCTTGCATAACTGGCAGAACAGTGCTACAGCAGCTATCAATGTTATACTTCAGTGCATAGTCCTCTGTTTTGGTTCTTCACTTGGGTTTCCTCTGTGCAATGTTCTGACATTTTCCCTTTGCTAGTGCAGGATTTCACTGGGGTTTGAGATTCTTTGGCTCCATGCTTACCCATAGGTATGTGAGCATGCATTTATAAGTGTGTGCTTTTTCTTCTTCACTGGGAACTCCAGTGCTTGCCCTGTTATCAAAGACTGAATTGTCCGAGTCATAGTTAAAGGTCTATCCATCTCTGTCATAGAACCAACTTCTTTCACATTCCATTTATTCACAATGCAGTCCCCAAGCATTCCTAGAAATAATATGTGACTAATTTATTCTACATCTGATTTGTTTGTCACAGCCACCCATTTACAAATATTATGTGCTATATATCATGCCCAGATCATGTATACATTTCCCTAATTATTCACTACACACATGCTTAACTCATTCATACCATCAGTACCCTTTTTAGTAAACTTCTTTTTAAAGCCCATAAATCCTTATGATGTCTTGATGTTTTCTACGCCATGACTCTTTAACTAAGTGACTTATCACTGAATATTAGGGAGTGCATGAATGGCCAAAGATATCCAAAACAAAATGACACTAACTCCTTCCCCTTGTTATTTATATTTTCATATTCATCTGGGATTAACTGTGATGGTGCATATATAGACAATATTTTTAAACAATGTATATATATATATATATATATATATATATATATATATATATATATATATATATATATATATATAAAACATCCTAGGATGTTTTTGTCTAATATATTTTGCTTGAATAATGGGAATTGCATTGGTCAATTAATTGTTAAGTTCTGCATGTTGATTAGTTATCCCTTTAAATATAAATGAGCATTCATTACTTGAAATTTTATTCTAATGAAGTTTCCGATACTAGTTATTTAAAAGCACTAAAGTGTTAATGTTTTGAAGGAACTGCCCCAAGGCCTTCATATTTCTAGGATATTATTTGATTTTTTTGTTGTTGACTCACTGTAAAGTTCTTGGTTTGTTAGTATGATACTCACACAGAAAGTTTAGGTTAAGGTCCCCAATTAGAATAAAGCTGTTCTTACTCATCCATGAGCATGAAAAATCTAATATTGAGGTGTATACCATAGTAATACAGATTTTAATGTAATTATCTAACACACCCTTAACTAGAAATCGAACAGGGCTATACTCGTTTACAGGCTGGCAGAAAGTTACTGGTCTAAATTGGAACATGGAGTAGTAGGGGCACTTTCATCTTACTAACTTGGAGCATACAGAAGTAAAGTTCCACCTTCATTCTACAGACCTGGGACATGTAGAATTAGGGCATCACAGTCCTCGTACAAATATGGAATGTGCAGAAATAGGGCTCCATCTTCATTCTAGAGATCTAGAACACGCATAACTAAGGCTCCACATTTCTCTTACTGACCAGGAACATGCAGATGTAAGGCTCTATAATCCTTTTCAGACATTGACCATGCAGAACTAAGGCTTCACATTCCACTTACAGACCTGGAATATGCAGAATTAGGACACTGTGTTCCCCCTTTAAACATAAAATATGCAGAAATAAGGTTCCACATTTCTATGACAGACATGGACAATGCAGACATAGGGCCCATATTCTGTTTACTGACCTGTAATATGTTGCAGTAGGGCTCACATTCGACATTTCTTTTATAACCTTAAGCATGCAGAATTAGGGCTCTACATTCCTTCTGCAGAACTGGAACATGCAAATATAGGGCACCATGTTCCTTTTGCAGACATGAAACACACAAAGGCTCCTAATTCCTTCTTAGATCTGGAACATGCAGAAGTAGGGTTACACATTCATCCTACAGACCTGGAATATGTAGATATAGGGCTCCATATTCCTTCAGCACACCTTAACCATGCAGAAGTAGGGCTTTACATTCTGCTTATAGTCCTGAAACATGTAGAAGTAGGTGCTTCAAATTCTGCTTATACTGTACACCTGAAACATGCAGAAGTAGGTTTTCACATTTTTCTTACAGACCTGGAACATACAGACATAGGGCTTCATGTTCTACTTATAGACATGAAACATGCAAAAATAGGGTTTCACTTCACATTCTGCTTACAGACCTGAAAAAGGAGAAATAGGTCTTCATATTCTGCTTACAGACCTGGAAAAGGAGAAATAGGTCTTCATATTCTGCTTACAGACCTGGAACATACAGAAGCAGGGCTTCACATAGAGTTTACAGACATGGAACATGCAGATGTAGAGCTTCACATTCTACTTACAGACCTGGAACATGCAGAAGTAGGGCTACACATATACAGCCATCCTACAGACCTAGATTATGAGGATATAGCATTCACATATCTCTTACAGAGCTGGAACATGCAGACATAAGGCTCCATATTCTGTCTGCAGTGCTGAAACATGCAGGAGTAGGGCTCCACATTCCTCCTACAGACCTAGCTTAGCCCTGCTAATGCTCTGATATCTATCAAACAGAAGTTATATAGCCACATGCAGCTTCCCTCTAGTTTCAGAGTTCAGGTTTATCACATTTGTAGAGAGCAAGGCAAAATTCAGATCACTTTGGTTGATACATGCCCCAGTTGGTTCTACATTCTTCTTATAGACCTGGAGCATGCAAGAGTAAAGTTCTGGCATGTAGGCCTACCTGGTTAACAAATGGGAATTATTTTGAATACCAGCCTTTAGCCAAGATCATATGAAAGTGTAATTTACTGGCAGGGTGACTTTGTGAGAGGATGCAAGGATAGAGTCCCTGTTGGGATCAATATCCCCAGTGCATATGAACAGGATGGGATCGATATCCCCAGTGCATATGAACAGGATGGGATCAATATCCCCAGTGCATATGAACAGGATGGGATCAATATCCCCAGTGCATATGAACAGGAAGCTTGGAGCAAATAAGCAGCAGATCAGAAGGAGATTTATATATTTATATATATATATATATATATATATATATATATATATATATATATATCAGGCAAGTAATCTGCCATCATACGTAGCAAGACACATGCACATCTTAAAATAGGTGGGAGGCAGTTTTGAGGCCTAATGCAAACTAGGAATTTAAAATAAGGAAGCATTCAGCAAAGAATATAAAGTCAGTTGGTTGAATGGAAAATTTGAATTTAGTTTGGTCAACCAGACCGGAATCAGGCAGATTGTAGTTGTCAAAGTTAAGGTGGTTAGAGCTGCATTTGCATACCAGCAATAAAGAAGAAATGCAGACATAAATGAAGAAAGGAAAACAGAGAATGTCTTACCAGATGCTTGACTTTGGTACTTAGTAACAGAATGAACTACAAAAAAAAATTATAGAGGCTACAGTTTACTTTCGTATTTAATAACAGAACAGTTAAACATTAACAAGTAATATTATCAGGCCATTTGAGGCATGTCAACAAAAAAGTGTGATGTGATTCAATGTAACAGAATAAGTAACTGGAGGCAGGAAGGAGCTGGGTAGCAGGAGTCAGTCGTGGTGAGGAAATAAAGCTTGAACTGAACAGAGGACTATCTAATATGCAGATATGCAGATGGGACATTGGAAAGGCTTGAAATTAAGCTCATTCTTCAGAGCTCTCAACCTTCCATTTCCAAAACGAGGAGCACTCCCTCTCATAATGTGGAACACGTGGAACACTTACTAACAGCTTACTTGACAACTTCAACTAGGAAGCTGAAAAATAGTTAAAATGTGACATTTGTACTTGTATATCAGTTATTTTAATGCAATAATGCAATTCAGCTCTATTTACTATGGATATCAGTTAAAAAGTTGGTAATACTGAATGTGTGATAAACCCTTTCAATGTGGAGCTTCGAGGAACATGAACTTTTTAAGACCCCAAATGAGGAACGTTCCTCATAATGAGGTACACTCAAGAGCTAGCTCATTAACAGTTGTCAGCAGTATTAGTTAAGGAAGGTAAGACTTGTTGACAGTAATTGTTTACAACCCTCTTAAAGACTAAAGGTAAGGCAATACACTTATTCAGGAAAAAAGGGGGTTGCGGCCATGCATTTTATAATTACCAGTTAAATTAGTTGAACAGCAGATAGTAGCTCTTTTCTGCATCCCAGTTTTAAGTCAAAATAAACTAAATATCCAGCATTATTTTCAGAAACTAACTACAACATTATTAATTTCATTATTTTTCATCTTAATATCAGGACAAATCTGTGTTCAGCAGCAATTAGGTGTAATTCTAGGAATGCCAGAGTAAAGGAGCAACGGTAAATTTAGTTTCCGCAGAATTTGAAGCTCTTGGTGAAGTAAATATTAATCTGAAGCACCAGGGCTGTGGTCAAGAAGGGATTCAATTTAGGATATCAGAGCAGTACATACCTGTACTAGAGTTGCTCATCTTAAGTGCTCAGTTGTGCTTAACTTAGAATTTATGATTGGGTCTCCAATCATAACCAGGATTTTATGAGCTCAAGACCCGGATGTCAAGAAAATTCATCTCGAGAGCAAAGTTCAAGAGGAGCACCTTGACATCCATGTCAAGAACACATAACTTCTTGACTGGAAAAATTCAATCATAATTTGTTGCCATGCATGGACCTCTACCTGCTCCCTTGTACTACAAAAATTAGTAAAAATACATGATAAGTGCTTTACAGCTTAGAGAAGCAAAACAAAATAACTGCTGACACACAGAGAGCGGCCATCCAAGAAGAGCATCAAGAAGTGGTTCAGACTTAAAAAAAAAAAAAAAAAAGTCTGAGCAAATGGTTTAAGTTTGTTTACAGCTTCTCCTGTGGCCACTGAGCATTTTAAGCATTTAGCAATTGTTTTGTTTTTTTCCAACATCAGAACGGTGCTTAAGAAGCATGTCTTTTCACCAGTTTCTGAGCATAACCATGTCACTCCACAGACTACATTATAATATCTCATAGTATGGATGCAGGATGTTAGTAAAGCTTTCAAATGCATAATAGCCAGTTAATAGGAAGAAAACAGTATCAGAACTCATAATAGCTAGGACAGTTAGACACTGAGAAATAGGTCTGGGCACAACCAATTTGTCACAGGATATCTTTGAGGTTTGAGGCTAGGGGAATAAGTAGAGAGAGGGGTAGACTAGGGCTAGGGAAAGGATTAAGTAGGGCTCGTAAATTTAGTTTGAGGTAATTTGGGTAGGAAAGTCATCATTTTGAAGTAGGGAAGGAGGAAGTGAGGTAGGTGCAGGGTGGGGCTTAGAGTAATTTATGTGTGGGCAATTGGTATAGTCAGCACAATTTGGCATAATTGTGTTAAGGCAAGGTTACATCCAGGATGACCTGTAGGTATTCTGGAAAAACGGGTATGCTTCAGGTTTACTGTGCTTGGTGCTGGGGTGGTGGTGGATGGCTTGCGATTTTTTTTGTTTGTTTATGTGTGTGATTTATGCAATGGCTCTGTGTAGGCTAGGAGTGGGTTAAGGAAGGCTGGAATCCTCTGGTGTAAACTATGAGCAAGGTTAAGGAAGGCTGGAATTGGTGCAGTCGAAATCTGTAGAAGGCATGGCAACAAGGTATGGGCAGGCAATTGGGAATGGGTAGTTAAGGTTGTTTTGGCTTATATGCATGCCCTCTTGTGTTTGTCTGATATTTCATTGAGGATGTTATTTTACAGATGGTTTCGTTGGTAGTTTCGGGATGGTTTCCATAGAAGTGGCCAGTTTCCCATTAATTATATCGTTCACCTTCGAGTAGTGCTGTCTTATGCATATGGTATGCCTGCTTGGGTCGGTGTGATGCTGCTATATGGGTTTTCTGTTAATTTGCTTTGTTGGTGGTTTTGGGTTAGTTGGTAGCAGTTGCCTGGTTTTGTTTGAATTTGTATGCCACGGTCCATTATGTATTGGTGCTTGGGCTTTTCACTCTTGTTTCAGTGGCACTGGCTTGTAGTTTGCTTTATGGTATGTCATTTCATGGGCTTTGGGTGTGTGTTCATTGCTGTGCATGTACACTTACTGCGTGTGTGACTACCTGTGTGTAGCTTTCAGTGTGACTTCATACCACATAGCTGTCAGGGAGTTGTTACAGCTTGAAATGCAGCACAATACATTATAAAAAAAAATAATAATATATATAAAATAAGGAACTGGGCTTGTTCTGGTCCAGCATCTAAGTGTGTGATGTAGCATCTTTATGTTGTGTGCACATTGTGGTGTGTTATTCTTCAGGAAGGTGTAAGGAAGCACAGGAAAATAAAATATTTGTGATTATGAGCCTAGATTTTTATCAATAAGATGGTATAGGTTACGGAAGCAGGAACGCATGCATAGAGACCAGTCTCACATGCACAGACCCCCCCCACTGTCAATAAAGAGCATAGTCTTCATTTTACATGTACCTCTCAACTGTCGCTGATTTTGAGTTAGATTATAGCTTTGCCCTTGTTAATCCTTTCTAAAACTGTCGACGTTTGAAGAAAACTAATAAATAATGATAATCAAGATGCAGGGTTTGATTCTCACATGGGGTAATTGTCTAGCATGCTTAAGAGCATTTCACAGTAGTGTTATTTTTTGTCCATAATGCAGCCAAGTGATGTTCCAGGGAGCTATCATAATTCAGCAGTATATTGTACAGCTCATATTTACACTGTTTGGGAGGGGTTTGGTTGTCTTTGAAAAATTATTTTGCTTGTGTATTTTGACATATGCAAGCCCTGATGGTATGACAAGCAGCAGCTTCAGAATGTTCAACTCATATAGCCATTTATTGGATTCCTTGATTCAGGAAGTTGTTATGCATACTGCTCCTTCCTATTTTAGCTGATAAGATGATAGGGGTTGCATGTCAGCTGAAGGGTGCAGAAAGACAATCTAGTTATTTTCCTGCTGGTTTCTACTCATCTTAATTTACAGCTACTGCAGTGATTTTTTTTTCAGTAAGAAAAGGGAAAGAAAGGGGAAAAAAGTGAGAGGGGGAGAGTGCGTACATGTATTTGTTACTAGGCTGATCATGTTTTCTTTTGCCTTCTCGATTGTAGGTGGTGAGATGGTAGAGGTTCAGACATTGTGGCAGAGATTGGTGGACATTGTGGTGTAGGTGGAGGACCTGTTTCGTGAGTTGCCAGGCAGTGAGACTTCGGTGCCAGTGGAACAGGATAGTCCCAGTTGAAAAAGAAGGCAAGCAGTGGACCAGAGGGAAGAGAACACGTCAGTCACCATCAAGTGAAGTGCTTGCAATAGAGGCTTCCACCATGGACACAGAATGTTGTTCCTGCAGGTAATGATATGTTGGTTGCAGGTTCAGTAGGCATGTTAAACATAGGTAGAGGGGATATCAGCCAGGATGAAGTTTGTGGGTCAAGTCAGGAGATGGGGGACTTAGCTGATGTTTTTGGGGGGCTGGCAGAGTCTAGGCGAATAAGGGCATTGCCTCAGGGAGCAGGTTTCTGGGTTGGACAGCCCGGACCTTGGCTGAGGTAGTTTGGCATCGTCCATGGGAGGGGACAGATTCCCACTTGCAGGAGGTGGGATCGGACCTTGGGTTTCGACTGAATGATTGGTTAACTACACAGGCACTGGGGCAGTGGAGTGGGGCAGTACTCCTTACTCCTCATATACCAGTCACAGTCAAAGAAAAAATATGGAAGAGAGAGTACTTTGATGTTTTGAGTTAATTGACATGGATGGTGTTCAGTGTTTGCTGGAAGCGAAGACTGTGAATGGCAAAGATCTTCTGGCAGCCTTTGCTGCCTTGGAGCAAAGATGGGTGGGAAAACTGTGAATAAGAATGTGGGAGAATTGGGTGCTGGGTTTTGTGTACTGCATGGCAGTTTGGTTGGAGAAGGATAGTACGTTGGCCCTTCCACTTTTGGTGTATTTCTGACTATTCAGGAAGCTCAACGACTGCAGGCTGCAATGCTTGGTTGTGGTATGAGCAGAAGTTTTGCAAGAGGAAGATGGTTGATAGGACCCTGTGTTGGGAGGTGAGACACCCGGATATATGACTGGCCACTATGGTGGATAGTTTCTGTGCAGGTAGCAAAGGGTCAAGGTGGTGGAGAAGGGGTTAGGGTGTGTTGGGCTTTTAACAAAGGGAGATGTTCATGGACAGCATGTTGGGTTTTGGCACACTTGTTCAAAGTGTGCAGGTGCACACCCAGCAATACAGTGTGGCCTGTGAGAAGGTAACATGTTCAGTCAGGCTTCTTTTCCTGCTGTTCCTAGTGGGTTAACAGCTTCTTTGCAGGGGTCCCAAAGCATGCATAGTAGGGGGAATTTTTGTGAGCAGAGAGGAAGGGTTGCTTTTCTGAGAGCAAAAGGAAAGATTGGGGACACATTCTCTCATCAAGTTGCAAGTGTTACAGGACGTGCTACAACATTATCTGGATGTATCAGTTGGGGAGGAATTGACTGAGGAATGTTGTAGGGGATTTTCCATTATATCAATGGTGTCAGGAGGTAGAATGCTGTGTAAGAACTTGAGATCAGTGGAGGGTGGGTGAATTTCGGCTGATTCACCATTTGTCTTACCCTGAAAGTAACTCAGTAAATTATTTTATTTTGGTAGAGGAGGTTAAGGTGAGTTACGTGTCATTGGATGACTCAGCATGGGTCATTAGTGGGTTTAAAGACCTGTTGTTGGTGAAAGTGGACGTGGAATCGACTTTTTGACCTTTACCAGTATGAGAGGAGGGCTGGCCTCTGCTGGGCATGATGATTGGCAGCAAGTTTTATTTTGACAAGGTTATGCCAATTGGGTGCTCCATGGCCTGTGCTACTTTTGAGAAGTTTATCACAGCCTCACAGTGGATTTGACAGCAGTGGGTGGACACTCAAAAGGCAGTTCTCTATTCGGGTGACTTCATTTTGGAAGGTGAAGGGTGTGAGGGAGCCCTGGTAGGTATGTGGGAGTTTGCTGAGATGTGTGAAGAGCTGGGGATCCCATTGCCTAAGCAGAAACTGGAAGCTCCAGTGAAATAATTAGATTTTCTGGGGTTGCTGGTGGTTTTGGAATGTGGACTGTTTTGTCTACTGAGGAAGAAGATAAATCGTTTGAAAGAAAAGATAGTCTGGGTGATGGCTAGGGATAAGGAAAGGTTAAGGATGTTATGGAGTGCTTAGAGCTTCTGAGTTTGCATGTCGTGCTGTTCACCCAGGTCATACTTTTTGCAGGTCCATGGCCTTTCTGTTGAAAGGGGGGGAAAGAAAGCACCAATGGGTAAGATTTGGTAAACTGACATGGGATGATTTAACTCTTTGGTTGTTATTTTTAGAGTGGTTTAATGGAGTTTCTTTTTGGCAGTGGGATTGGGTGGCTCACTGGGACTTGCAGTTATTTACAGATGCAGCAGGGGGTATTGGTAAGGGGGCATATTTTGGGGGTGAGTAGTTTGCAGCTCCATGGCTGGCTGAGTGGGAGGATGATTTAAAGAAGGATGTTGCTTTTATAGAGTTGATACCAATTTGGGCTGCATCTTTGATTTGCCAGGAGCAGTTGAGGGGAAGAAGGGTTATATTTAATTTGGATAATAGTGCTGTGGTTTGGGTTTTACAGGCGAAGATGGCTAAGTCTGAGAGGTTACTGTTAGTCTTGTGTAAGTTAGTTTTACAAAGTTTGCTGATTAACTTTTCTTTCGCAGGTGTGCTTGTGCCAGGTGCTAGGAATGGGATAGCTGATAGCTTGTCTTGCCTTCAGTTTTACAGGTTTCGGCAGTTAGCTCCAATGGCAGCAGAAGAACTGGAGGCAGTGCCAGATGAGGTGTGGAGGATTGGGTTGCAGTGACCAGGCAATGTCTACCAGGTGGGCATATGTTAGGGTATTGTGCAAATTTGATAGATTTATTTTACAGCTGCTTGAGGAGGAGGGAGTTTGGTCAGAAGAATCGCTGTTGAGACATTTAGCTTGGGCTCGTGTACAGGGTAGGGCAGAGCAGTCAGTTAAAGTGGACTTGGCTGCCATCAGTATATTTTTCTTGTGTGTCAAGGTTGCATGATTTCACTAAATCCTGGACAGTTGGGCGTATGTTGAAAGGATGATGTAGAATGGATGGCCTGAATAAGGATAAGCACTGGCTGGTGACAAAGCAAGTTTTGAAAGTTTTATTACAGGGCTTAGCTTTGGTGAGTGGAGAGTCAGTTGATTATATCCTATGGATTACGATGAGCTTATGGATGTAGTTTGGGACCTTTACAGTGTCTGAGTTGTTGGAGTCATTGGTCTGGAAAGATGTCATATTATTGCCTGGGGCAGTGCATATTTGGCTGGGGAAATCTAAAGCTGATCAGGCTGGCAGAGACACACAAATAATTCTGGGAAAGGATAGGTGTGAACAGATGTGTCCAGTGATTTGGACTAGGAAATTCATAGCATCTCATGGGGAGAGTAAACGTGATTTGTTTTTTCATGCTAAGGGGGGAAGGTGATAATGGGGGGGGGCAGTTGATAAAGATAATGAGTTGGGTGCTCCATTGTATGGGTTTTGTGGGTGAAAGGTTTTCCACCCATTCATTTCAGATGGATTGAGCCTCAGATTTAGCAAAAGGAGAGGTAGCTCGATTGAGGTCATTAAGAGGCTGAGCTGCTGGTCATCAAATGCCTTTTTGTCTTACATTAGATAGGCAGGCTGAGTGTTGTTATTAATTTTTTTTGTTAGGTAATGACATTGTCATCCTAGGGCACTTGTATGTTTATTGGGCAGTGAAAGGGCTGCAGTTAGGACTAATTTAGGACAAATTCCTCAGATTTGGGTTTGCAATGGTTCGGGTGGTGAATCAGATGGCATGGCATTAGAGGCCTCAGGTGGAATCAGTTTATGCAGAAGTTTGCAGCTATTCAATCTCAGCTGGTAATTCCACAAATTTTGGTGGAACATTTAACAGGTAACGACTTGGGTTTAATTCCACACAGTGGCAGTTGGTGTACCAGATAAAGGAGGATTTCATTGTTTTAAAGAAGTTGTATCTGAGTTTATGTGCGGTATGGTTCAAGATAATGCCCCATTTGTTTTGGAGGTATTAGAATAATTTTATGGCAGTAGAGTGTGCACGGTGATTTGTGAATTTTAGGCTGGTGAGGCAGTTGGCAGCACTGTGTATACTGATGATAAAGCACAAGGAGTTTGCTGACAGGGATCCCATGTGGTTCAGAGTAGATGGGGTGCACCTGAAACATTTTGACTTAGATTTGTTTAATTTGAATGTTGGTTTATTTTTGGAGCATCTGGTGAAAAGTTGGTATTAGGTGAGGGGGAACAGCCTGAGTCGGCTGGTGGGCAGAGAAGAGGGGCAGGCTTGTCCTTCTTTTGTTCCCCCTCTGATGTTTGGTTTGGTGTAAGGAAGTGTGGGGTGGAACTGAGTATCTGGATGCTGCTTCCCCCTGTGGTGTTTGGATAGGTATAAGGATTTTGGGTTGAAAGTGAGCAGTTGGACGCAGCTTGATGTTTAAGAATAAGTGAGTGGGGTGAGGACACTGTTTGTTCAGACAGGGTGAGCAGGGGTACACTGTCCTGATGAATGGTTAAGGAAGTTTTCTTGTGATCATTAAACAAATTGAAATAATGCAATAAAGAATAAAGTTATGATGCATTTAATTATGTTTATGAAATTAATAAAAGGTTGTCAAAGGTCCATATTGGTGTGTGGTTTCTTTATTGAAGTGGAACATGACAAAGGAAGTTTGGGCACAAACCGTACTTCTCAACAGTACTGAATTTGTCAGTATTTAACTGCTTTTGAGCTCAAAATAATAGGGTGCCACAAATTCCTGAGTGTCCCCTTTAAAACCTGATTTTGTTTCATGATGATATCATCAAGGAAATAAACCATATCACTATCTGGAAAATTTCTTTTTTCTTTTTTAGTGATCGAAGTTATGTGATTGCACCCTAGGATACAATGATTTAACCCAGAAAATGTTGGAAAATAACAACAGATATTTCCACTTCAGGCACATATATTGACAGCTCATCTAACCTTATTTGCATCTATGTGTAATAAAAAAATGTTGTTGTAGGGCTGAGCATCTTGAACCAAGATTATAAAAAAGGACAACAATACACTCCAAAGGTCCAAATCAAGGACACTGAAGTACCGAGATGAGACAAATTCCAACTGAAGTTAAATCTCAAAAGAATAAACA
Source organism: Protopterus annectens (assembly GCF_019279795.1). Taxonomy (NCBI): domain Eukaryota; kingdom Metazoa; phylum Chordata; order Ceratodontiformes; family Protopteridae; genus Protopterus; species Protopterus annectens. Next base: position 1,410,536,987 of record NC_056746.1, on the reverse strand, counting down.
AATATATTATTGTGGAGTTTCCAAAGAATAAGAACTCTGCAGATGCAACATCTGACATTGTTTAATAATAGAAACCTTAAGTGTTTTGCCTTAAAATCAAATTCTATGATGACAGACCCAGAGACAGAGTAGAATTTTATGGCAAGACTACACAGAAATGAGATGCATGATGAATGCTGCATTGTCACCTAGAGAAAGAAACTGCTTTTACTAGATGTGAGAAGTGCATGTGGTTAACTGTTAGCAGCAGTGAAGGCTCTCATGCTGATATATTTCATGGTATCTCACGTGACTGTGCAGACCCCCCCCCCATATTAATAAGTTAAACACCAAAGGACAGAAAATGATTTGTACACCTGGATAGGGTAGGATGATGAGGAAGCACACCATTCAACTGCTGTAATTTAAGATTTTGCCCTTAAATATGTTCCCCCCTCACCCAAATTTACTGGTGTGTTTGGAGTAACAGTATAACTCTTTATGGGTAGAAGGTGAAAGGTACTAAGGTAAATGAAAACCTTTTTAGTCAGAAATATAAGAAAAGGGCTTTTATTTTCTGACCTTCTGCTGTGATTTTCCTAACAGCCAGTGTAGTTAATTTTTGAAAGCTGAAAGGTACGTGCACACTTCTGGAATTAAACATCACACTCAAATACAATCTGGACTGTACTTCACATGGTCAACTCTAATATGAATTAGGGAAATAATGTCACTGACTGGCAAATCTGTCATGGCACATACAGCATTAGCTTCATTTGTACCTTTCTATTAAATTTCTCTGCAGTCATTCTCATATTTACACTAGACATATCTTATGTCACACTCACAGATATGCTTGTATTATGGCAATAGTTAGCGTGGCTGCAAAAAATGCTTTTCGATTAGTGATCACTAGTGCCCCTTATGCTCCCCCCAGCACAGCTTTCTACAACATCTACCCTGCAACAACACACTTGATAAGTTTTGTTTTGCCTGCCAATGTGCTTTAGAAGCAAAGGCTCGTTTACATCACAGGGTCAGTGACAGATTTGTTTTGTTTTTCTGATGGGCCTGTGGAGCAGTGCATATGTTCTTCATCACACGTAGTCTTAACATGTTGTGAAGGTAGTAACAGGCAGAGGTACAGACTTATTGTAGAATAATGGCCTGGTCACGGGTATCATGTGAACTGTGAAAGTGATAGAAAATGGTCAAGAGTAAAGAGTGATTGACTGGTCATCATTAAGTTATATGGTGCAGGGTGGTGGAACCAGGAGTCAATGAATTTGGCTAGCCAGAGCAGGGAGACTGGCTCTAGCCAGCTGCTCTTCACTAACTTCAACCAGGATAAAACATAAGGAAGTGGGATGTTCTGTCTTTGGGGTGGGCACTAGAATTATATGGATGACAGGCGAGTGGTATTAAATAGGCAAGATATATATATATATATATATATATATATATATATATATATATATATATATATATATATATATATATATATATAAATAATGGAAAACACTGGAGGTGAGGGCCTGAGTTATTTGAATGTGGGAGGCTGGGAGTCACTGAACAGTTTCAAAGTACCAGAATCATGCTTAGTGATGTGCTAATGTTAGCTTCCATCACATCTGGACCTGTAACAGTCTTCCAGTATTTTGTGAAACAATGCTTCCTCCCACCACTTGCCTATGGAAGTGTGAGTTTTTGTTTTCATTTATGCAAAATAGTCCATAATGGGGTTCACCCAAAAGACTGCAAGTACACTTTCATGCAGTAATGTTTTTAAAGCCAATCTAGTATGTAACTTGAAGGCTGGTAATGCACTATGACTTTGATTTATCAGGTAGAAACTGTATCAAATTTTGTTGAGTTATGAAGGGTCTGTCCAGTTGCTCATGAGTGTTTGTGGACCTTTCCCTGTTTTGACTTGTGCATTTGTCTTTCCCACAATTAACACCTGTCTGGAAAGTTCTGAGAGCTTCTGGTTTCATACAGTAGGTGGACTGGATACTCTAAGTTGTCCATAGGTGTAAGTGTGTGTGTTGGGAAAGAACTCTGTTCTTCAATTTGCTTTGAATGCTGGTATCCCACAATTCCACTGGAGTGGGTGTGGTTGCATAATTATGTATGCAAATTTTATGTTAATCAGTGTACAGGTTTTTGACCAGTTGTACCTACTTTTTATGGGCCCTTGTCTAGATTTTTGATGTCTTCAGGTTGAGAAGTATGGCACAAACCAATTTGTCACAGGTCATCTTTGAGGTTTGAGGATAGGGGAATAAGTGGGGAAGGGGATAGACTGGGGTTAGGGAAGGGATTAAGCAGGGACTGTAATTTTAGTTTGAGGTAATTCGGGTAGGAAAGGGTTAATTTTGAAGGCGGGAGGTAGGTGCAGGGTGGGGCTTAGAGTAATTTATGTGTGAGCAGTTGTTAGAGTGAGCACATTTTGGCATTATTTTGTTTCCCACCCATCCCCCCTCTGTTTTCCAGAGTAAGGATGTTTGAATTCTGAATTTGTGGGGTGATTAGGCAGAGAAGAGGGGCAGGCTTGTTCTACTTCTGTTCCCCCTTTGGTGTTTAGTTTGGTGTAAGGAAGTGTGGGTTGAAAGTGAGTGTTTGGATGCAGATTCCCCCTGTGATGTTTGGATGGATATAATGATTTTGGATTGAAAGTGATCAGTTGGACACTGCTTGATGTTTAAAAATAAGTAAGCAGGCAAGGATGCTGCCTGTTCAGGCAGGGTGAGCAGGGGTACGCTGCCCTGATGAATGGTTAAAGATGTTTTCTTGTGATCATCAAACAAATTAAAATAATGCAATAAGAATAAAGTTATGATGTATTTAGTTATGTTTATGAAATCAATAAAGGGTTAGCAAAGGTCAATGTTGGTGTGTGGTCTCTTTATTGAAGCTGAATGTCATAATTAATATGAAGCTTTCCCCCATATTTAGTATAGGTTTTGTGATTAATGATGCATCGTTACATGGCATTGGGTATGAGGAGGAGAAATACTTTTTTTAAACATTCAGTGGCCACATTTCCTTGACAACTCTGGTTGTCCACAATCTTAAAAAAGAAATATCACTCATTCTAGTAGGGCTCCAGTGTTTGATTACAGAAGGTGTAGAAAGAAATGCTGCAAATATTTAAATTGAGGTACCAAATCTTGTTGCAATCTGACTTATCTTGAATAATTCTTCCTTCTGACTTGTTTAAAGTTTTCCTACTGGCAGACACACAGAAAAACTGAATAAAATAAACTAAGTCTATTTTTAATGCTGTTTGCCAGTAATTAATACTGTACCACAGATTCAAACAGTATCGAGAGAGGGTAGTGTTATTACCAGGATAGGGTAGTATTACTATCAGAATGCTAGAGGTCAATATTATGTACCACAGGTTCAAGTAGTATCAGGATAAGGTAAGGTTATTACCAGGCTAGAGTAGTGTTACTATTAGGATAAGCTAGTATTATTATCTGGGTAAGTCAGGGACACTTGGTATAAGGCTATACCTTTATCAGAAACAGCTTGCATTCCACATAAAAAAACAAATGTAAATAATGTACTTCGTTAGAACAGTATCAGCTTTAGAAGCACACATTGTTAATGTAGAGAGCACACAATGTTACAGTCAATAAATCACTTCACTAGCAGAGCTATCTAATTTGTGCTATTGGCATTCAAGTCTGAATAAAATACCTATAAGCCATCAGTTTCAGTAGAAGGCTATGAAGCAAATAACTTAAGCACTTTTCAATCAGTCCTGAATTCACCAACCTAGAGTCAAGTGGAATATTAAAAATAGCAAAAAAAAAAAAAACGAGTCAGTTCAGCACCATGGAAATTTTAAGATTTACATGCAGCAAATATCAGTTTACAAATACTTGTTGAAAGGGTCAGTGCAGTGGCCTGGTAATGACTCATGCCCGCTGCAGATCAAAATAGTGTAAATCTGCAGTAATGTTGGTCATTTTGAGTACTTTCTCATAACATTAGAATTATTCGCAGCATAGTCATGAGATTACAGATTATAAAGCTTTCACATACTACTGTAACAAAATTCATTTCAGAGTGTCAGAACACCGTCAGCAGTTTCTGCAGTTTCAGAACCAAGTTGAGCTATGCTCACACAAGAATGCACATAACGTTTGCAGTGATTCAGGATTGAGAAGGCTTTGTTCACTTTTTAAAAATAGTTATCAGAGGTAACAATGTATTTGTACCCTGACAGAGTGTCCATACAGTCTAAGTCATGCCCTTTAGGTAGAAAAAGGTGAAATGCCTTCCCTACTGATGAACTTGCTGTGTAGCGATGCTTAATACGATTGTTCATGACATTGTTAACAGCAATTGCAATCTGTTTCAAGTGGAGGTATAGGGCTAGAGTAACTTCCTAGCATGCCTCCCAACTTCTTAGTGCAAGAAATAAGGACAAAGCCTTAAATAATGGGAGGACAGTGGCTCCAAAATAGGGACAGATTTTAAATATTGCTCTTATAAACTTAGGATGTTGCTAGAGTAACAGGTCTTGCATTGGGATGCATTTTCAGAAGGATATGAATTCTAAAATTCTAATGTATGCCCTTATTTAGTGACTTCAATCCTCACTGATTTGCCTAGAAACAGAGATTTTATTAGTAGCAGACCAAAAGTATGAAGAAAAAGTCAGGACATTCTGAGAAAATCTGGACAGTTTAGGAATATGTTTCGTAGTCATCAGTTCCTGACACAGTCAGAACAATGTGTAAATAAAGGCACCAAAGCATGCTTTAATGTAATTTTCTAGTTTAAATATTGCTTCCTCTGGATTTGTGAAAAGTGTTATTGCCTCATATGTTAAACAGAAAGCATTAAAAAGATTTATTTATAAATAGGATTAAAGAAAATAAGTCTCAGAGTGACATCTAAAATGAATGAAATCTGAATATAAACTCTTCAAGACCTGCCATACATTTTGCTCTTAATCTTCATGCTTTATATCATAATCTATGTCTCTTCTTCTGTTTTATTTCCTAACAGGATTGCATGCATGGCATCCATTATGAGGTTTTCCTTTCTTCACCTACCAAAGAGTGTTGGGAATTTAAGCCTTTGTTTTTCATTTGGCTGGATTTGCCTCTGTGGTATTTACATAATGAACAAGTGTACAAAACCGGTGCCAGACCACAGATCACACTACAGAAATGTTTTTGCCGCCTTTATTCCCCATAATTTTTATTTTAAATATGACCATGAGTGTGGGAAATTCAGGCAAATTGCAGAAGAATGCCTTTGTTGTTTTTACAGTTTAATCCACAGAAGTAACTTCTGGATTGAAACAGGAAGAAAAAAAAAACACACACCATTAATAAAACCATGCCAGACACTGCTGCTGCACAAACTACCCACATCCCCCTCTCCATGTTGGTGTTGTGATGTTAAATTGTGTCATTTTAGTCACATTCTTAAATTCACATCCTAATTTCACAAAAGTGCAGATGGTCTTTTCTGAATTACTTTACATATACTTTTTTTTGAAGCTTGATCAAAAACATAAACCCAAAGGACTAATAGGAGCTTAGCCAGGGAAGGGTTCTTTGTGGTTAAAAAATAAAAAAAAATCATTCTTTAAATTATTTGTTTTTATTTACACTTTTTTTTTAATTCTCTGCTTTCATGTGCCAGAATGAGCCCTTCCATGAATACTCTAGCTTTTTGGGAAGTTTTATATGCTGATGAGATCAGTGGCCTGGAGTTTGTAGCTTTTTCTCTACCACTGGCCCTCCATGATGTTTTAAACGCATGTCTAATTCTAATAGCAGTGCTGTTAAAAACACATCAGCAGTGTTAAAAGCCTTATAATTAAGTTGTTTGATTGTATCATTAAATACATTTTTTATTATTAAAAATCAATAGGCAGTTATGATTTATTATTTAATTTCTTAACTGGGAGGATTGGGAGGTAAAAATGGTTGGTTAATGAAGAAATTCAAATATACTTTATATCTGGCAGTTTTCTTTACTTTGTCCTAGATATATATTTTAATGATATGTTTTTTTTTTTTGTTCACGCTTTTTTTAAGGTTGTTTATATCTGTTTTTATATAATGCAGCAATTTATTGAGTGTTTCACTAGCACAATGCTTTGGGATTTTACAAAACTTTTAAAGCAATCAGCCTTCAGCTTGAAAAGAAACAGCTTCAATAGCTCTACTGAGATATCACATTGCATTATGTACAATAGTTTCAAAGCCTTTGCAGAAAGAAAAAAATATGAATGCCATAAAACATGTTATTTTACAACACCTGCCACTGCTATATTTCCACTAAACCAATTGAGACTGGTCATTTGTGTTTTTAAGTTGTGGCATGCCTGATGGTCTAGGTTTTGGTGCTGGATACATGATCTGAAGACACACAGAAGGTAGAAGAGGAAGTAAGTCACAGTTAGGTGAAATAACCATTTCAGATTTACATGTAAAAAAGGTAACCTTAAGATGATTGCCACATAATTCCCATTAATTACATACTGCATTAGCTGTTTCTGCCAGACAGTAGTCTAGCTTTCTGGTACTCCATAAATTTGTTAGGCACCTCATTGTTTATAGTAATGGAGCTCTGTAACTATGGATCAGAGTACATCATTGTTTACGGAAATGGAGCAATGTAACTGTGTATTGGAGCACCTCATTATTTACAGTAATGGAGCGCTGTAACTATGCATCGGAGCACCTCATTGTATACAGTAATGGAGCTGTGTAACTATGTATCAGAGCACCTAATTGTTTACAGAAATGGAGCTCTGTAACTATGTATCAGAGCACCTCATTGTTTACAGTAATGGAGCTCTGTAACTATGTATTGAAGCACCTCATTGTTTACAGTAATGGAGCTCTGTAACTATGTATCAGAGCACCTCATTGTTTACAGAAATGGAGCTCTGTAACTATGTATTAGAGTACTTCATTGTTTTCAGAAATGGAGCTCTGTAACTATGTATCAGAGCACCTCATTGTTTACAGTAATGGAGCTCTGTAACTATGTATTGGAACACATCATTGTTTACAGTAATGGAGCTCTGTAACTATGTATCAGAGCACCTCATTGTTTACAGAAATGGAGCTCTGTAACTATGTATCAGAGTACTTCATTGTTTACAGAAATGGAGCTCTGTAACTATGTATCAGAGCACCTCATTGTTTACAGTAATGGAGCTCTGTAACTATGTATTGGAACACATCATTGTTTACAGTAATGGAGTTCTATAACTACATATCAGAGCATCTCATCATTTCCAGGAATGGAATTCTGCCCAGAGCAGCTCATCATTTCCAGGAATGGCGTTCTGTAACTATGTATCGGAGCACCTCATTGTTTACAGTAATGGAACTCTGTAACTATGTATCAGAGCACCTCATTGTTTACGGTAATGGAGTTCTGTAACTATGTATTGGAACACATCATTGTTTACAGCAATGGAGTCCTGTAACTATGTATCAGAGCACCTCATTGTTTACAGTAATGGAGCTCTGTAACTATGTATCAGAGCACCTCATTGTTTACAGTAATGGAGCTCTGTAACTATGTATTGGAACACATCATTGTTTACAGTAATGGAGTTCTATAACTATGTATCAGAGCATCTCATCATTTCCAGGAATGGAATTCTGCCCAGAGCAGCTCATCATTTCCAGGAATGGCGTTCTGTAACTATGTATCGGAGCACCTCATTGTTTACAGTAATGGAGCTCTGTAACTATGTATCAGAGCACCTCATTGTTTACAGAAATGGAGCTCTGTAACTATGTATCAGAGTACTTCATTGTTTACAGAAATGGAGCTCTGTAACTATGTACCAGAGCACCTCATTGTTTACAGTAATGGAGCTCTGTAACTATGTATTGGAACACATCATTGTTTACAGTAATGGAGCTCTGTAACTATGTATCAGAGCACCTCATAGTTTACAGAAATGGAGCTCTGTAACTATGTATCAGAGTACTTCATTGTTTACAGAAATGGAGCTCTGTAACTGTACCAGAGCACCTCATTGTTTACAGTAATGGAGCTCTGTAACTATGTATTGGAACACATCATTGTTTACAGTAATGGAGCTCTGTAACTATGTATCAGAGCACCTCATTGTTTACAGAAATGGAGCTCTGTAACTATGTATCAGAGTACTTCATTGTTTACAGAAATGGAGCTCTGTAACTATGTATCAGAGCACCTCATTGTTTACAGTAATGGAGCTCTGTAACTATGTATTGGAACACATCATTGTTTACAGTAATGGAGTTCTATAACTATGTATCAGAGCATCTCATCATTTCCAAGAATGGAATTCTGCCCAGAGCAGCTCATCATTTCCAGGAATGGCGTTCTGTAACTATGTATCGGAGCACCTCATTGTTTACAGTAATGGAGCTCTGTAACTATGTATCAGAGCACCTCATTGTTTGCAGCAATGGAGTTCTGTAACTATGTATCGGAACACATCATTGTTTACAGCAATGGAGTTCTGTAACTATGTATCAGAGTACCTCATTGTTTACAGTAATGGAGCACTGTAACTATGTATCAGAGCACCTTATTGTTTACAGTAATGGAGCTCTGTAACTATGTATTGGAACACATCATTGTTTACAGTAATGGAGTTCTATAACTATGTATCAGAGCATCTCATCATTTCCAGGAATGGAATTCTGCCCAGAGCAGCTCATCATTTCCAGGAATGGCGTTCTGTAAATATGTATCGGAGCACCTCATTGTTTCCAGGAATGGAGTTCTGTAACTATGACTCAGACCACCAAGGAAAGCATGGGAGATGGCCTGTTTGACATATGGATATATAACTATATGGAAAAAAGGAGAACAAATCTGTCAAACCCGTGCATGACAATGCATTATTCAGTGGTCCAGCCCCTTCTACTGCCTCACACAAATCCTTCAACAATTCTATTAACTTAGATCACTTGTAACGGCAAAGCATTCCAAGTTTCCATCACCCTGTCCTAGAAACAGTACTTTCCTAATTAGTTGTGAATCATCTGTCTTGTAGCATAAGGATTGCTTATGCCCCCCTTCCTCCCTCATCCTTCATCGTGAATGGTTCTACACTTACTCCATGGAATGCAGTATGTCCATAGCATAGTCGCATAGTGCTGCAGTAGTTAGCGTTGTCACCTCACAGAAACAAGTTCTCTGGTTCTATTCTTGGCTGGGGTGCCTTCTGTATGTGTCTGCATGTCCTCTGTTGTTTGTGTGGGTTTCCTCTGGGTGCTTTGGTTTCTTCCCACATTCCAAAGAAATGCACCTGGAGTGTTTCTCCCTTGGCCTTTCCTGAAAATTGGCTCTGTCCCAGCTGGATTTTCCCAGTAAGTAAATGTTAAATAAATACATAGTCCCTCTCTTATCTAGTATGCACATTACAAACAGACTGAGCCTAAATCCCCTTTGATAGCTGCACTTTCCTCCCTGTCTGTACCAACATACCATCCCTTTCAACATATGAATAGTAGAACAGTCCACAAGGTGTTTCACTTGCAGACACAGCTATGCTTTCTAATATTTGGAGAGTGTTTCTGCATTCTAAATTTACAATTATAGCCAACATGGTGCTCATTAATTAAAACCAGTGTTTCACAGCTGTAGAAAATTGGATTCAGATCTGATCTCTGGTCACTATCAGTATGGAGGTTTTATTTGCTGTCCTCACACTTGCTTAGGGTTTTTACTGGGTACTCTAATTTCTTCCATCTTCCCAAAATGTATATTGGATGACTGACAAGTCTTTATCATTCTTATATATCCAGCATTCACTCCTAATATTAGAATCTATGTCATGGATGAAAGTGTACAAAATAGACCAGTTCACTGACCTGACTAATAAATAACTAAATAATTAATTAACTTTAGTAAAACATCACAATGACCTTAATTACTACCACTGGGCATTTCTCAGAGAATTTCAGGCTATTGGTGATTATAATTCCCAGATATTTGCTATTTTTTTGTACTCCACAGGGTTGTGTCTTTAACCACGTACATTTTCTCATATGCTTCTTCCAGCATTGCCATGCAGGTAACCATTTAAACTCTACTAGTGTTACAGAGTTCCAAAATGTGGAGGCAAATTGGCCAAAATCTGAACTGACAAATACTAAGTCTGGGAGTTCTGTTTCTCAGAATATTCATTTTTCTTTTAGGTATGGCAATGTCAGAGTTGGTATATATATATATATATATATATATATATATATATATATATATATATATATACTGTTTTTGTGTCTATCTGCTGATTTCTGAAGTATCTGCACTTAAAAGTAGCATTTTGGTCGACTCTGGTCGATTAATACTGTTTTTTTGTTAATTTAACTGCTGAGGCTGCCCACTAAAGTGTGTTAGCCTGTGTAAATCGATTTTACTGTTTGCTTAATTGCATTTCTGTGTGCTTTCCTGAAAAACAAAAACAAAAAAATACTCCTTGTTTTCCGCCTTTGCTTTCGACTAGTTTGGACCAGTATACAGGCTTTGCTGTATTCTGGGCTGTGTGTAGTTCCTGTGTTGGCCATTGCCTTACTTGGATAGAAGGAAGTTTCTGAGCTCACCAGTGGGAGTGAGGAGCCTTGAGCAGCCTATCTGTCCCTGGGAAGTGACCTCTTTTCTGGCTATATACCCAAGCAGATCTCCACATGGTCCTGCAGAGGGGTCCTGGCAACAGAGAACTGAAAGAAGTGACCACTTTCCAGATTTAAGTATTTTTTGGCTTTTTTATCTGCATTGTCCTCTCTGGCTTTCATTTAACTAGCTATAACTGTTTTTGTGTCTATCTGCTGATTTCTGAAGTATCTGCACTTAAAAGTAGCATTTTGGTCGACTCTGGTCGATTAATACTGTTTTTGTTAATTTAACTGCTGAGGCTGCCCACTAAAGTGTGCTAGCCTGTGTAAATCGATTTTACTGTTTGCTTAATTGCATTTCTGTGTGCTTTCCTGAAAACAAAAACAAAAAAAATACTCCTTGTTTTCCCGCCTTTGCTCGACTAGTTTGGACCAGTATACAGGCTTTGCTGTATTCTGGGCTGTGTGTAGTTCCTGTGTTGGCCATTGCCTTACTTGGATAGAAGGAAGTTTCTGAGCTCACCAGTGGGAGTGGGGAGCCTTGAGCAGCCTATCTGTCCCTCGGGGAAGTGACCTCAGCACTTGAGCTGTAAATTATTGGTTGCTTTGGACCATTTCTAGCTCTTTACAAGTTCCCTGTATAAAAATCCGCCTCAGGGCGTTTTTTTCTGGCTATATACCCAAACAGAGCTCCATGTGGTCCTGCAGAGGGGTCCTGGCAACAGAGAACTGAAAGAAGCGACCACTTTCCAGATTTAAGTATTTTTGGCTTTTTTATCTGCATTGTCCTCTCTGGCTTTCATTTAACTAGCTATAACTGTTTTTGTGTCTATCTGCTGATTTCTGAAGTATCTGCACTTAAAAGTAGCATTTTGGTCGACTCTGGTCGATTAATACTGTTTTTTTGTTAATTTAACTGCTGAGGCTGCCCACTAAAGTGTGCTAGCCTGTGTTGTGTAAATCGATTTTACTGTTTGCTTAATTGCATTTCTGTGTGCTTTCCTGAAAAAACAAAAAAAAATACTCCTTGTTTTCCCGTCTTTGCTCGACTAGTTTGGACCAGTATACAGGCTTTGCTGTATTCTGGGCTGTGTGTAGTTCCTGTGTTGGCCATTGCCTTACTTGGATAGAAGGAAGTTTCTGAGCTCACCAGTGGGAGTGGGGAGCCTTGAGCAGCCTATCTGTCCCTGGGGGAAGTGACCTCAGCACTTGAGCTGTAAATTATTGGTTGCTTTGGACCATTTCTAGCTCTTTTCAAGTTCCCTGTATAAAAATCCGCCTCAGGGCATTTTTTTCTGGCTATATACCCAAGCAGAGCTCCACGTGGTCCTGCAGAGGGGTCCTGGCAACAGAGAACTGAAAGAAGCGACCACTTTCCAGATTTAAGTATTTTTGGCTTTTTTATCTGCATTGTCCTCTCTGGCTTTCATTTAACTAGCTATAACTGTTTTGTGTCTATCTGCTGATTTCTGAAGTATCTGCACTTAAAAGTAGCATTTTGGTCGACTCTGGTCGATTAATACTGTTTTTGTTAATTTAAGTGCTGAGGCTGCCCACTAAAGTGTGCTAGCCTGTGTAAATCGATTTTACTGTTTGCTTAATTGCATTTCTGTGTGCTTTCCTGAAAAACAAAAACAAAAAAAATACTCCTTGTTTTCCGCCTTTGCTCGACTAGTTTGGACCAGTATACAGGCTTTGCTGTATTCTGGGATGTGTGTAGTTCCTGTGTTGGCCATTGCCTTACTTGGATAGAAGGAAGTTTCTGAGCTCACCAGTGGGAGTGGGGAGCCTTGAGCAGCCTATCTGTCCCTGGGGGAAGTGACCTCAGCACTTGAGCTGTAAATTATTGGTTGCTTTGGACCATTTCTAGCTCTTTTCAAGTTCCCTGTATAAAAATCCGCCTCAGGGCGTTTTTTGTGATTGGCATAGCGCAGCAGCGGTTATACAGGTTTAAGCTATTTCTGGCTCTGCCAAGTCTGCTCTTCAATTTTTCACTTAGAAAGCTCTACTCAGTCTATTTAGCTGTATATATTAGCACTGTTTTCGGGACTTCTAGTCTTAGCAAGCACTCTTATAATAAAGTAAGCACTCTTATACTAAAGTAAGCACTACAGCCATCCACTACCCCCTGTGAATACCCACTTCCCTTAAAGGCACAGCACTCCTTATAATATTCTAGTATGTCGAGTGGTAGACCACTAGCATCCTCTCTTGTTCAGCTGGTTAACCTGGGAATCTTAAGACAATGTTACAATTGTCTCATGTACACAGACAACCCTCTCCTCCTTCCTACTAACACAAATACTTGTGAGAGATGCAACTATATAGCCAGACTGGAGGCTGAACTCTCTCAACTCAGGACTGGCAAGACCAGACAGGAGGAGAAGGTACCCACACCCGAAGCAAAACCGGTCACACATAAAACCACCACCACTACAAACCAAACACATAAGAACACAAAGACATACTCGGAGGCTCTTATAAAAAACTTACCAAAACAACAGAGGCCTCCAAAGCAGACACCCAGAAATACACCCCCACAAAATGTAACACCTACAACACATACCTCAAACAACAGGTGTGTCACACAATCACAGCCCCTAAGGCAAAACACTATGCCAGAGACATTAGTAATAGGTGACTCTATAGTCAGACACACCGGCGTTCCACTTACCAGGCTGAATAAGGAGAGGGTAACGGTGAGCTGCCTATCGGGAGCTAGGATCCGCCACATTACACACGCACTCAGGTCACTCCAAAGCAAGTACAAGTATGATGCAGTCATTGTCCATGCTGGTGTGAATGACCTGAGACGTACCTCCCTGGACTACATGAAAAGAGACATTGAGGAGCTCTCCGATTATGTAGCCCAGACTGGTATGACCCTGACCCTGAGCAGCATCCTGCCTTCACCAAGAATGATGCCTCAGTACAAAGACAAAATTATCAATTTTAACAATTGGCTTAATCACTGGTGTCATTCTAGGGGGATCCAATGTCTGTCAGCCTGGGATGACATGCTGGACAAGCCGCGTTGCCCAAGGGATGGCTTGCACCTGTCACCACTGGGCTTCCGGATACTGGCCAAGGCTCTTGCCACCCCATAGTGCCTTTTTTAGGAAATGCTCAAAAGACAAATCAACCTTCGTAAAAAACAAAAATGGAAAAAAATTAAGGGTAATGCTGCTCAACGCCAGAAGTCTAAATCTGAAGATGCAGGCATTCGAAGCACTTCTCAGTATGGAGAACATCGATGTCTGTGCAGTAACTGAAACCTGGTTCAAGGCTCCTGAGAGCACTCCAGTGCTACCAGGCTATACCTCATATCATGCTTTTCGGCCTCAAGTTCCAGGCCGAACCACAAAGGGAGGAGTGTCCATTTTCATAAAGGACACCTACACCTCTCGATTGGTGGCTACCCATGAAGCATCAGAAACCATACAAGTTTTACTCACCATAGGCAAAACTGCCATACAACTGGTCGCATGTTATAGAACACCCTCCCAATCCCAGGAATCCCATCAAGCATTCCTGAAAACACTGGAGGATATGAATGTCACACCAAACACCATCATATTGGGTGACTTCAACTACCCCAAGATAGACTGGGCCCACTATTCTAGCCCTAACACCCTAGCCCAAAGATTCCTGGAATTCATTAACTCAAATGCTATGGAGCAACTGGTCACTTCTCCTACGAGGAGAGATAATATACTTGACCTGATTATCACAAACATGGGGTCCAAATGCTCTGCACCGGATATAAACCCCTCACTAGTAAGATCTGACCATAAACTGATCACGTTGGATGTACATATCCCACCCCCACCCCCCAGAACAAAAGACTACAGTGAAAAATTTTTCAAAAGCTGACTTTACACTCAAGTCAGAAATGATATCCTTTAAGCCTACTGGGTTAATGGAAACCACATCCCAAAATGCTGAATCCTACACAACAGCCTTCTACGGACATCTCCAAGAATGCATGGATCAAGCAATCCCAACTAAAACCAAGACCCTCTCCACCAAGGGAAAACGCCCGGTTTGGTGGACCCCGGCTATAAACAAACTGTACAACAAAAGAAGGAAGCTACTGCAGGACAAAGCCAAATCCCACAAGGGAAAGGCTTCCCTGATCAGCACAAGTAAAAAACTACGTTCTCTCATAAAAACATCTAAAGCCAACTTTGAGGGAAAGATTGCCAAGGATACCAAAGACAATCACAAGGCCTTCTTCAATTATGTCAGAATCTTGGGAGGAAATTCTCAGATATGCTCTGAGATGGTACACAACGACAAAGAATTCACTGACCCTACCGACATTGCCAATATTCTGGCAGATAGGTTCAGTGCAAATTTCTCCCCTCCCTCACCCCCTAAAGATGTAGTAATTATCCCTGCTGAATGTAACCTACCTGTCATCTCAGACATACAGGTGAAATCAGCACTCAACAAAGCAAAAACACAGCATCTATGGGACCCGATGGTATCCCCGGTTGCGTGTTATGTGAACTTCAAGATGAACTAAACCCGCACCTAAAAACGCTATTCAATCTTAGCCTCACTACAGGATATGTACCTGAACACTGGCGCACAGCAACAGTGGTCCCACTCCACAAAGGGGAAATTCTACTGACCCTGGTAACTACCGCCCCATAAGTCTGACCAGCCTGGTCTGCAAGGCTATGGAAAGAATCATCATGGAACTCATAAATGGCGATATTGGAGATCTGCAGACCCTTGATCCCACCCAGTTCGGTTTTGTAAAGGCAGATCCTGCCTCTTAAACCTGGTTGACTTCTTGAGACAGTCACTAGTGCCATCGACGAGGGCAAGGCTGTCCACACTGCCTACTTGGACTTGGCTAAAGCCTTTGACACGATACCACACTCTGGCATCATAGACAAGCTCAGCAGCCTAAATGTAAATCCATATGTCACAAGATGGGTAGCAAACTGGCTAAAAACAGAACCCATAAGGTCAAAATTGCTGGAGCCATGTCAGACTCAAAACCAGTCACAGTGGTGTCCCACAGGGCTCAGTCTTGGGACCACTCTTATTCGGCATTTACTTCTTGGATGTGAAAGCAAATATGGGAGGATTATGGCTGACAAAGTTTGCAGATGACTGCAAACTGGGTGCCATAGTTGATTCACCTGCTGACACACACATCCTACAGAAAGGTCTCACTGAAACGGACAACTGGTGCTGGAATCATGGCCTCAAACTTAACGCCAAAAAATGTATAGTCATCCCCTTTGGGAAAAACAAAGTACCCACAAATTATCACATAGACAATAACCCACTGAATGCGGAAGAAGTAATCAGAGACCTGGGGACTCAAGTCGATAGTGACCTCTCCTTTGACAACCATGTTGCCAAAGTGGTCAGAAAGACATTCTACCTTGCCCATCTCATCATGAAGGGATTCTCATCCAGATCAAAGGAGGTCATTGTACCTCTATATTCCTCACTTGTCAGGCCCATGATTGAATATAATGCTCCATCTGGGATGTATCTCACCCGGCACATGCAACAACTGGAAAGACCCCAGAAGTACCTCACCAAGAGGATCATGGGTCTCAAACATGTGCCTTATCCAGCTAGATTAAAGAAACTCCAGCTCTATTCAGTAGCATACCGCCTGCTCAGAGGTGATTTGTGCCTAACATATAGGGCCATGTCCAACCAAGAACTGATGGACATGCTCCATCTCAAAAAATCCAGATCCACCAGAACCACGCGAGCTAAAGATTTCAACCTCTGCACAAATATGAATAAAACATGCTGGAGGGATAGATTCATAACACAGAGGTTAACCGTACTCTGGAACAAAATCCCAGTTCATGTGAGACAGAGCCCTTCATTGGCACTGTTCAAGAAAAATCTCGATGCATGGATGGGAGATTGTAAGTTTACCGAGTCACCTCAGTGTCACTACTAGACAGAGGTATAGTTTACTAAATAATGGGGTCCCACATGTGTCACTACTAGAGAGGCGCAACTATATAATACGGGTTTGGCGTAAGCCACATCATTGTTGGCTAGGCTTGTAAATGCCCCAGGGCAGATAGCCTAGTACACTACTATGAAACTATGAAACTATATATATATATATATATATATATATATATATATATATATATATATATATATATATATATATATGAATATATATATATATGCGTGTGTGTGTGTGTGTGTGTGTGTGTGTGTGTGTGTGTGTGTGTGTGCGTGTGTGTGTGTTCAGTGGATTCAGTGGATGTGGTGAGCTTGTATTCTATATCAGGGGGTGCAGGGGGGTTTGCCTCCAGTAAAAAAAAAAAAAAAAACTTAAAAGTGAAGAGTGCCAGTCCATAGTCACGCTTCTCCTGTATTATTAGTCTGTTTTTATCAATTTCTCAGGACTCAGCAATGCTAGTCTCAAGTTAGCCATATGTACATTATTACTTTTTAATTAAACCTCAACTACAATATATTCACATTCTCTACAAATCACATCAGAGCTTTGCAGAGATTGGCCCTTCCATCTATGTCCATTAGATGAATCTTAGGATAACTGATAGCTAGGTTGTCATTGACCTGTAGCTTCATACTAGTGATATGTGCCACACACATGCCAACACAACCAGCCTTTGCACTGATATCTAGGTTGTCATTGACATGTAGCTTCATAACAGTGATATGTGCCACACACATGCCAAAACAACCATCTTTTGCACTGATACCTAGGTTGTCATTGACCTGTAGCTTCATAACAGTAATATGTGCCACACACATGCCAACACAACCAACCTTTGCACTGATACCTAGGTTGTCATTGACCTGTAGCTTCATAATAGTGATATGTGCCACACACGTGCAACACAACCACCCTTTGCATTGATAACTAGGTTGTCATTGACCTGTAGCTTCATAATAGTGATATGTGCCACACACATGCCAACACAACCAACCTTTGCACTGATACCTAGGTTGTCATTGACCTGTAGCTTCATAATAGTGATATGTGCTACATATGTGCCAACACAACCAACCTTTGCACTGATACCTAGGTTGTCATTGGCCTGCAGATTCATAATAGTGATATGTGTCACACACATGCCAACACAACCAACCTTTGCACTGATATCTAGGTTGTCATTGATGTGTAGCTTCATAATAGTGATATGTGCCACACACGTGCCAATGCAACCAACCTTTGCACTGATACCTAGGTTGTCATTGACCTGTAGCTTCATAATAGTGATATGTGCCACACACGTGCCAACACAACCAACCTTTGCATTGATAACTAGGTTGTCATTGACCTGTAGCTTCATAATAGTGATATGTGCCACACACATGCCAACACAACCAACCTTTGCACTGATACCTAGGTTGTCTTTGACCTGTATCTTCATAACAGTGATATGTGCCACACACATGCCAACATAACCAACCATTACATTGAAACCTAGTAACTATCTCTTCTTCAGACATCTATTATTTTCTGCTGCATGTGAGATAACAAAGATTATGTCCACTTTATTTTTTGGGCTCTAATTCTACATCATTTAATTTTCTCCCTCAGTCGGGTGCAGTATGCTATAGAGTGCCAAAGGCATTGATGATGTCTAGCATATCCCACTCTGATTTCTAAGGGTATAAGCAAATAATAAAGTTCATTCTAGAGTCTTGGAGTTATTTCACCTCAAACTCTATTTGCAGGCTGTGTGTCTCCACGATAGCAGCATGGATGATGCAGTGGTAGCATTGTTCTAAGGTCCAGTTCTAGGTTGGAGTGCCTTCTGTGTGGAGTCTGCATGTCCTCCCTGTGTTTGTATGGGTTTCTCTGGGTACTCTGGTTTCTTCCCATATTAAAAAGACACGTGTCTGGAGTGTTTCTCCCAGGGCCGCCACTGAAAATTGGCTTAGTTCCAACTCGGACTTTTCCGGTAAACAAATGTTAAATAAATAAATAACCTTCCCCTGAAAAGAGACACTAGATATTACAATGAAAAAAATAAATAGGAATGGACTCACTGGATCCCTTTGGGCTGAACTAGAACAACCTTGACTAACATGCTCTCATTGTAGGAAACTGTACAGTTGCCTATCAGTAAGAAGATTAGCATTCGGAAAGTCATCCAGCCTGCTCAACAATATCTATTTTATAACATTCCTTGAGGTTAAAGAGCAACTAACACCCCTGTAGCTGCTTCTTTTATTTCTGGCAGCCTTCTGTAAGCTAATCTTGTTGCACAGTGAAGTTATATGGCACAGCTATGCTTAATAGGAAAAGTCTGCATAGTTTGATATGTGGATAAACACACTGCCACCAACATTTGTAACATCACAAAGACAGCTTGTGTGCTCTCTATATTTTATCAATGTGAAGTCCTTTGAATTCCTTCTCTGTTGCTCCTTTCTCTCTCTCTATCTCAAGTTTCTCTCAATCATGCCTTCCTATTCATGTATCTTTTCCCTTCTTTTCCTGCATAAATATTGAAATAAACACAGTCAGAATTTCTTCTTTATTATTTTATCCTCTGTTGAAAAAATAAAGTATGGTTGGGGTGTCTGCCTTTCCACAGTTCATTTCAAGTATTTATTTTGCCCATATGTCACTCTATTAACCAATGTTTCTCAAATGATAATGTAGCTCACTATATGACCACTGATGTTTTCCCCCATCTCCTTGTACTTTTTTATTTTACCTTACCACCCATAATTTTTTTCTCTTTTTGTTTTTTGGTCCAGCGGTACATTGATAACAGACACATCCTATATCCTCTGCTATCCTGGCCTGTAAGTATACCTTATCTGGTTGATCAGAGTTAAGCAGAGGGAGGACAACCTAAAGAGTGGAGTTGCCTAACTGCATATGTCACCCAGGAATATTTAGGGTATCCCTGGTACAGTATCATTGTCAGTGTCCACTATTTATCAGTCTAACTTCTCACCTTTTTAGCCAGTGAGCACACTGCCAGAAATGGCATATGATATTGAGCTATTTGGGTTTGTTCTGACACATCTATCCTACCAAGACTGAAAGTAAAAATATTTGGTCTATATACTTCACAAAATTTTGGAGTTGATATATCTATACTTTGTTGCAGCATATTTGTCTAAACAGCTTTTTCTACATTTTTTTTAAATCACAGTTTGTTTCATCACAGTCACATGGGTTATATGAAATGTCAATGTACTTTTAATGTTTTTGACTTTGTCCATTGTAGAGTTACTGCGGAATTGGCATATATAAATTAGAGGGTACATGCTGGTTAAGGCCCCACTGCACTCTCCCTAACACAGTGTATCTATGTTTTACGACTCCCAGACTGCACGACAGTATGGAAAAGTAGTAAAGTCCTAATTTAGACTATTTCCTAATCTTGCTGAATTTCAGCCTTATTACTCAATGTACTGGTCTGTCAATAAAAATATGCTGTCACTGAGCCAGTGCTTGACAATATGTAGTGTTTCCATGCATATATAAATGCGCGAAAAGTAGAGACTATCAATATGGAATTATGGCATCCAGGCTCCACAGTTTTGTGAAGGTCAGGATGATGCCTGACAGTCAAGCCTATGAATCAATGAATAGTATATTGTGAGGTGTAATGATTCCCTGTTAAACCTTGTTATGTTATTTTTTAATTGTACAAAGATTCAAGACATATCATTGGCTATCAAACCAAACTGATGATATTGCACAATAACAACACTGCATTAACATTCGGCAAAAAGAAAAAAATAATTTCCATAAATGATCCATTGTACGACAATGATAAGGAATGCCATGATTTTGTGTTACCGCATATCTTTCTTGCTTTGACTTATACTTTTATCCACCTCCATAAGAAACAAGTTCTTTGAGGTTTTATTAAAGAAATCAAAATTAATTCTAAATATACCGGCATGCATAACTCTGAAAGAACACTTTCCTTCACTATGTACACTTTTTTCCTAATAGCATCATTTTGGCAAGCCCAGGTCATTGCAAACTGCTAGAACAAACTGCTTAGCACTTAAACATAATTCACAAATCAGAAATGGAAAATTTCAGTCTGCTGGCCACCAAAACTGGCAGGTACAACAAGAACTAAGAGGAAAACAAGTCAAAAGTGTCTGGTAAAAGTTTTTTTTTTCCCTGATTTTTTTAATGTAAGGTTTAACATGGGGAAACAGAAACCAAGACAAAATGGAAGAATGGTTGTCCTGCCAGAAAACACCTACAGATGAGACATTCTGTCCATCAAAAACTATTTATAGTCTATTCAGATGTTAATAATTTTGAACACCTTTCTAAATCAAGATATAGATTTTT
This sequence comes from Protopterus annectens, assembly GCF_019279795.1. Classification (NCBI taxonomy): domain Eukaryota; kingdom Metazoa; phylum Chordata; order Ceratodontiformes; family Protopteridae; genus Protopterus; species Protopterus annectens. The sequence continues at coordinate 1,410,516,086 of NC_056746.1, read as the reverse complement.
TTTTCTGGTGCATACTAACTTGTTTTCTAATATCTTTTGTATGATGTGATCAGAAATGCAAACATTATATGCAAACACTTTATAATATGAGGTTATACTTATTTAGAACTGATTATGAAAAAAGACTGCACATCTTTCATTTGTATTAGTTATGCGTTTGCTCATTTGATTTGTTTTCCATCTCTTCTTTCAGTGATTTTTTTAAATATTTTTTTTCTCAGATAAAAAATGTCTCTGCTGCTGTTTTCATTATTTGAAACATTTTGGCTCCATGCACTTTACCTTTTATTCAGCAATGCATGTTCACATAGTTTATTATCTCTGCTTTGGGAAATGGTATTCAAATATAATATCATTAGTAGTCATTTAATGCATGACCAGTGCACAGATGGCGGGCTGATCATCAACATATCTCTAATATGCCTGATATTCAGTGTAGCACTCTCATTTAAATGTAAGTGCACATTTACGCTTCCATCTCAGTAGTGCAGAAACAAATCTAACTCTACTGCTGGTAATCGGAGTTTGTGAATGAACTTAGGTTGATCAGAAGGTCGGCAGGAGGGTAGAATGTTAAGCCTGAGACTCTCCTGTTCTATCCCATTGTGAGTGCGTGAACTTCTTTTACCTCTTTTGCAACCTCCAGCTGATATTACAGGCTGCATAAGTATATCTGATAGTGAATGACAGTAAAAGGGAAGGATCAAGATGTTCACCAGCCTTTGTGGAATAACATGGACCTGTATGCACTATTATCGCTGCATATGCCCACCCGTTGTAGTAAGAGATTCTGATAGATGCTACTGAAAGATGTCTCCCAGCTTGCTACTACCTCATCTCATCCATACCTTACGTCTGGTTCTAATAATGTGAGCACAAGTAAGTCCACCTGTAAGAAGTCAAGGAGTTCTTCCAATGAACGGCTGTATCTGAAAGAATCAGATGAGAAGTAGGACATTATGCAGCAAACCTGCCACCCAGCAGTGGCTCGGGGAAAATAGAAGTCTGACAATCTGGATTATTATCTGTCAAAAGAAAAATTAAGAAAATGGTCAATATTAGTGGCATCTGCTCTTGTTATCTAATGAATCATCTCTCACATACACACATGCACATGCACGCACACAAACACACACTGAACACATAGACACTGAATAATCCTTTTCATATACACATAGCAGCACCTCTTAATATAACATATACACAAGACAATTATCTGTGTTTATTTTGAGTTTCCCTGCAGAAACTGAGGGGTGGGAAGTGGAAAACTTAATATTGATTTCCATTGCTTCTCTGCTCCAGTTTATGAACTTTGCATAGTCTGGAGTTTGTGTAATTCTGAACAAGTCACCCAAACAACCAAGTTCAGTTGCTTAATGAATCTGTTTTCTTATTATATGGCAAGCGTGGACATCAAAAACATAGTTACCTGAAATTATAAATATTTGTGGACTGCTGTACTAAAATAATAAAAAGAAACTCATGTGGTCATCATAACAGATGAAAACATATTCATTACCTGCAAGTGATATATAGTGAAAAAGAGAGGACAAGTATGGTGGGCTGAAATGCAAATCTCCCCATCTACCCCCTTGCTGCAGCTGGGATTAAAGCGTGCTACAATGTCCACTTGTAAGACACACAATTGTACTTTTCATTTTGAAAATGTGGTAATCTTTTTCTTTCTGTGTGAGTCAAAATGAAACTTCTGTCTTAGAACTAGAGAGAGGGAGAGAGAGAGAGAGAGAGGGACAAAAGAAGGGGGGAATTGATTACAATAAAGAAAAAAACTTTATTCAACACAAAGCATAAAATTGAAGCAGAGGGATTAAGCTGATGTCCTTCTATTACTGCAACATGGAAGAGAAGGATATTTATGGTTATGGTTAAGATGCTGCACAATTATACTTTCTGCAGGTTGTATGTGTCACTATTCTATATGAAAACATTTAAAATAAACTCTTGTATGTGATGTGGCTGCCTTGGTCATCACTAATGCATATTACCAAAAAGTTTGAATAAAGTTATATATTTTATAATTTAATGCGCAAGTAAAGATTGTCTATAGGATTTAAACATGCCTAGCACAATTACAGTATGCTTTTCATGGGTAATGCTTATAGCATGGTATTGCACAAGCTTAATAATCAATTAACTAGGTGAAAGTTTTCAGCCCATACCACTGGTAATTAAAGAAAAAACCCAGTAGAAATCACAGGATCTGCAAAGAAAGAGAAAATCTGACAACTGAAGCTAGGACTAATGAGAAGAAAACATACCAGCACATAGTATATACATGCCTAAATGTGTGCACATACTACAACATAACTCTACAGGATCGACAACAACCCACATGAAAGGGCCTACATCAATGTGGCCATTAAAAGGGGTGGAAATAGATGTATAGGACAGAAGGAAAATTGGATCAATAAACAGAGGAACAGGGAAGGTGAAAATAGGAGCAGGGAGAGGGAGGAAGGGGAGAGAGAGAAGTTTTTAGGGACAGGCATTCATGTTATCTTTGTGAAGGAAAGATAGAGAAAGATAAAAAGGAAAGACGAAATAGTAATAGGAATAAGTCTAGAAGCAGGGGCATACAAACAAACAACAAAAAGAGACAAAGAATGTCAACACTGGTCAGTTTTCAGATATCACAACTGCTCAAAACAGAAAAATAACAAGATAACAAGTATGCTAATGGCACATATTGAAGAAAGTTTTTTGTTTTTTGTTTTTTGCAGTGGCAGCAAGCATGCCTTACCTCTCTGTACCTCTAAACTTATATACCAACTCCAGGGTTGCACAACAGCAGAAAAGTGAAACATTAACCAAAACCAGCATATATCAGTGTAGCACAATAAGGACAATGAACTGGTTAAAAATCAGGCAATTACATTCTGATCCAGTGCTCCTTGAGGGAATACAGGACAACCAAGAAATAGGATGCTGGTTAACAAAGAACTTCAGCTGATACATGCAGAAGGAAAATAAGCAGACTGGGTGTGATAAACTCTTTTCTGGACAGAATTTTGCACATTATTACAATGTTTCCTACCTCACCACTCTATCAGTTCAAGAGTAAAGTGAAGCACAAATGCCAGGTTTACCAGTTGTAAAGTAACTCTTACGTCATGCATTCAACCCCTGTAGTGCAGGCTCCCAGCCATATTATATATATATATATATATATATATATATATATATATATATATATATATATATATATATATATATATATATATATATATATGTACATTTATTTTTTCAGTTTGCTAACAACCCAGACTTTTTCATCTTTTACTACTTTGCTGGCCCTGGTGTATATTTCATGTTTTTTGTATACTATTACTGTATGACTCCTTTAGGAAATCTTGGAGTTTTATTTAGCAGCATACTTTCACATATAGTTAATTCAGGTTGAGTTATTCATTGTTTTGCCACATCTGTATGCTTGACTGCCCAATCGTTTCTTCTTACATGCACAAACACATGGGACATTCATCTCTTTTTTTGTGAAGTGCCTTGAGAAGTAATAATAAAATAACAAGTTGCTGACCACAAATAAAACTTTAATGAAATAATGAAGGCTACTGATGTTTCACTAACAAGTCCCTAGTAATAACGGATAAGAATAGACTATATAATATATAAATATGGTAGAAAGTTAAACTTATCCAGTAATAAATAATTAAAACAACTACTAAAAAGCAAGGTGAAAATTATTTGATTAAATTCCAGCTACATTCATTACTTAAGCAGTAAGATGTCAATGTGTTGCAAGTCATGAGCAGGTAACCTGCCTTTCCTAACGTATGTCCTTGCACCAGATTTTTAGATTTTTCCATGCCCAACAAAGCCTTTATCTTCCCTTTGTAACTCATTTTATTTGCTGATAAAGTTGACGTACAACAAAACACAAATGTGTCATTCTACACATACTACTTGTTTTGTTTTACAACTCTCTCATTGTTCCACTTTCTTAGTTTCAATCCCAATCACATCTCATTTCTACCTAGATCCCATAGTTTGTTTCTTTCTTATCCACTTACTTGACATCCCTACAACACCATGACCATCTTCCCTAGCACAACTTTATATATAAACATTTTTCCATGAACATAACTCCATTTGTCTGTCAGCACTTCTCTATACTTCCTGTATTCTGGTTATCTTTCCAATTTGTTTAGAATCTTCTATTCCTATAACTCCTATCACCATTGCATCCCTTCTGATTTGACTCACCATATTGGTACTGTTTGTACCTCCACCCCTGAAGCAATCTTCCTCTGTTTGTGTTTTTTTTTTTTTATTATTGAGTCCCCAGGCTTCCATGTCATTTCCTTTGCTCCCCAGTCCCCTTACTTTCCCAGCACTTAGCTTATGCTCAAGCCTAAAAGATTTTGTCAACATCCATATGTGTGACATCATTTCCTAACTTACTGATATCCCATCGCAATCTCTGTATCCATTTTCTTATCCACAGCAGCTTAATATTATTAAAATTATTTCCAGAAATAGCAATTCTGGACTATGCAGACACATTTCTGGAATGCAAAATTGTATTTATTTTATAAATAAATGGACAACAAAGACAACACTTATCTAGAACACATTTCACAGTTGATGCAAACACAGTGACAGCTAATGTCAGAGATATACAATGACTGCATAGTCTTCCAAAAAAGAGCTTCACAACTCTGTATCTTTTAAAGGTTCATCAAATGCTTACGCTGCATGTCTTCCACACAAGCAAAGAATCCTGAAGTAAAATTACTCCCTTGGTTATTGTTCACTATTATCCATACAGATGTTGCAGGAAATGTAAGAAGTGCCCTACTCGTGCTGATAATAGTATCAATGAAGTTGTATATAGAAATGTATAAAATAGCAACAGAAGAGCAATATTTATTACCTAATCTTTACGGCTGTTGGAACTCACCCCCCCCCAATATGCACCCCCCCAATATCCATGCTCCATTTACTTCCCCAGTACCAAGAGCAATTATATTTCTACTGAGTTCCTTTTCATTGCCCATTCAGGGAACACATTCCACTTATTTTTTTTTAATTTTTAACTTGATAGGAGTGGCTGGTCTGAGGCCCCTTTTCAGCCATGGCTCAGGCCAAAGGCAAGTGTACGAACACTGAACATTTTATGATATATATATATATATATATATATATATATATATATATATATATATATATATATATATATATATATATATATATATATATATATATGTGTGTAGAAAGAACCTATCACTATGGCAACTATACAAAGAAGGAAACAAATCCAAATGCAATCACAGTTTTGGATGCAGAGTTTGAAACCGGAAAATACTGTAAAACATATACAAACAACTACCTATCATTATTATGTTCTCTAATGTTAAGGAATAGCCTTGGGTACTGTAGTCAGGGTGACATACAAGGTGAAGAGTAAATTACAGTAAGTGAGCAGAATTATATAGGATAAAAGGGGTCCATGTGGGAAAGGAAGTATAAAGAAGGAAGTAGGGGTGGCAATAGGAAACAGTCAAGAATAGGGGGAAGGAGGAATTGTAAAGAAGATAAGAAGGGTGGAATGATACTTAGGGAATAAAAATATGTATATAATGGGTAGCGTGGGAATTTATTAGACTGAAGAAAGAAACTTGGTAAATTTTCTTTGTGATTAAGTTTAGGGTTTGCTCCATCTGATTGTAGATTGTATGCCATCCTGCCCTGCTGTCCCACCTTTATGGCTACAACCCTTAGCAAGTACGTTGAATAATTCTGTGTAGCTAAGTTAAGATTATCTTATTGTATCTTTCTTTTGGGGTAATGTTTCTTGGCAATCTGATCTCTCATAATATTTCAACACTTTCATCCTCTTCAGTATCTTAGTATCCCTGTCTCTGTAATCTATGTAGCAGTATCATTCCATTCCATATTGTAACCCCATCCACCTCTCCCATACTATCAGTTAGTTTATCTTCCACCCTATGCTTCCTATTCTGCCATTTGACCTCATTTGGAGTTTTAGGAAAACAACTCTGTTCCTCTAACCTGTCTCCTTTGCTTTCATTCAAACAAATATCAAGATTAATCTGGCAGGACTTTCTGACCATAAAGCCATTTTGTAATTCTGACTGATGTTTTTAAAGTGGCGCATCCTCAGTGCCAGAGCTGCTCCCCACTTTCTAGAGCCTGTTGCCCCATCCATTCTATGACTCTTATTTACTTCCTGTTTCCTGTTTCCTGTTTCCTGTTTCCTACACACGATAACTTTCTACTATTATTTTGCTTTTTTGTAAAGGCAAAACTATTTCTGTTAGAAGCTCTGCCAGCTGCTGTGCTTTCTTATAGAGACTGATGCCATTGAATACCTTGAGCTGAGGTGGTTGTCATTCCATTGGTCTTTTTGTCCCTAATTCCATTCTCCTTTCTCTCCACATGCTCATCATTAACCTCCTAATGTTTGTTATCCATTAACTGCTTATTAGTTGTCCCTGCCATATCACTCACTTCCTGCAGTTGTTGTTGTGTCTTTCGGCTTTTCCGGTTTGCCATGCTAAAATGTTTTACTGTCATGCATTACCTCCTTTGTCTTTCTCATGAATCTCATTGCATTATGGCAAATGCTCTTTTACATAGTGCTATCACCTTCTAATATGCACAGAATAATATCTAGAATTCTCCTTTTCTTGGTTGTTTCCCTTAGTTGCTATGTAAATCCCTTGCTCTGTCAACCCAGCTATATTATTTTTCTCTTTCCATCATAAAACATTGATATTCCAAAATCTCATTAACATAAAATATCATATTATAGTTATTACTATCCAGCTTTCGGGTCTACTTTATTAACTCGAACGTTCAAAAGTTTGAATGCATAAAGATCAACACATATGCATCGAACTCTTAAACGTTCGAAAGCTAATAAAGAAAAAAAATGCACAAAAAAAAAAAAAAAAGATGTAGGCAGGGGGCAAGCCTCCCTGCGCCTCCCCCCCCGCTACTTAAATATACCAACTGCGAGATCGCACTACATTGAAGTAAATGGAAATCTCCACCTATGGAAATTTCTGTTTACAGTTTTCGACGGCTTGCACTTTCTATGCATATAGTTCGATCCATATGTATTTACGGTTTTACGCTTTTGCCTAAATAAAGTAGACCCCCAGCTTTCACACCTTCCTTTTCTGCTCTTGACTAGTTCATCCCTCTAGCTGGCTTCGTTTGATCACTTGTAAACCTTACCAGCCTCACCTTTATCTTCCTTTGTCTTGATCACTAAAACAGTAATATTTGAAATCCATTCATCCTTCTATCATCTTTTCGACAATTGTCTCTCTAACCTACCTTCTTAGCATTCCTGTTTTTATTAAATGTTCTAAACTCAGGCACAGTCATGTCCTAGACCTTTGCTATTTGCTGAAGTCTTTTTTTGTCAGCTGCATTTGGTGCTATGATTATCTGTAATATGCTCATTTTATCACGCAAGCTGCTTGTATTGCTCAGCTACTTATCATTTTGTGATATCCTGCACCTCATAAGTTCCTTTGTTCCTCTTTCCTCATCTGCTTCAAAGGTTTTTATCACCTCTTCTCAGGTTTAAAGAGGCAAGTGTCATGATATATTTTCTAGTAAATCTTTCTATTTCACTTTCCCCATGAGCAAGGTATAGCCTCGTTCTCCCAAACAGTTCCTTTTTATTTTCCAGGTTTTATTCCAACCTCTAACATTTTCCTGTTTCTATGCATCTTTCCTTATTTTCTTTGGTAAGAGTTCATGTATTCTATTTTTCCTGGTGTTGTTGATTTTGGGCAATGGCAGCACCTCTGAAAAAAAATCAAAGTTATCCAAACTTTTATTATTAGTTAAGGTCCTAATCCAGTCTGCCAGTACCATATCAAGGGTGGGGCAAAGGGGGTAGCTGCCTTGGGTATAAGCTGTTAGACGGTATAATTGACAGGTACCAATAGTATGTATGATTGATGGGTACCAATAGCGTGTGAGTGCAGAACTAGCATCAACTTGTGAGGCCAGAAGAATGCTGCTGATTAATAAATGAAAGCCAATGCTGCATTAGCAGTTGTAGGGGTATGTGAGTGTGTGCTAGCAACTGTAGCAAAGTGATTGTTACATTTGTATCAAACAAAAAGAGCTTTTTTCCCCAGATGGTACCAGTTTAGGTCAACAGATGTGATAACTACAACTCTGAATTCTGTTGTTTCTTCCACAGCACAATGCTTTAATTCACTGAGGCCCACATGGACTTCTACATGTGGGCATTTGCTGCCCTTCATGGTCATAGGTTGGCCTATTTTTGCTAATATAAATACAGTGGGAGTAAGAGTTTTACTGATCGACTTCCTTTCCATCTAATTTCTCTGGTCATAAATGTTCCAACCTTTTCCTGTTTAAATCTCCTGTGCCTTCTCTCATTCCTACTACCTTCCTGCCTCTTGGACCTTATTCTATACTCTACTCACTGTCTTTGACTTGGCAGTCCTTATCTAATTTTTGTCTTCATTTTTCTTGCTTCCCAGCTTCCCACGGTCCTCACACCGTATACCTTCTGGACATTTCTACGCTATCAGAACTAATGTACTAATTTTCACAATTTAACTCAAAACAAACCTGATGTCATATAATTTGTACTCGCACTTTCAAATTAACTTTCTGTTCCTCATGCTTCCATATTTATAAACTGTACTGCCTTTCCGCTGTACCTAGTAATTTTTGATGTGTGTTACCAAGGTGCTGTGTCCATGACAATATCAAAATAAACAGCATCATGTTCACTAATAAAACACTAGTAGCATTATATGAAAGTAAAGAACAGTGGCCTGAAGATCACCAGGTGACTTTAGGAACTTGAACAGTTTTAATACTAGGGCTGTATATCTTATAAAGACGTTGTAAACAGACAGCTCTATTTACATAGATGTGCATCATTAGAATTGGTATAGCTTATGTTTACTATTTGTATCAGTCCCAAAAACTAGCCTAAGGGTCTTTGTGTTCTGAACTTAGAACATTACACTGCCTAACAACTGCATTACCATATAAAGTATTGTGACCTTTTATTGCTTCAGCGTATGCAAATATGCTTAACATCATATTTACAGTTAATTCTCTTTGCAAATTAAACTAAATGTAATACGCAGCTCTCGCTTGTTTCCAATTTGCAAGCTGTGAATTTGTTAGCTTAGAAAGAAAAGTATTATATCTGCTAAAACATGCTTTGCACAGCATCTCTCCAAGTGCTATTTTAGTATCAGGAAATTTACATCTGCACAAGCATATTAAATTAGCTTGTGTGCACTGTGAAGACAGAGTAAAGCAAGCACATATATATCCATAAAGACCATAATAGTTAAGAAGAATGAGTTCAGTAGCCCTACAATGAAACAGAAGTAGGTAGCTTAGGTATGACTGCCTCATTTTATGCAACTGCTGTATTATCGATTACTCTTATTGAATTTTATATTTGTTTTTTTTTTTATTGTGCAAGTCTGAATCTGTTAATGTGCTGCTATACTGTCCGAAAAGTTTCTCCTTTGGCCTCCTCAAAGTTCCACAGCCAAGGCAACAAAATGAACAAACACATAGATACTCAAGTCTCATTGCCTGTTTTGAGTAAATTTATTTTACATGGTGGTTTAATTATATGTTGCTTAAGAATAAAATCAATGCTTCATAACATGGTGAAAAATATTTGATGATGGCTCAAATCTCCCTCCCGTTTCTATTGTCAGAGTGCAACCTGCAAGACCAAAGATCAAAAGCTGTTCTCTCAAACATTATCTCTGTAAACATTAAAAGAGCAAAACCTCACTTCACGCCACAAAGATTTTCGTCCTGACAGAACACTAGAATTCCTGGATTTGATTAGCAGCTTATATGACTGAATGGCTGAATGTGAATGGATGGATGGATGGATGGATGGATGGATGGATGGATGGATGAACAGATACATGGAGGGATGGATGGATAAATGTTTGAAGTGATTCTCTGATTCCAGGTTGACTTCCTATTGGATGACGTTGATAGAATGTTGCTATAAGAGCTTCACCTGCGGAAGTTATACATCTGCATCTCTCACACTAGGAACATAGGAAAAGGGGTTGTAAGCCTCACAGGAAGTGCCTGCATTCTGGCTGGGGTAAGGATGGGTACTGACAAATACCCAGCATGGTAGGCATAGTGATGTGCTTTCTGGGCAATGGAAGCTGGTTAGGAGCTTTCAAAAAAATCTCCTAACCCCTACTGGATAGCTTCCATAATCATCAGCGCTTCTTTTCCTTTCCTGTTGTTCAAGGATATCAGGGGAATGAGTGGCCCAAAATGAGGTAGAAAGCTTGAAGGCCAGAAAAGAGAAGAAACATAGAAAAAAATGGCCAAGTATGCAAACTGGATAAATTAAAAAAATAATTTTCTACAGGAATCCATGCCCCCACAGCTCTAACTATAGCCTGTGACTATGCTGAGGAATGTGAATCTCTCCATTTACATTTGTAGAGATGGTTACACCATTCCAGTCTTTGCAAAATTCATCAACTTTCCACCATACAAAGCCATTTCTAAAATATAATAAGATGGTAGCAATGCAAATGCTCTACAGAATATCTTCAGACAGCCTCAATTTTCAAACCTTTGACATCTGGCATCCTGCCATACTCCACCCCCCACCACAGACACACTGTTAAGGTTACTCCTCATAACTGTGCTCCATACTTCCCACTCAGTGTAACTGAATTCCAGTGTTCCCTAGTGGGTGCAACTAAACTCAAAAATGCAGTTGTGAAACATGCCTTGTTACCTATACTGTGGCAGAGTGCTTGCTTCATCAGCATGTGGAATGATCTGCTCACAATTAGAGCAAAAGTATCTTAAATAACTGAATGGCTACCTGAAACTCTAGATGTTGAATGCTTAGTGATGCATAGCTGTATTATGTATCTTTACTGTGAGATTGTTTTGTCTCATTTCCATAGATTATTATACTTTGCTAATGACCCAGGGGGCCTTTATAAGCCTAGCCAAGTTTTCCTGAAAGGATAATGTTGCCCTGTATCTAAATAGGGCATTGACAGCAAGGGATTTATAAGCCTCCTAACCAAGCTAACTAAACACCTTAATACTGGGTGATTTCAACTACCCTACCATTAATTGGGAAAACTACTCGGGTACCAACACTTTTGCCCAACGGTTCTTGGAATTCATAAATTCCAACACCCTGGATCAACTAACGCATAGTCCCACCAGGGGCTCAAATATCCTAGACCTGGTCATTATCAACATGGGAGATCGATGCTCCACACTAGTGGTCACCCCCTCGTTGGTCAGGCCTGACCATAACCTAATCACCCTTGACGTCCACATCCCATACCCAACCCCCAGTAGGGAAACCTCCATAAAAATCTTCTCCAAAGCCAACTTCATGCTGCTCAAGTCACAAGTGACAAACTTCATGACACCCATGTAGATGGGAACAGAAAGTTCGACTGCTGAATCCTACACTAAGGCACTGTACGAGCACATCTACTCATGCATGAATCGTGCCATTCCAAATAGAACCAAGACACTCTCCTCCAAAAAAAGGAACCCGATCTGGTGGTCCCCTGCCATAAGCAAACTATACAACAGAAGGAAGAAACTGTTGCAGAAAAAGAGAAAAATCCCAGGATGCAAAAAACTCCCTTACCAGCCTCAGTAAGAAGCTGAGATCCCTCATAAAATCCTCCAAAGCTAGTTTCAAAAAAAAAAAATTGCCAAAGATTCCAAGGACAACCACAAGGCATTCTATAGTTATATCAAGAATCTAAATGGTAATGCTCAGACCTGCTCTGAGCTACAACAGAATGGCATTAAATACACTGATTCCAAGGATATTGCCAATATCCTGGCAGATCGATTCAGTGCCAACTTCACCCCCTAAAGGGCCCATCTCAATACCAAAAGATTGCCAAATTCTGGTAATCATGGCCACACAGGTAAAAAATGCACTCTCCAAAGCTAAGAATACAGCATGCATGGGACCAGATGACATCCCGGGCTGTGTAGTACATGAACTACAAAATGAAGTGGCACCTCACCTAAGTGTCATGTTTAATCATAGCCTCACCTCAGGCTTCATGCCCAATGAGTGGTGCACAGCTACAGTTATCCCACTCCACAAGGGGGGATCCACCTTGGATCCCGGGAACTATCGTCCCATGATGAGCCTGATCTGCAAAGCCATGGAACTCATTATCATGGAACTTATAAACAAAGACACTAGCAACCTTCAAACACTGGACACGACCCAGTTTGGTTTCGTAAAGGGACGATCTTGTCTTCTCAACCTGATTGACTTCTTCGAATCAGTCTCCAGAGCTCTGGACAAGGGTAAGGTGGTCCACACAGCCTATCTGGACCTCACCAAGGCATTCGACACCATCCCCCACTCTGGAATCATAGATAAATTTACTAAGCTGGGCATCAATCTCTACGTCACTTGATGGGTTGCCAACTGGCTTACTGACAGAACCCACGCTGTAAAAGTAGGTGACTCAAAATCCAGCTCCAGACAAGTGACAAGGGGAGTACCTCAGGGTTCAGTCTTGGGACCGCTTTTGTTTGGCATCTACTTCTCTGAAGTACAGGCCAGCACTAAGGGACTCTGGCTAACAAAGTTCACAGATGACTGCAAACTGGGAGCCATTATTGAATACCCAAATTATGTGGATACTCTACAAAAGGGCCTTACAGAAACAGATGCTTGATGCCAGAGCCATGGGCTCAAGCTCAATGCCAAGAAATGTATAGTTATCCCCTTTGGGAAAAACCATGTACCCATAAATTACCACATAAGAGGCAGTACACTAAATACCGAAAGTGTGATAAGGGACTTAAGGACACAGGTGGACAGTGGTCTCACCTTCGATAACCACATAGCCACAACAGTCAGGAAATCCTTCTATGTGGCACACCTCGTCACTAAGGGATTTTCATCCAGAAAAAGGAGGTCATTGTCTCACTGTACTCATCCCTCATTAGACCCATTATAGAGTACAATGCCCCATTTGGTATGTACCTCACAAGATATCTGCAACAACTGAAAAAGCCACAGAAATACCTCACTAAAAGAATCACAGGCCTAAAGCAGATGCCCTAAGCTGGCCATCTAAAAAAACTCCAGCTATACTCTGTCGCATATCGCCTGCTCAGAGGCGATCTCTGCTTAACATACAAGGCCATCTCAAACCCAGTGCTATTTGACATGCTACACTTAAATAAATCCCAATCCCTCAGAGCCACACTCTCCAGGGATCTAAACCTAGTCATCACAATGAACAAAACATGCTGGAGGGATAGGTTCCTGACCCAGAGACTCCCCATACTCTGGAATAGACTGCCCATACATGTCAAGATGAGCGCCTCTTTGGCCCTCTTCAAAAGGAACCTTGACAATTGGATGGGAGATAGATAATTCACCCCGGGGATCATATTAGTTGCCCTGCTAGACAGGGGACCAGGGAAGTAAATATTCTGGGAAGAAATAGCCAGGGATGGCTAGGCTTGTATAGGCCCTAGGACCGATAGCCTAGTCTAAACCTATGAACCTATGAAGCTCTGTCCATAAGACATATGGTTGCCAGGCTTGATGTGAACTTCCTATTTCCCATCCACTGGTCTAAGTTGTGCTTAAATTGGGTAACAGATGAACTCAGCTTCACAAGGATGGAAAGCCTATTCCACAAGAGTGGCAGTCTCTGTCTCTCCAGCATGTTCTGTTTAAGTCATAGACAAAATTCAGATCCTTAGACCTTCTATTTCTGGTACTGTTTGACTTACAAATATGCAGGAGATTCATAAATGTGGGGTTTGTGGATGCCTTGTAAGCCAGGCATAGATCAACCTTCAGCAATCTGCAGAAACTTAGTAGAAGGAAAGGTCTTTAAGGTTCTCTGCATAAGGCAAGTTTCTTACACCTTGTATTATTTTTGTAAGGGACCTCTGAGGTTGATCTAGTTACTTCATATGCCTGGTTAGGTACATAGCAAAGGGAGCATTGCACTCTGCGATTGATCTGATAAGGGCAGAGAACAGTGTGATAATGACCTCTTTGGAACTAGATGCCATGCTCTTCCTTATAAGTTAGGAAACATAAAAGGATTTCCTCACCACTTGTGGTTGAAGGTAAGGCTACAGTTATTTCTGTACCCAGATCCTTGACCATTGGGTTTATTCTTAGGGGCATATTATCAACACGGTAATTAGCCAGGGTGGTTGACTTCCAAACAGTACAGTTATGCATTTCTTTGCATTGAGTTTAAGACCATGACTTTGGCACCATTTGTTAGTCAGAGATAAGCCTTCTTGAAGAGTGCTAGTGTCTGTAGGGGAGTCAATGATAACTCCTAGCTTGCAATCAGCTGCAAACTTGGTTAGCTATAAACCTTCAGATTTTACTTTCACTTTATTGAAATAGATGCCAAATAGGAGCAGGCCCAGGACCAAGCCCTGGGGGAATCTGTTAGTGACTGGCCTCTTGGTGGAAGTGGCCTCACCTATTTTGACCTACTGTGTCCTGTCAGTGAGCCAGTTGGCTATCTAGTGGATAATAAAAGGGTTTATTCCTAATTTAGTAAGCTTGTCTACAATGCCTGAGTGGGATATTATATCAAAAGACTTGGTCAGGTTGAGGTAAGCTGTGTGTACAGTCTTGCCCTTATCCATTGCTGTGGAGAACCTATCAGTCTGCCAGATTTAATAGACAAGACCTTCCTTTTACAAAGCTGAAATATAATGGATCAAGCTTTTGCACGTTACCTATGTCCTCATATATAATGCCCATGATGATTCTTTCTATGGCCTTACATATAAGGTTGGTCAGACCTATGAGCCTGTAGTTACCAGGATTGGTGGTTGGACATCCTTTGTGCAGAGGCATGACCACAGCCATCTTCCATTCTTTGGGCACAAAACTTGACTGCAGGCTAAATTTGAAAAGTGATTCAAGTGACCCAGAAGGTTATATTTTTTATGCTATTTAATACGCATCCTGGGATGTTATCAGGGCCCATCAATGCAGTGTTTTTGGCCTTAGAAAGTACACTGAAGACCTGTTCCCTAGTAATGGTTAGGAGGATTGTGGTATGTGGTATTTCCTCTGGACTATGGGCAGGGGAGTGGGCTAAGAAGCTTGAACCAAACCTGTCAGCCAAAAGGTTGGCACTGGCCTCTGGTTGAGTGTGGGTGATGCCATTTACAATAAGTTATGCGCATTGTTGTGTATTTTCCTTGAGGGTTATGGACAAAACTGTAGGAAGCTTTGTGGTTGTCCTTTGCCTGAAAGCCTATTTTAATGTTCAAATTTAGCTTTGAAGTATTAATTAAACCTCTTAGCTGCCTGTTTAGATTGGTTAGGGTTCTTTAGTATGTTGGACTTTGTTCTTCCTATGCTTGGCCAAGATTTTTTTTTTGTTGTATAACTAATTAATATTATGATTCCACCAGGGTAGCTTGTCTTTTGAGTTTGTCTCATTCTTAATACGAGTGAGCACAGCTTGTTCTATACAGCTATCAATATGGCTTTACAGAGATTTTGTAAATAATTCAGCATATGCTATGGTGTTTACTAGGTATAGGGGTGCTTGGAATTTAGCCAAGATGTCACTTAGTAGAGAGATGTTTGCTTTGGAATACTTGCTAAAGGTTTTTGGCTTCGCTGGGTCCCCAGATTAATTTTTTTTCAAGCAATATTGCCTTATGGTCAGATCTGATAAGTGAAGACATTACATTGGGTGAGGAACATCACTCTTCCATTTTTGTGAGTACAAGATCAAGGATGTTTGTACTTCTGGTAGGAAATGGATCAACTGTTCTAGGATGTTGGTATTAACAAAGTTTGGGAATCACTGGGCTTGTGCATTAGAAGTGGTGTAGGATTCCCAGTCTATAGAGGGTAGTTGAGATCCCCAAGAAGATCATACTGGGTTGAATGGTGAGGGACTCTAGTACACTGACATAGGTATTATGGGTTTCCTGGGATATGGAGGAGAACATATAGGTTGCAAGGATATGGTATGAGACCCTGTTTATGTTGAGTTATACATGCATGAGTTTCAGTGGGTCATACACTTTAACTAGTCAGGATGTGAGGTTGGTTTTAATACAGACTGAGACTCCTCCATCTTTACTACCCTCCTGTGCAGTAGCTGGTCTGAAGGTGTGAAAGGCATTATAACTTTACACTGCTGGGGTACTCTCCATGACTTTAAACCATGTCTCCATTATTACACAGATGTCTATAATCTCCAGGGAGAGGAAAGCTTGCAGGAAGTGAAGTTTCTTGTTATGACTTCCAGCATTGGGCAGCACCACCTTTAGATATTCCTTCATGGGTTCAGTTAAGTCAGGAGGTTTATCAGTTTGGTATTGCCTAACCAAGGCACTATGGGAGTGGAAAAGGTCTTTGCCAATATCCAAAAACATAGAGGATATAAGTGCAGACCATCGCCGGCAAAGCAGCACAGTCTGTTAACCACGTCCTCCCAGGCCGTCAAATATTTTATCCCCTTGGATTGACTCCAGAAGCTAAGCCAGCTGTTAAAATCAATCATTTTCTGTTGGTAACATGGCATCATCCTTGTATAAGGCAGTATGCTGCTCATTCCTGGGCTCATACCTGATTGAGACACATAACCAGTGAGCTTGATCATGTCTCACTTCATATAGTCAAGGGAGGTACATCTCAGGTCAATAACACCCACATGGACTATGACAGAGTCATACTGGTACCTTTGGTTCAATGACCTGAGTGTCTGTGGACTTGATGGATACTAGCCACAGAAAAGCAGCTAACCGTGACTCTCTACTTACTCAGTCTGGTGAGGGAGACATCAGTGTGCCTCAATATAGTATTACCAATGACCAAGACATTTGGTTATGTTCTGGTTCACCTTAAGGACTTAGCAGAAGAGGCATTGGATACAGTGTTACTGTGTGCAGCTGTGGGTGGTGTTTTACTAGGGTCTATATTATAACAACGAACAATCAAATGATCGAACGTTGTTATATCGAACTCTAAAGTTCAAATTCACAAAACATCGAACAACCAGAACAGAGATTTTTTTCCCAGGGAAATAAATTGCTGTTCCAAAAAAAAAAAAAAAAAGACATTGAAACATTGCATAAAGTGGGGGGGCTTCACCCTCACATTCCCGATGTTGGGGGCTATGCCCCCCACAACCCCCCTACTTAAATATACCAACTCCAAGATCGCACTACAGTGCCGAAAATGGCAAAGTGACTGAAGAGGCCAAGTGGCTTCTTTCCCAGGGAAAGAATTTGCTTATATGCCGCTTCGTCATTTTGCCTTTTCGACATTTCAGGTTCAACCAAGCCGCATTCAACAAAATGCATCTTCGGTCATCTGATAGGAACCCTTTTAACAGAGTGCTTACATGACGGCTGAGGACCCTTGTTTTGCTTGTTCTGTGCAGGAGGTCTTAATGTTTTAGGAAGGCTACCTATAAGTGCCTCAAAATAAGTAGTTTTATGAGTAGGGTCTTAACCCTGTGCAGTGGGCATGGTGCAAGTGTCACTGACAACCTCTATAGGATTAGTTCTGGTTCTATTAGAGAGTTTTGTATCCAGTGTTAAAGTGTATTTACACTTCTCGCTTACTTTACTGTTTTATTAAGAATAAGTGGATTGTCAGTGCACATAAGGCAGTTGCTACAATGCCTCAGAATATCCAGTTCAACCAGAGAGATCCAAAAAATACACTCAGGAGGCAGTCACTGGAAACAAACTCTAACTTTTAATGGTGCTTCTGGTACCTTGGCAAACAGCCTTCAAGGGATAACATAAGCTACCAGCCATTCCCATTTTGTGTCAAACTGCTCCAATTAAACAATAATTTCATCACCCAATAAGCTACTAAAAGAACCTGCTTAAACAAACATACCCTTAAAAAGGGTAAAATATTTTTCCATATAGAATAAGTTACAAAACATCATATAAACAATATTATAACTTGTACATTTAAATTCACATCTAGATTCATACCTTTAGGTTTTAAAGTATTATAATTTAGAATGAACCTGCTTTTCATTTTTAACAAACTAACTAAAAAATCCCCACCCCTAGCAAGAAAAGGTGTAGCCAGCACACTAAAGAAGAAACTAACATCAGAACCCCCATGTGCATTTATAAAGTGTTCAGCTACTGGGCTATGCAAATTCCTATTTCTAATATGTCCCAGATGTTCAAAAATTCTAACTTTTACCATATGTTTTGTCTATCCAACATACCACCTCACAGGAGTACACCCACACCCTACAATATAAACCACCTCACGAAAAGCACATGAAAACCTTCCCATAGAACAAAATAATTTACCATTAAGTTTTCTACCAGAAATGTTCTTAATCCTAGAACATACTTTACATCTTCCACAAGGGAAGGAACCCATATTAGCCCCCTAGAAAGAAACCTTCTTAAAACCTAACAACTCCCTTAAATTTAAATACCTTTGATAAAAAAAATGCAACACATGAAGGGAACAGATGCTTTAGTTGCTCATCTTCACATGCCACTGGCCACAAATCTTTCACTGACCTCCTCAAAATATCAGAAAATGGGTAAAATCTGGTAACAAAAAAAACAATACTTTGTCCTGCCTATCAGTTTCCTGATCTGAATGGTGCCTTTTAAAACATTCATAACTATTATGTCTCCTACCGCAGCTGCTGCCCCCACCTTTAACACACTATCTTTGGCTTTTTTCAAACTAACACTAATATAATCCCTTTGCAACAACTTCCATCCCACCTTCATGAACTCTTCTTCCACCAAATTCTTATGAGAAGTATTCTCATAAATCCTTGTAATTTCACCCATATGCAGTACTTCCATAAGATGTGATGGATGCACGCTACTGGCCTGTAAAAAAATATTAACTGCAGTAGGCTTCACATGGGGTTTATGTTCTACCTTCAAATCTTCTTTGACATAAAATTCCACATCCAGAAATTGTATATTCATTCTATCCACAGTAAAAGTAAACTGCAATCCCAATTCATTCTGGTTTAACTGATCAATAAATACAGAAAACTCATCCAAATTCCCCCTACATATACAAATTAAATCATCAATGTAACGCTTAAACAATACAACATTCTTTGCAAAAAATTCTGAAGAATAAATAAATCTATTTTCAAAAAAAGGCCATAAAAATAATAGCATAGCTAGGGGCAAAAGAAGCCTCCATCGCCGTGCCTTCTTTTTGCAAAAAATAATCATAGGTTCATAGGTAGGTACTAGGCTATTGGCCCAAGGGCCTACGTAAGCCTAACCAACAAGGTTCCCTGGCTTATGCCACCCATGAAAGTTATTTTCCTGTGCCACTGTCGAGCAGAGACAAAGAAGAGATCCCCGGGGTGTATTTCCTATTTCCCATCCACTCATCAAGATTTTTCTTGAAGAGTGCTAATGAAGAACTTTGCTTGACATAGGTGGGTAGCCTGTTCAATAGTATGGGAAGTCTCTGGGACAGGAATCTACCCTCCAGCTTGTCCTGTTTATTGTGGTGACAAGGTTTAGCTCCCTAGAGCGTATAGCTCGGAGGGATTGGGATTTCTTTAGGTGTAGCATGTCCAACAGCTCTAGGTTTGACATGGCTTTATATGTTAGGCAGAGATCACCTCGGAGTAGGCGACATGCTACGGAGTAAAGCTGAAGTTTTTTGAAGTGGTCAGTGTAGGGCATTTGTTTGAGGCCAGTAATCCTCTTTGTGAGGTACTTCTGTGGCCTTTCCAGCTGCTGCAGATATCTTGTGAGGTACATTCCAAAAGGGGCATTGTACTCTATAATGGAACCCAAAACAAAAATAATTATGCATTAAACAAAATTCCAATACTTCCACCAGAAAGACTGTATGTAATCCCTCCACTAACATCCAAAGAACTGCATCTATTCCACACCTTCTTTTAATATTGGTGTATAAAGCTTTAATATCTACTGTAGCACAATAAAAATCTTTACACCACTGAATTTTCTTCACTTCTTAACAAATATTAGCAGTGCACTTGATATGGGAATGAATTTTGGACAGAAAGTTCTTTAAATGGAAATCCAAAAAAAAACCCTCAATATTTTGCATGAATGGTTCCACACCCGCCACAATTGGTCTACCAGGGTGTCATTTAGATTCTTGTGCACTATAAAAAATAGGATCTTTGGGATGTTTAACATACAACTTACTTACATCCCTCTCTGTGAAAAAAACAAGTCTTTCCCCCTTATCCAAAATTTCTCTTAACTGACTGTTGTAATGTTTCCTTGGTTTGTTTGCCAATTTTTCATATTCTGGACCAGCTAATAAATCAAACACCATTCTATCATACTTCTGCTTGGAAATCAACACCCAGTTACACCCCCTTCCTTGTCAGCCTGACAAAATTTAACAACACATTCTGAACTTCTACATAACTTCAAAGTGCCCCATTCACCCCTAGATAAGTTCTACACTTTTCTACATCTAACAAACTTATGGTATTCAAGTTCTACTTTTTTACATAATACCCTTTCAAAACTTTGAACAATGTTAGAACATTTAGAGGGAATGAAAGTACTACAATAGGAAAAATGAGGCACCTTTAATTTCCCATAACCAGTAAAATAACCTACTTCCCCTTCACTTTCATTTTCAGAAAAAATATCTACCAATTCATTTTCAAGTATAGACATGTCAAGCAATGAATCTCAGTATCAAACATTTCAACATTATCAGTTTCAACAAGTGCTTGTTTTCCTTCAAAATACACTCATAAATACAATTTTCTACAAAACTTTTTAATGTCCAAAATAACATCTTCCAAAGATGGAAAACAAACAGGAACAAACTTGCTTCCCTTTAGCAGTATATTTTAAAGGTCTTTAGTAATGGTGGCATTTGACAAGTTTATAATATGCAGCTGACCAGGCATACATACCCTATTTTTGTTCATTTTTACTACAAAAACAAACAAAAGTCACAGTTTGTTTATCGAAGTGCTTATTATATGCCACCCAAGATTTGTCCACAGTAGCTTCTTCACTAAATCGACAAAAACCTTAATTTTCACTATTTCCTCCTGCCTTCACGATTTTTCCGACTCTGCCCTCTCTCCTTGGACTGAAAATCCTTCTGCAGTGATTGTCCCATCTCATTTAGTTGCCTAATGTCCTCAAATGAAACATTTTTCTTCCCAGCCTGCATTTCAGATCCAGATGAGACTGAAGAGTCATGTGATGAGAACGACTTATCCCCAGGGACTCTGGTGATTGCCCGCACTCTTCTTCCTGGATTTCGTTGCCATAGGAATATTTGATCTTTACCAAAGTCCATTATATCATGGTTGAGTTTCTTTTTCTTCTGCTCCACAATGTCTTTCTCACCCTTAACCAAACGGACTTTAATGCCCTTCATACACTCAATAAAGGGCTGTTCATCAGTTTCCTTGGCCAACGCCTCATGTAACTCCTCAGTGTTATTACGAACCTTCTCATACTGTCTCTGGTTCTTTCTGACCAAAATTTTCAGCTAACTAAGAGTACAGTAAGTAGAAAGTTGCTTCCACTCCTTCAGTAAATCAGCCTCATCGTCAGTAAAGTCGTAGGTAGATTTATCTACACAAAGACCCCTAGGGGTAATATTCAATTCCAGATACTTGTCCAACAACATAGTATCATAGAATAAAGTCAGTTCCTTCACCATATATTTTTGTAATTGTTCAAAACGATTGTGAAAATCCTCCTGAGTGTATTTTTTGGATATTTCTTGTTGCTGTGTGTTTGGATTTGGCCACAGAGAGATTCGGGAAGTGCATATCTATGACTGCTGATCTACTAGGGAGGAGTGAGGGAAATTTAAATATTGAATAGGTCAATAACGCAAGGAACTTGATGAGAAATTCTTAGCTATGTGCAAACTAGATGCTATAGTAGTTAAAAAATCTGTCCAGACATTAAGGGTATTTTAAGGGAAAGCTTACACTGTGACAGATCGATGTCTACATAAATCACTGTTAGGTGCTGCTGCATAGAGAGCAGCAGTTCTAACTAATGACTGTAAAAAAGGTCAAAAAGTACAGGTATTCAACACAGAAACAATTAATGCAGCTATGACGAAAACAATGTAAAAAAAACAAGTGCTGAAACAGTGGATATGGTAAAGTAAGTCTTAACTTTTACAGAGTTTAGAAAACCAGCAACACTCTTCTTTTCAAGTAAAGTGGTCACTAAACATCACCAAATTCCTTAGGAACAGGGATTCAAATTTTAAACAACCTAGCCCACCAGCCGATCAAATGAAAACACAACAAGCCATCAGCCAGCAATTCCCAGCTGAGAAGAACATAGGCTATCCTGTCCTTCTACAAGAGTGTAGACCATAAACCTTCCTAATGTAAAATAACTGGTTTTGAGTCCAATTGCTTAGCCTAGAACACAAATGCTTACAATAACAGGCACAATAAGCCTTCATCAGCAAATCTCAGCTCATAAGGATGGAGGCTACCTTCTTCTCCCAAAATAGCACACCTTCTTAATGTAAAATAACTGGTTTGGAGCCTAAGGGTTTGAACCAGAACAAAGACACTTTTAAAATAACAGACACAATAAACCTCCAACCAGTGATTTCTAACCCTCCTGGCACAAGAGTGTAAACCACAAACCTTCCTAATGTAAAATAACTAGTTTGGAGCCCAAGTGCTTAAATCAAAACTAAGAGGCTTAGAATAACAGTTACAATGTAACCAGTAATCAGGCTATTAATAAGGAGTAATAAATGCAGCAGATTAAATACAACTGAACACTTTTAGAACATGCAGCAAAAAGCTAAGTAAAATAGGAATAAACACAAATATAGTAAAAGCATCTGAATAAAGTGCAATTTGATTATTTATTTTTTAGTAAGTGGAAAGGTAAGAAACAGAAGATAATTCAAATTTAAAAGACTAAGGGGGTGGGGCTTGCCAGTTGATCTTTCAGTGCTCAGTAGAATGAGCTGATGAGATGAGACTGGGAGGAGTGTACAAAGTCAGATTTATATTTGGGGTGGGGACCTTAAAAGGCACCAAGTTTAAAAGCAACAGGAGTAGGTTGGGTGGATGGGAAAAATCAAATTAATACAGAGATCAGGAATACTTAGGCAGAGAACAAAAAGTGACACAGTACTGCAGCTAAATATGCTACTAAATGCTTATAGTAAACTGAGGAATGCTATTCCTTTGCTTCTCCCACTAATTAGCTGGATTTTATTCACTGTCTGCAAAATAATTCTTTTCTAACTGACCTTATCCAGGATCAAAACTAAACAAAGCAAAAAGTATAGGAGTAAAGATAACAAGAAAGTAATCAAACCTTAAATAAATAACGCCAATCCAAAAGCAAATGCAGACAGAGATCAGTAATATCTAGACAGAGAACAGTGATTTTTGTGAGTTAACTCTGCTTCTGCTAGGTGCCCATGTTTCTCTCTTCCCACTTTCTGAATTTTTGGTGATACTCTAATCAGCCAACCATAGCAACATTTCATTTGACAGGGTTTCATTATCTTCAGTTGGTGGTTGATCAGTGTCAGACCATCGCTGCAATGCTTTTCAGTCTGTTAATTAATAAAGTGGGTGAATGTCATAGCCCATTATCTAGACCCCTGACTTCCATGTAACTGCTAAGAGGATGAGGAACTGGAGGATTTCCATCAGATTACAGTACACATGGACATGTTATGCTAAGTAGCATTATGCACGTTTCATAATCTATACATGACCAAACAACACTGTGTACACTTGCCTGCCAAGGTACTAGTTGCTAAGAGTGTGGACTCCCTCATTTCACTGAAGCCACTGTGTGTGAGGCCTTACCCATTTGCTAGCATGCTGTTTACTGCAGGTACCCTGACCTGTTGCAGTTGTGTATTGTACCTTTTTGCTATGCAGCTGAGATTATGGTTCTAACAAGATCAGGGATGACTCCCAAAAGTCAGACTCTTGTTCTTGTCTATCCTAGTTAAATTAAGCATGCCTCTGGACCCCTGCTGTTGTTTTCTGAAAGTACAGACCCACAGGAGATGTGTTTTTGTAACACTATTGATACTGGTACCTCAGATATGTACAACCTGCCTCCAATCCAAAGCTTGGCATTATGGAACAAATTACCTTGAGCAGTATTATGCAAGAAAGTGATGCATTTATACTAATTCAACTTTTAGAGCTGCTGTTTTCCAGCACTGTGTGCTACACCATATGTATATGATGCAACAACTGTAACCACTGTAATACATGCACCAATTACACTCCAAAAATGAGAGCATAATAATCTTGTTATAGCTGGCTTACATGTAACAACCTAGGTCTAACAAAGCTTGCAATATCATAGTGCAAACTGATTTATCTCTGAAATTAAGCAAAAATAGCTTTGTTATGGTAAGGTCGATGTGCACGATGCTATGTATTTATTATAGCAAGGGTTATTTATTTATGCATTTAATTTACATTCATTAATTAGGAAAGAAGTCTGGTCCAAAAACCCTTTTCTGCCTCAATTTATTAATTTGCAGTTTATTAACAGGGGTTAGTCCACTGGGCCATAATGGGCCTGTTTTCAGTAGAGGCCTGGGAAGAAAAGCTCCACAGTAAATAATAAGATTGCAAAATTACAGAAATATTGTAGTATTCAGAAGAGTTATACAAATCAGAAGAGTTATACAGTTCACATAAAGAGTTTTATTCACATTGTAATATGTACAAAGAATATATAAAATTTCTAGATTTTATACACATTATGATTGAAAGATAAGCTATTAGCTGCTGGTAAGCCTTGTCATTGAGTATATTGTCATAAAAGGAGAAGTTTCATAGGGCAGATTAGCAGAGGATAGGGAGAGGAGCATTTCCAGGTAGAGGAGAGGTAAGAGTGTAGAGAAGATTTAAAGGTGACATAATTGCGGATAGTTCTAAGGGACAGTGGTAGAGCATTTCACTTTTTGATGAACGAGAATGAGAAGATAAATTGCCCAGGTAGACGCTTAGGCCTGTACAACACGAGTAGGTTTCTGTTCTTGGATCTAAGGGGCTTATTTGGAATATAGGAGATAAAGATGCAACTAAGGGAAGGGCATTCATAGGGATTAAAGATAAGTCTGTGAGCGGTGGTAAGTTGTAAATAGTCTAGGTAATTTGGAAGTTCAAGCCAATTTAGATACTGAAGAGCCTTACAGTGATGGGAGGAGTGTTTTGAGTTAGTTGCGAATTTGGATATCTTGTTGTAGCAGACTTCCAGGTTGGCTTTTAGGGAGGATTGGAGGTTGACAAGTATAGTTGAACAATACATGAAAGAGGGGAGGAGGTAGGTAGATGCTATTGTTTTTCTAGATGAGTGGGTTAGGTATCAATTGTTTCTATAGAGCAATCACAATTTTTGATGTGTTTTTTTTGCTATTTTGTTGTATGTGTTTGTCAAATTTTAGTTGTTTGTCTATGACTACTCCGAAGAGTTTTGTGTGGGGGACAATTTCAATTAAGGATTGATTTTGGCTATATATTTTGAACATCGCTTTGGATGATAAGGTAGATTTTGATGGGGTGAAGATCATGATTTTGGTTTTGTTTGGGTTCAGGGCTAAGTGGTTGGTTATCATCCAGTCTTCTGTGGTAGAGAAGGCTGATTGTGTTTTTAGTACAAGATCTGAGATCGAGTCAGCTGAGCAGATGACAGTAGAGTTGTCTGCATATTGAATTATGTTGGCATTGGGATAGAGGTGCGAAAGTTATTGATAAAGATGTTGAATAATAAGGGGCCGAGTACTGAACCTTGTGGTACTCCGGTAGGGGTATTGAGGTAGGATGAGTCAGAATTTTGCCATTTGACAGCTTTTTGCCTGTCAGAGAGCTAGCTAGAGAACAAATTTATAGTAGTGGGAGAGAGATAGAAGTGAGAGAGTTGTGATAGTAGTATGGAGTGGGAGATGGTATCGAAGACTTTTGAAAGGTCTAGGAGTATGGTTGCAACAGTTTTTCCTGAGTCACAGGCCTTGTTTACTGTGTCAAGGAATGATATAAGGAAAGAGGTGGCACTATGACCTGGACAAAAGCCATGTTGAGATGAAGAGAGGAGATGGTTAAGGGAAAAATGGGGTATGATCTGGGAGTGGATACAATTTTTTAGTATCATGGAAATTGGGGAGAGGATGGCAGTAGGGCAGAAGTTGGATATATCATGATTTTTGCCACCCTTGTGTAGGGGGAGAACATAAGCCTTTTTCCACAGACTGGGTACATAAGATTCCTGAATAGATCTATTAATCAGGATGCTGATAGGGTAGGCGATGGCATTAGTGTCTGCTTTCAGGAAGGTGGGTGATAGGTTATTGGGAGCATTGGAGCAGGGTTTAAGTTTTAGGATTAATATTTTTACAGTTGAGGTGGAAATGAGTTGTAGTGTAAGGTTGGGGTGGGGGTTGGTGGAAAGAGGGGAGCGTTGGGAGATTAGGGAGGGGGGATTGGGATAAGTAGTGTTATTAGTTTTGTTAGTGTTAGGAAAGGTGTCTGTGATATTAGCTATGCAGTTTATGAAAAAGGAGTTAAAGAGGGATGCTACTTCTGGGGAAGACTTGTCAGGATGTGGGCATGGATTTTCCTTGATGCCTGGGTTAAGGAGGGAGGAAATGGAATTCCAGAAACTTTTCGGTTTAGGTAGTTGTTAGATTGAATAATTGTGTGGCATGTTTGTTTATCTTTATGGACTAGTTTCTTTACTTCATTGCAGAGTTGTTTAACGAGCGAAAGGGAGTTTTGATTTTTGTTTTTTCTGTAGGACTTCAGGGCTTTGAATCTAAGGTGCATGAGATCCTTAGTGGGCTTGGTTAGCCAAGGGGCAGGATTACTTTTTATTCTCTTTATACAGGTAGGTGCTTGCTGGTTTAGTGTGTTGATGAAGGAAGTGTTGAAATATTCAATGGCATTGTCTAGTAGGAGTGTTTTTAGTATGTTCCAGTTCATAGTTTGGAGGGTTTCAGAGAAGAGTAGTTGGTTGAAGTTTGTTAGGTTGCGAGTTTCCTTATAGTGGTATTGGAGTTGTAGGGAGCTTGGGGTTCGGTGGATATATGCTGGGAGCTGGTCACTTTGGGAGTCAGGTAGGGTGCCTGTTTCTGATATTTTGTTGGGATGAGTGACAAGTATTCAGTCCAGAATGGACCCGGATATATGGTCTTTGGATGGTCTGGTTGAGGAGTTTATTAGTTGGGTGAATTTGAATATATTTAAGTTGTAGGTGGTGGAGTCAGAGGTTACGCTAACCCAGTTGATATTTACATCTCCTAGGATGACTGTTTCATTATTTATGTTGGAGGAGATCCAAGAGATTATTTTCTCAAGAACTGGGATGTTGTTTCCAGGTGGGATGTATAGGGCATTTAGGCAGAGGTTTTTATTGTTTATTTTTAAAAAGGTAATGATTATTTCAACATTAGAGAATTTGGGAATGTGGATGGAGTATGGTGTAATAGTGAGGGAATTAGCAAACATTATTGCAACTCCACCACCTTTTCTCTTGGGTCTGTCAGCTCTGATTATTTGATAACGGGGGGGGGGGTTCAGAATCTTTTATATAGGGCTTAAGCCATGTCTCAGTTAAGGAAATTATGTCAGGTTGGTTATGGGAGAGCCATGAATAAAAGTTGGGGAGTTTGATATGAAGGCTTTGTGTATTTATTTTTAGCAGCTAGAGGGATTTGTGGGGGTTGGCTTAATTAGAAGGTATGGAGCTACTGTATAGGGATTGTTGGGGCCAGGGTTTGGGTGAATGCTGCCAGATAAAGGTAAGGTGGAGAGACGGCATATGTACTTAGGATGTTTTAGTTTAGTGAATTGTTTGGGGCTAGTATTGTGGAAGATGTTGGTAGTATGGCAGTTAGGGATATTATTTTTGGGTGTGTAGGAAAAAGTTTTAATTTTAAAACGGAAGATAGTTGAGGGCTGTAGAAGGTGAGGAGATATGTTTGAGTAGTTGGTGGCATTGCAGGAGGAAGTTGTGGGAATGGTGGGTGAATTGGGTGAGAGAGAAAAGGAAGAGAGAGTGGTTAGGTGTAATAAAGAGCTGAGGAGTGGTAGGAGTAATGTCTGGGATGTGAGGAGTGTAGAGTATGGAGGCATGCTTATATGAATTGTGTGTGAATTTAAGAGTTATGGATGGTTGTAGTAAAGAGATGCGGTTTGGTTGATATGTATTGTAGGGAAAGATAGTGATGAAAGGATGTGGCCATTGTTAGTAGATATAGTGATGTGTGTGTGTTTATATTATATGGTGTGGATGTTACTAGTGGCGGGGTTGGGAGAGGGATAGTGGAGGATACAGTAGTGGTAGGGAGGGGGTGAGGAGTTTTGAGATTAGTGTAGAGGTAGTGGGAGAAGTTTTTGTGAGTATAAGTGTGCAGGTAGTGGGGGTGGGTAATGGCGGCAGGGTAGGGGAGCAGAGTGAGCCCATAGGGCGAACAGAGAAGAAAGAGTCAAGTCAAAGTCTCAATAGTAAGAAAAAAATCAGTAAGTATTGACTTACTTTGTTGAAGTGGTGGAGGAAATGTGAGATGTGGAGTTTGGGAGTGTTTTGGGACAGTGTTAACTACCAAATGTTTAGCAGGCTGTCTCAGCATGAAGGTCTATGTTACCTGTGTCTAAGGGGAGCTGAGGAGGCAAACCCTAGGTCAGGGGAGTGGATATAATGGATGACTGGAGGTAGGTAGGCGGTTGGTTGGGGGGGCTAGCTGCATCCCGGTGATGTGAGGAGCAGGAATAGACTAAAGTAAATCTTTTGTAATTAGAAAATTACATATACATTTTGTGATTTGTTTTTTTAAACACAGGCTAAAGCAAGTTGGAGATGACTGGGTAGGGTCCATTTGCTTTTGTACTTCAGGATAGGGCAGTCACAATTCTAGAATACAAAGAAAAAATAAGAGCAAGATGAAAATTAGGGCAAGGGATTGGAGTACATGTAGGTCACATAAAGCTAGGAGGAGAGGGTACAGAGTAGGATGGTTGCAGAATTCTCTATGAAGAGTACATAGGATAGGTGGGTTAGTGGGGGGGATTAGCAAGTGGAAGGAAAAGTGTGAGTGTGACAGTAAGGAGATGTAGACAGAGAGATGACAGTGAGCAAGGAGCTAAGAGCAGTTGGCTGAATGGCAGGAGTGGACAGAGAAAGTAGGAACAGAGAGCAGGCTATACTAACTAGCAACGTAATATGGTACCTTCAATTATGAAGCTTGCTACAACAGTTAACAAATGCTCAACAATACAGTCAGCACGCAGACAGCAACTTAGACACTACTGAAAAAATATATGTTTGCTTATCACAAGTAAATGATAGCATGGAAAGACATAGAAAAGAGAAAAAAATAGATGGCAGGGTCACCAGAGGCAGAGGTAGCAGATAAATTAAATCACAACTGGGCTAACTAGTCACATGCAGTTAACAATCATTAGTGATGGGTAAGAGCTGACCATTGCAATCAAGTCCAAAGCAGTGCACAGCTACAAATATGGGTATAAAGAATTACTGAAATTTGACATATGATAAAGAAAGTCAAATCTACTGGAACCATGATAGCACTGAAGTATTTGGTGAAAAATAACTTTATTATGCAACTTAAGACAGTTTCGCATAAAAGCTTACTCAGGCATACATAACAATAGATTGAAAGAACATACTTAAATATTTAAAACAATTAAGATAATTAAAAAAATAAGATTTTAAGTTTATGATTGTAAGTAAGCTAGAAGATCCTTTACAAGGTGGTGATTTAGTACAAAATACTGAATTTCAGGAATATAAATGGATATTAAGGCTTAAAGCACATAAAACACATACAGAGACAATTACAACAGAAAGTGCAATGTGTCATGTGATCTTAATTGTTTTAATTATCTTAATTGTCTTAAGTATTTAAGTGTGCTCTTTCAATGTATTGTTATATATGCCTGAGGCAGCTTTTAAGCAAAACTGTCTTAAGTTGCATAATTATGTCATTTTTAACCAAATATTTAGTGCTATCATGGTTCCAGTGGATTCTACTTTCTTTATTGTGTTTCACATCTTTGTTTTCACTGGACTTATCACTGGTATTTACATTTTTGAACTACTGAAATGTGAAATATGAACAAATATTAACAATGAATAAAGACAGTGAAGTATTAGCAACAGTCATTATATCTGCACAGATGGTAACCACAACATAACTGCATCATAAACCTAGTGCTTTTTGCCACCAGAGAAGCAACAAAAGTACAGCAGAGAAAAGAATGTAACAATGTTTAAAGTTGTTGACTTTTTAGATATAAGTTTACAGGTAATTACTAGGCTAATGACCTTGGGGGGAGGGGGGCTTTTTAAGCTTAGCTATACTTACCTAATATCAAAAGCAGTAGTTACATAGGACAAATCCCCAACAAAATTAAAAATAACAAACCTGGAAGGTGAGAATTAAACTTTATACCTTGTGTCTATAAGGTAAAAACTTTAACCATTAAGCCATCCTCCCAATATGCACTTTGCTTCTGTTTACCATTTGTCTGAAAGCACAAACTATGTTACAACTTTTAAAACTGTCAGACCCTTTGCTCTCCTACACCTTTTTAACTTGTAATACATCTGGATGGCTAAAACTCCATCAGTACCAGAAAGAATTATGATTGGGTCACTATCATATCCATTTGTTGATTGGTTCTATAAAAGTTAAGATCAAGAAATTCATCTCATGAGCTTGTCTGTCAAACTGAATTTATTGCATCCATTTCTTGAATATACTAACAGCTTGGTTATGATCAGTGATCTAATTATAATCCTTTATGTTTCAGTTAAGTTCTTAAGAACATTTTTGTTTTCTTTTTTTTCTTCCCCATAGTTGACCTTCAGCTGCTACCAGCCTTTCGCCTCATTCACCAGGTCTACCAGACTTGCCTTTGCCTCCCCCAGTCTCAACCTGACCCGTGTCTGTGGCCAGAGAGCACACTGTGCATGCTGACATGGCATCACAATGCTAGCAGCGAGTGTGCAATAACCTACCACTATCCGGCCTTGTGAGCTCTGCAATTGCTACCTTCAGGAGGTTCATGTAAGCTTTTGTGCCTGCAGCACTTCCTAACCATGTGGTATACACAGAACATGTCAGGCTGTTAGTGATGTTATTGCAGTGATCCTAGGAAAATTTCCTCCCCCTAGGATGGGCAAGCCAGTATCACACACTCATTCCCATCCTCCTCCATCTGGTCAGTCTGATGCTCATGCCACTTGTTAAAGACAAGTCATCTGTGGTGTAGTAAGTTGTTTACCCCTCTGTTCCATGGAGGCTGGTTTCAGTTATTAACTTTGATGTTATAAATAAAGGGGATACTGCACTGCCTCACAGATTGCATTTACATGGGAACAGCACTGATAAGAACTACAAGCTAAAAGAGTTGTGATCATACCTCACACTGTCACACACATTATGATCACATGGCAACTGCAGCACTAACACCTCCAATATTTAGCTGCCCACAGATGGCAATCACATGGGAACAGTACTGGAAAAACTAACAGCTTTGATAGCTGTCACACAAAAGGCAGTCAAAAAACAGCACGGTCAGCAACCACTCGGGATCATTTTGAGGTTTGACAAAAGGCAGTGAAAAGAGAAGTGCTAATTAGAAGCAAACAACAATACTAAAAGCTGTCTGATACCTTGCACTGTCTAATGACCTCTTTTAACTATTACTATCACATAGGGGCAGCTAAAAGTCTGCAAATATTACAAAACTTTATGCGTAATTCTTAGATAATAAATGGATGGCAAGAAATTCACCTGCCAAAATTCATTTCTTGACATCTATTTTTGAACACAGAAACCTAGGTATGACTGGATACCTAACAATAATCTTCTATGTTGAGAGAATAAGTAATCAATGATGTAACTAGAGCCTTACGCAAAATGACCTACTTTGAAATCGGACAGAATCATTCCCGATGACTTGTGTAATTTCCTGGACATGTCCCAGAACTACTTTAGTTCAAGCCATTCAAAACGATGTGCAGCTGGATCCATAATGCTGGATGTGTCCATTTCTAATACATTAAAGTCACAGCATATATTTTTTTATATCCCATGTGGTTTTAAGAAAGGTTTGTTCCATGAAAAGATTTTTTAATATGAGAAATTAATGGTGTATTTAGGTGTTTGCAAAATGTAGTTATGGATGTCAGCCAGACAATCTTCAATGTCCTGTGTTTTTGCTAATTCCACACACAGCAAGAACTTAATTGACTTGCTGCGATTGTGTCTGCTGTGTTCCAGAATTTGATGAGTGTGGAGGCTTCCATTTGAAGGCTACATGAGTTTTGGTTCCACTGAGAGACTGGAGTGCCCACTCTTGATAGGACCACTTCTGTGGTTGACTGGATTTTGATTGGCCAGCTTCTGTAGGGAAGGAGCCTTACAAATTTTAAATACCCAGAGATGTGCTGAGTTTGATGTGTAGCAGGACAAATCAGTATTAATCATATTGGGTGACAAGCACAACAGCCTAGCCTACAACAAGTAAGCCAACCACTACATTTGGATTACAGACCATATAAATTTCACTGCCTTTTTTGTTTCAGCTTAGTGGAGCTACTTTGATTGATTTTTAGTATTCAGTTATTTAATTCGATGAAACCATTGTTTCCTTTTTAACTTATTAACTTATTGACTATATTTCAGTCAGTTGCGTCATTGAAATTAGCACTGTTCTCCTGCTCATCAGATTGTTATTAGATTTAAATAATATTGCACTTCTGCACCTTGTTGTACTTGGTTTGTGCTTTTATTTCCTCATTACTGGTAAAAACATGGTTTCAGGTAGGGCCACACCATGGTGGGGCACGTCTTCTTACTGTAGTCCTACAAAAAAGGGTTAACGTCACCCAAGGTTCTAATCTTAGACCTCTCTTAATTACGCTCTTCACAAATGTCTTTAGCCATTATTTTCATTGTATACTCTGATCACATGTTTAATCGGTCCACTGATAAAATTAATATCAGTATTGCATTATCCAACAATGTCACTGAGATATTTTCTTGATTCAGTGATTTGGGACTTACCCTATCAATTCAAAATGCTAAGGCCATTCTTTTTGACACTGACAAGCACCTCTTCCATGTCTGTTCTTTGGATTGTATCAACACCACAGTGATATCTCCATCATACAGTAAACCATTTCAACTACCTGGGTTTCATGCCCAACCCTAGGCTAACTTTTCAGATCATCTTGGAAAAGTGCCCAATAAACCAAGGAGCTACTGGGTAACAGCAAGAAAATCTCCCAAAATTTCATTCCTGAGGCCAAAAGAACAGTGGATAAGGAGTTATGTTACCATTCCTGGAATATGATGTATCACTGACAACTACTGGCTTTTTGTTACAGCTGTAAAAGGATATCTATCCCTCCATGCACCTCTTATAGTGACCCAAGAACAGCTGCAACCATCCACATGCTTTACTAGATAAGACTCTGGAGATAGATTGTCAGGCCTTTCTTCCATATCATACATGCGAGCCCACACCTACATACAGTTTAGAAGTCAACAATCTGTTTACCACATGTTTTTGGAACATGGAAGAAAACCATAGCATTTGGAGAAATCCCATACAAATGCAGTAAGGACATGCCATCTGTACACAAAAGCCAACCCAGCCAGGAACTGAATAGGAAAGCCTCTTTCTGGGAAACTAAAAGGCTCCTGATGGAGTTAAATAATATGTATAAGGGTATGAGTCAAGCTTCAAAACAAGAACAGAACAACATTACACTCAAACATGCTGAAATGCTACCCATCACCCATTGGGCAGTTGTAGCCTTCTGCTCCCTGATCTATAAAATTCTATTCTTATAAGACTGTCTTGTTCTTATTTCACTGTTAACTATCAGAACTATTCATGTGTGGCTTGTGTGTCACCTCCTTAAATTTTGTACTTCTAGTATCCCCACACTCTTTACATCGTTTCACAAAAGCCTTTTTATTTGATGGTACAACATCTGGAACGAGTTACCTCTGCCTATTAGAATCTACTCAGAAAAAGTTTGAAAGCATCCCTACTGATTATTATCAAAGATTGCAGTTGTGCAAATCATTAATTCTTATTCATTAATTATATTATTGTAAATTAAGTCTAGACTCTGCCAAATTATGGTAAATCACTGCAGTCAGATGCTGTGGTTGACATACACTATGTCCCTCTGTTTTACTGATTTCTCTTTATGTTAATCCATGTTTCACATTGTAATGTAAATAAGCTGTAGCTGAAAATGGGCCCATGAGGCCACTTTACTTACCTTAAATAAATAAACAAACAAACAAATGAGACAATAAGCCCTCTGATTCTAAGAATGTTTCAAAGCAGGCACAAAACATCCTAATTGGTAATACTGCTTTTTTCTTATGGGCCTCTATATTTAATATGAGGTTCGTAGGTTTGCACTCCGGGGACCATTTAGGAGCCTAATCCAAGTAATCCAAGTTGCCACCAGTACAATGTAAAACTTGCTGAAGGTCAAATAGTAGGCAAATAAGGGCTGAAAGACTCTGTACCAAAGAGACTGCAGGCTATAGCTGTAACCATCTGTGCTAACTGCCAGATAACTTTAACTTTTAATTTTTATTAGAAGGACAGATGAAAGTGATGGAAGAGAAGAATTATAGTAACCACACCTGATTAATATTGTCTTAAATTTGTACACTGCAGCTTCAGATTAAACATAGTCCATTTTATCATCCTCATTAATATAGTTATAACATTTACAAAACAAACTACAGTTCATACATAGCTTAGCCTGCTCAAAACATTTGGAGAATAAAAACTGAGCACAGATGCAATTTCCTATCTGAAAAATCCTTAAGCAAATCAGTCCCAATAAGGCTGTGCAGTTCACTAAGAGTCTTCCCCAACAGTACTGATACTCTTTGCAAAGTTTACATTAATTTGGGTGTTTAATTCCCTCAGAGTTGGATTGAGAGCTGCTATAAGAACCCGCCTTTCTGCACCAAGGACAGGGCTGTTAATGTCCTTTACTTGCTATTAGAATGCTGCCAGATTTGAGGGGGCATTATTGTAAGTGGCCTTGCATAAAACATTAAATGAGAAATCTTACAAGCATTATGATTTGGCTTCAGCAAACATAATCAGCAGTGCTTAGAGCTACATGGGGGCTCCTTCTATCTATTAACTCAAAGTGCATTTTAAAATATTGTATCTAGGTGTCTTCTCTGTCATTAATTTTGCACTAGGTTTCCCTTACTGTTAAGAATTAGGGTACAAATGTTGTAAAATCTTAGGAACATAGACCATAATATTGATTATTTCCACAGTAAGCCTGATACTTAACATATCTGTGCATATTGTAAAGTGCGTTGTCTACTATGTAAGCATTATAAAACAATGCCACTCAAAGCATTCCTTTCATGCAGAGGACTTTTTCAGCCAAACACTTCAGTGCTGTATATAATTTTTGAGGATTGCTCAAGGGCAGGATACAATGGATCATTTAAGACTCCACTCAGCATCCATGTTTGGTGTGTATAAAACCCACATCAGCTGTCAAGAGTATAGTCAGACCACAGAATTGAGTCTAAAAAGCAAAGAAGGCTAGGTAAGCAAAGTGCCCTTAATCTGGTGTATTTCTTTACATATTTAATATTGATATATTTCTTTCACAGAAAAGAAAAAAATACAATAATTTAACTAATCAAATGGAGAAAAGTGAAGAGGGTGGAATCTTCTTTATTAGTATATGAGCATCTATAAAGGACTGACATAGCTTGGAATACACACTTAAGAAATGGGTGAGTACACATCATTTTATAGGAAGAGAAATCATGTTTTCATTTCTCTTTTCTTTTTCTTCTGTTACATATTCATAGTCCATTTTAAAAAATGTTGGAAAGTGCAGAACACTATAAACAGTAGCATGAAGAAGCCAATCAGGTCTCATTACTGTGACCTGCCCTCTCCCCAAATTTTAGTTGAGAAAAAAAAAGAAACAAACAAATCTTTTTTTTCCCTTCTTTTAAACAGTTGCAAACTGTTTGCTACAAATGTGGCAAGCAGTTGCTATAGTTTCTACTCTGCACAGAGCACTGCAGCACCCACGCTTCAGTTAAACAAAATAAATAAATAAATATATATATTTTTTGCTTTTAAACTATAGCAAACTGCTGGCTACGATTTAGACATACAAGGAGTGCTGCAGTGCTTTGATCGCAAATGCAATACTGGAGTTTAAAAGTCAGTATGCAATAAAGATACACCAGAATCAGAGTTGGATGGCCGATTGTGACCCCTAACACTTTGAGCCTGGGACAGCTGGCCTCTTTGCCCTGCCCTAGCTGCACTAATACCAAAATAAATGAAACATGACATGACAAAGAACACATAGCTGAGGCCAGCTCTATAGCTCAGGGGCATAACGCCCTGACTATGACCCAGAAGAACCATGTTCTGCTAGTACTTTATGTACTGTAGAAGTTGGTATGAGGACATGGTAGTGCAGGATCTAAACCAAGCTCACACATCTTGGAGAGAAGGGCTGAGCTGGTCCAGAGTAGGATCATGACAAGCATTTAGACTGTTAGTACAATACACTGCAAACTGGTGACAGTATGTGTGGTAACATTTGTGTATCCCTAAGCAGAATAATAATGTAGATGTCACAGCTGAGGTGTCACAGCTCCTGGCTTGTGACTCTTATTCTGGGAGAACTAATAGTCCTTAGGGTTCTCCCCTCTTAATAACTAAGATGGGATCCCACACAACAGTTACAAATCTTCAGTCAGTGGCACTTAGTTCATATTTGAATAATAAACGTGCTTCGTAACGGATGGCCTACACTTCTCATTCCATGATTTCTACTTACATGCCAAAGCCCCTGCTTGGAAGTGCCTTTTTAGGCCAAGTCTGGCTACTGGACATCCCAATAAAGACGACATAGATCTGGCAAATTCTAATTTTGACCATATCAAGCTTGTTCTTCTCAGTACCAGAAATTTTAAAAATAAACTTCCTCACCTTGAGGCTATCCTGCAACTTCAACACTGGACCAAGTCCTTACCAGCGTAACCCCAAAATGTACCATGCACATAGTATCTATTTCTCTAGTTAACTAAGACAACAAAGTATTAACCATCTCCTTTAAGTATGTAAAATACATAACTATGAACAATTCTGAATTTAAGGACTTTAAACACACAAATCTACTCAAATTATATGATGAGCTGTCTAAATTTAATCCCAATTTCAGCAGCCACTCCCCCATGTAGCTTCATCTGACACTTAGACTACTGAGTCATAGCCCCCCCCTACATAAGTGCATAGATTAAGCAGTCCCCACAGGAATCATCTATAATGGAAAATGTAAAAACAAACCACTTTGGTGATCTACCAGTATAAATCCAAAGCTACCAACATTAAACACTCTAAAAGGTAATCAACGAATGAAAAATGATAATCAGGAAGGTCAGACTAACCAAGACTTAAAAACTATTATCAGAAGTCAAGGATAACTACAAGTCCTTTAACTAAATTAAGAAGCTGAGAAATAAAACCCAACAATATTCTGAACTAATCATAAATGACATTTTCTACACTGACTGTATGCATATAGCTAACTTACCTTCAGACAGATTTAGTTCTAACTTTATACCATAAACAGTCACTGAAATTCTACAAATCAATGAGTCCCATGCATCCCCTGTGACCCTAATGCACCCACTACTGACTGTGCTACAAAAAAGCTAAAAAAAATATTTTCATGTGCCCTGACAATTTACCTGGATGCCTAATAAACATGTCAGGCAAGGTCTCAATGAATCCTTTTATGTGCTTAGATTAAGCTGAGTCACAGGATATGTCCCTGAAAAATGGAAAAGAGTTGTAATGCATCTGCATAAAGGAGTCTATCACAGACTAGTAACTACAGTCCATCAACCTAACTAGGCCATGAAATATATTATCTCTGATTTCATAAACTATGATATTCAAGGCCTCATACAACTGAACCTTCAACAGTTTCTTTTATTTGACAATGGCAAGTCATGCCTACATAATTTAATAAATGTCTTCAAAAACATCAAAGAGACAGTGGACAGTGGTCAATCAGTCCATACGCAATATCTGTATTTGTCCAAAGCTTTTGATGCTATACTCCATGCTGGCAATGGAAAATAAGTTAAAAAGCCTCTAGGCCCCTACACAGATAGATGGATTGTAAATGTTCTAAATAACAGAACCTACATAAGGTGGATGATGCTGTAACAAAATGAGCTACTGCCAGCCCAGCTATCTGGAATTTTGTAAATAATTATATGTCATTTGTAAATATTAATATGATTTATATAGAAGTGTGACAGAAGGAGATACTGCCAGCCCAGCTATCTGGAATTTTGTAAGTGGTTGTGTGTCATTTGTGAATAACAACATGATTCATATGCCTGTGTTACAAATGTATTAGAACTGTATTTTGTATTGTATAGACGTGTGCTGAAGAGATATTTTATACACTATTGTACCTGTTTGGATGTATGCATTTTATCAGGGGAGACTGAAACTTCAGAATAATGGTTGAGGTTGAGTTACATTATGGCTGGGCCATAAACAAAAGATGTGTTATCTTTCAGTTTCAGTGCAGTAGCATACACAATGTCTAGAACTAGAAGTTTTTTTGTATGGCCTTTAAATGTGGAGGAATTTAAATTATTTTATGACTTCTACCATTTGCCAAAAGATCTAAGGTCTATGTGTTTTTGCAGGGAGATGCTAAATGCTACAGCTGCATCAATGGTTTTCACCTGGGATAGTCAGATGACAAGAAGTGATGTCATGCTGCAAGTATCCCAGCAGCAATATTTGAGATATTAATTTAAGAACTCTCCAAGAGAGACTGTGCATTCTGTATTTTGTCTTTGACTTGACAGCATCAGCTGGAAAACCCACTCACCACATTTGTCTTGCCTTGCTATGAGTAAGTAAGTCTAGGACACAGTAATTTCTCATAGATACAGTTTGGAATATAGTGCAGTATACCTTAGATGTTTTCTTTCTTTATTTGAGACTGTCCTGCAATGTTGTTTTAAATATTTCCTGTGATTTTGAACTCTGTAGTAACTGTGATTGTTTACTATTTTCTTGCTCTTTTATTATTTATTATCAGATATATTTAAACCTTTCAATTGTGGCTGTTCTGTCTAGAGATATTTAAGCTCTTAGAGTACTTGCATATTTCTTTAGTGACACTGTGGACACCACTCCTAATAGCCTTGCTCTTGGTCAAAATACCATTTGGATTAATAGTAACATTACAGAGTAAGATTAGACACCCTTTGCTAAGGCCCTTAAAGGAGATGATAAGTAGTGGCTGGTGGCAGTGAAAACTACCTTGTAGTTTGGGCAGAGGGGGGCATACATAGTAAACCTGTGCCAGCCTTTCCAAGGTGTGTGTGTGTGTGTGTGTGTGTGTGTGTGTGTGTGTGTGTGTGTGTGTGTGTGTGAGTGTATGTGTGTGTTTGTGTATAAATCAAATCTCAGAGTGTGTGTGTATCAGCTACTTGGGTAGGGATACAAAGCACTTGTTTGGACAGAGAGGGTGCTGGAGGTCTTGGCTTGGTCACTCAGCTGAGATCTCAACTCTATAGCTGTGCCAGTGGTGAGTCTTACTGGGGATCTGGAGAAGAGGGGGAAACCAGCCCTAGACTGACTGTGATCGCCACCAACCTTCCTTACAAATCTCACCACTCTCTTGCCCTTAAGTTACTCCAATGGCCAGAATTTTCAAAACAGCTGCTTATACCCCAGTTACATATTACACACTCTATCCTGTATGAACCGTCATCATAGTTTCATAGTTTCATAGTTTAGTACTAGGCTATCTGCCCTGGGGCATTTGTAAGCCTAGCCATAGTGATGTGGCTTTCACCACCCCATAAAATGGTACAAAATGTACAGAATAGATTTAGAATACTGTGCCTCTGTCTAGTAGTGACACAGTGAAGGTCCCCTTATATAACAGAATTAGTTTACTGTGCCCCTGTCTAGTAGTGACACAGATGTGACCCCTGGGGTAAACTTATGATCTCCCATCCACTCATCAAGATTTCTCTTGAAGAGAGTCAGTGAGGGGCTCTGCCTAACATGAACTAGGATCTTGTTCCAGAGCATGGGAAGCCTCCGGGTTATGAATCTATCCCTCCAGCATGTCCTATTCATACTTGTGCCGAGGTTTAAGTCTTTAGCTCTCGTGGTTCTGATGGATTTGTATTTTTTGAGGTGGAGCATGTTCATCAGTTCCTGATTGGACATGGTCTTGTACGTAAGGCAGAGATCACCTCTGAGCAGGCGGTATGCTACTGAATAGAGCTGGAGTTTCTTTAGTCTGGCAGAATAAGACATATGTTGGAGACCCATGATCCTCTTGGTGAGGTACTTTTGTAGTCTCTCCAGCTGTTGCAAATGCCGGGTGAGGTACATACCAAATGGGGCATTGTACTCAATCATGGGTCTGATGAGGGAGGAGTATAGGGGTACAATGACATCCTTG
This sequence comes from Protopterus annectens, assembly GCF_019279795.1. Taxonomy (NCBI): domain Eukaryota; kingdom Metazoa; phylum Chordata; order Ceratodontiformes; family Protopteridae; genus Protopterus; species Protopterus annectens. The sequence goes on along the minus strand of NC_056746.1, from coordinate 1,410,475,466 downwards.
GATCTGGATGCGAATCCCTTCATGATAAGGTGTGCAAGGTAGAATGTTTTTCTAACCACTTTGGCAACGTGGGTGTCAAATGAGAGGTCGCTGTCGACTTGGGTCCCTAGGTCTCTGATTACATTTTCCGTACTCAGTGGGTTGCTGTCTATGTGATAATTTGTGGGTACTTTGTTTTTCCCAAAGGGGATGACTATACATTTTTTGGCATTTAGTTTAAGGCCATGACTCCGGCACCAGTTGTCCATTTCTTTGAGGCCTTTTTGTAGGATGTATGTGTCCACTGGTGTATCGACTATGGTGCCTAGTTTGCAGTCATCTGCAAACTTTGTCAGCCACAACCCTCCCATGTTTGCTTTAACATCTGAGAAATAAATGCCGAACAAGAGGGGTCCCAGGACAGATCCCTGTGGGACACCACTTGTGACTGGCTTTGAGTCTGACATTGCTCCAGCGATTTTAACTTTATGGGTTCTGTCCTTTAGCCAGTTTGCAACCCATCTAGTGACATAAGGGTTTACATTTAAGCTGTTGAGCTTATCTATGATACCTGAGTGGGGTATTGTGTCAAGGCCTTAGCCAAGTCCAGGTAGGCTGTATGGACTGCTTTGCCCTCATCAATGGCTCTAGTGACTGTTTTGAAAAAGTCAACCAGGTTCAAAAGGCAGGATCTGCCCTTTACAAAGCCAAACTGGGTGGGGTCAAGTGTCTGTAGGTCCCCAATGTCTCTGTTTATGAGTTCCATAATGATTCTTTCCATAGCTTTGCAGACCAGGCTGGTTAAGCTTATGGGGCGGTAGTTCCCAGGGTCTGTAGAGGTACCCCCTTTGTGGAGTGGGACCACTGTTGCTGTACGCCAGTGTTCAGGTACATATCCTGTAGTAAGGCTAAGGTTAAATAGCATTTTTATGTGCGGGATTAGCTCCTCTTGGAGTTCATGTAGCACGCAAACCGGGATACCGTCAGGTCCCATTGATGCTGTGTTTTAAGCTTTGCTGAGGGCTCTCACCTGGACATCTGAGATGACGGGGAGATTACATTCAGCTGGGATAAGTATTTCTTCTTTTGGGGGTGAGGGAGGGGAGAAATTTGCACTGAACCTGTCAGCCAGAATGTTGACAATATCTGTGGGTTCAGTGTATTTTTTGTTGTTGTGAACTAACTCTGAGCATATCTGATGGTTTCCGCCCAGGTTTCTAACATAGCTGAAGAAGGCTTTGTGATTATCTTTAGTGTCCTTAGCAATTTTTCTCTCAAAGTTGGTCTTGGATATTTTTATGAGAGAACGTAGTTTTCTGCTAGTGTTGATCAGAGATGTCTTCCCTTTATGGGATTTTGCTCTGTCGTGCAGTAGCTTCCTTCTTTTGTTACACAATTTGTTAATGGCTGAGGTCCACCAGACAGGACGCTTGCCTTTGGTGGAGAGGGACTTGGATTTATTTGGGATTGCATGATCCATGCATTCTTGGAGATGTCCATAGAAAGCATTTGTGAAGGATTCAGCATTGTGGGATGTGGTATCCACTGGCCCAGTGGGCTTAAATGATACCATCTCAGTCTTAAGAAGAGTGAAGTCTGCCTTTGAGAAGTTTTTCACTGTGGTCTTTTGTGCTGGGGGTGGAGGTGGGATATGTATATCCAGGGTGATTAGTTTGTGGTCAGATCTCACTAGTGAGGGGTATACCTCCGGTGTGGAGCATTTTGTCCCCATGTTTGTGATGATCAGGTCTAGTATATTATCTCCCCTAGTGGGAGAGGTGACTAGTTGTTCCAGTGCATTTGAATTTATGAATTCCAGGAACCTTTGGGCTAGGGTGTTAGGGCTAGAATAATGTACCCAATCTATGTTAGGGTAGTTGAAGTCTCCCAGTATAATGGTATTTTATGATACATTCATATCCTCCAATGTCTTCAGGAAGGCTGAGTGGGGTTCCTGAGATTGGGAGGGTGGTCTGTAACATGCTACCAGTTGTATAGCAGTTTTGCCTATGGTTAGTTGCACCTGTATGGTCTCCGATGCTTCATATGTTGCTACTAACCTGGAGGTGTGGGTGTCCTTGATGAATATGGACACTCCCCCTCCCTTTGTGGTTCGGCCCGGGTTTTGGGGCCGAAAAGCATGATACAAGGTATAGCCTGGTAGCGCTGGGGTGCTCTCAGGAGCCTTGAACCATGTCTCAGTCACTGCACAGACGTCAATGTTCTCCATACTGAGGAGTGCATTGAGTGCCTGCATCTTGAGATTTAGACTTCTGGCATTGAGCAGCATTACCCTTAGTTTTTTTCCATTTTTGTTTTCTAAGGAGGTGGGTTTGTCTTTTGAGCCTTGCCTAAAATAGGCACTATGGGGGTGGCAAGAGCCTTAGCCAATATCCGGAAGCCCAGTGGTGACAGGTGTAAGCCGTCCCTTGCGAAGCAGCGTGGCTTGTCCAACATGTCATCCCAGGCAGACAGACATTGGATCCCCTTAGAATGACACCAGTACTTGAGCCAATTATTAAAGCTGATCATCTTGTCTTTGTATTGTGGCATCATTCTTGGTGAGGGCAAGATGCTGCTCAGGGTCAGGGTCATACCAGCCTGGGCTACATAATCAGAGAGCTCCTCTATGTCTCTTTTCATGTAGTCCAGGGAGGTACGTCTCAGGTCATTCACGCCAGCATGGACAATGACGGAGTCATATTTGTACTTGCTTTGGAGTGACCTGAGTGCGTGTGTTATGTGGTGGATCCTAGCTCCTGATAGGCAGCTCACAGTCACCCTCTCCTTGTTCAGCCTGGTAAGCGGGACATCAGTGTGTCTGACTATAGAGTCACCTATTACTAGTGTATCAGGCATGGTGTTTGGCCTTAAGGGCTGTGATTGACTGACACACTGATTTATTGAAGTATGTGTTGCATGTGTTTTGTTTTGAGGTGGTGGATTTTTGGATGTCTGCTTTGGGAGCCTCTGTTGTTTTGGTAAGTTTTTTTATTAGAGCCTCTGAGTATGTCTTTGTGTTTTTATCTGTTTGGTTTGCAGTTGTGGTAGGTCTATGTGGGACTGGGTTTGTTGTGTGTGTGGTTACCATCTCCTCCTGTCTGGTCATGCCAGCCCTGGTGTGAGAGAGTTCAGCCTCCAGTTTGGCTATATAGTTGCATCTCTCACATGTATTTGTGTTTGTTGGGAGGAGGAGAGGGTTGTCTGTGTACATGAGACAATTGTAGCATTGTCTCAAGATACCCAGATTAACCAGCTGAACTGGAGAGGACGCCAGTAGTCTACCACTCGACATGCTAGAACAGTATAAGGGAGTGCTGTGCCTTTAAGGGAAGTGGATATTCACAGGGGTGGTAGGTGGATGTAGTGCTTACTTAGTATGAGAGTGCTTACTTAGTAGAGAAGTTTTGAGAACAAGTGCTAGGCTTATAATATAGCGAGTAGTCTGATTATACTAAGAGTAGAGCTTCCTTAAGGGAAAATTTGAAGAGCAGACTTGGTGGAGCCAGAAGAAGTTTAACCTTGTTTAACCGGTGTTGCGCTATGCGCATAATCGCGCAAAGCTGCACAAACATGGATTTTAAACAGGGAACTTCAAAAGAGCTATAAATGGTCCAAAACAACCAATTACTACAGCTCTTGTGCTGAGGTCACTTCCTACAGGGACAGGTAGGCTGCTCAAGGCTCCCCACTCCCACTGGTGAGCAAAGAAACTTCCTTCTATCCCAGTAAGTAATAGACAACACAGGAACTACACCACAGCCCAGAATACAGCAAAACCTGTAAACTGGTCTAAACTAGTCGTGGAGAGGTTTTGTTTTTAGATAGAAACACACAGAAAATGCAGAAACAGTAATAAATCAGTTACACAGGCTAGCTCACTTTAGTGGGCAGCCTCAACAGTTAAATTAAGCAAACAAACAAACAAACAAACTTTCGATCAAATTCGACTAAAATGTAACTTTAAGTACAGATATTAAATAATGCAGCAAATAGCTAAAAAACAGTTTAAGCTTGTTTAGGGTAAGCTAGAGAATGTATTTCAAGTAAAAAAACAGCAAAGATACTTAAATCCAGAAAGTAGTCGCTTTTCTGAGTTCTCTGTAGCTAGGACCACTCTGCAGGACCACGAGGAGCTTGTCTGAGTAGTATAGCCAGAAAAAAACGCCCAGAGGTGGATTTTAAACAGGGAACTTCAAAAGAGCTATAAATGGTCCAAAACAACCAATTACTACAGCTCTTGTGCTGTGGTCACTTCCTACAGGGACAGGTAGGCTGCTCAAGGCTCCCCACTCCCACTGGTGAGCAAAGAAACTTCCTTCTATCCAAGTAAGTACTGGACAACACAGGAACTACACCACAGCCCAGAATACAGCAAAGCCTGTAAACTGGTCTAAACTAGTCGAGGAGAGGTGGGAAAACAAGGATTATTTTTTTGGTTTTTTTTTGTTTTTAGATAGAAACATACAGAAAATGCAGAAACAGTAATAAATCAGTTACACAGGCTAGCACACTTTAGTGAGCAGCCTCAACAGTTAAATTAAACAAACAAACAAACAAACTTTCGATCAAATTCGACTGAAATGTAACTTTAAGTGCATATATTAAATAATGCAGCAAACAGCTAAAAAGACAGTTTAAGCTTGTTTAAGGTAAACTAGAGAAGGTATTTCAAGTAAAAAAACAGCAAAGATACTTAAATCCAGAAAGTAGTCGCTTTTCTGAGTTCTCTGTAGCTAGGACCACTCTGCAGGACCACGAGGAACTTGTCTGAGTAGTATAGCCAAAAAAAAACGCCCAGGGGCGGATTTTAAACAGGGAACTTCAAAAGAGCTAGAAATGGTCCAAAACAACCAATTACTACAGCTCTTGTGCTGAGGTCACTTCCTACAGGGACAGGTAGGCTGCTCAAGGCTCCCCACTCCCACTGGTGAGCAAAGAAACTTCCTTCTATCCAAGTAAGTAATGGACAACACAGGAACTACACCACAGCCCAGAATACAGCAAAGCCTGTGAACTGGTCTAAACTAGTCGAGGAGAGGCGGGAAAACAAGGATTATTATTTTTTTTTTTGTTTTTAGATAGAAACGCACAGAAAATATAGAAACAGTATTATATCAGTTACACAGGCTAGCACACTTTAGTGGGCAGCCTCAACAGTTAAATTAAACAAACAAACAAACAAACTTTCGATCAAATTCGACTAAAATGTAACTTTAAGTGCAGGTATTAAATAATACAGCAAACAGCTAAAAAAACAGTTTAAGCTTGTTTAGGGTAAGCTAGAGAAGGTATTTCAAGTAAAAAAACATAAAAGATACTAAAATCCAGAAAGTAGTCACTTTTCTGAGTTCTCTGTAGCTAGGACCACTCTGCAGGACCACGAGGAGCTTGTCTGAGTAATATATGTCCTTCCATCTCCAATTTAGTCTCCTTCTATAACCCCCCTCATCACCTCTGTACTGCCAGTAAACACCTCCTTCAGTTATACAAACCCAACAAAAACATTGGTAAGACCCTTTACAAATACTCTGTAGTCCATGTTTGGAACACACTCCCTCTCAACATAAGAAGCATTCAGCATAAACACCTGTTTAACAAAGAACTTAAACTTTTTCTCCTGAAGACTTGGTCATGCCTTTGTCAGTCCCTCACTTGAACTAGTCTCCTCTCTTCTCATCGTATCTGCTTCTCCCTACCAACTCTTTGTCCTCCTACTTGCTCTAGTAAACTGTATTCATACTGTACTCTGTAATGTTCTCTAAACATTTTAATTGTTATTTGGCCTATGCTATATACTGTTCTCAAATGTTGGAAATTGTACTTGTTAACTGTTATTTTACCTATGCGTTGTACTGCTGTGCACAAAGTTTTGACTTGTACTATATTTCAGTATCCCTACTTTAATATTTTGTAAATATCATAATTACTTGCATTACTTCTGGAACCTTTCTCCTCGGGTCTTCACTGAAAATGGGCCCTTGGCTCAGTTGATTAACACGATTAACAAATGTACATAAATAAATAAATCTCTGTGTACTCTTAAGGGAAGTTGCACTTTACTATGTGTGTACTTGTCATCCTCCCAGTATGTACGTCCTCCACTGTTGCCAGTGGTGAGGATTGAGGCTCCTTGATTACTGGGCCAGTGGTGGGGTATCACAGATGCCACTTTAGAAGTTAAGACTGTAACTTGCAAAGTATCTTTTGCTTAATGTTATGACACCTTCTTTTTATTATATACTTTTATGACCTCCATATTGTAAACCCAAGCAGATGGCATACTAAAACTCCTGATGACTGTAAAGTGAACATTTTCATTCACACTCCTCTAGATGTAAAATTGCTATGGCAAAAATGTATTTATTTATTTTACATTTCTTTACTGGGATAGTCCGACTGGATACATGTCCATTTTCAGCAGAGGCCCGGGGAGAAAAGCTCCACAAAGACAAATTTACATAGATTACACAGAAGTTAGCAAACAATTATAAATACAAAGTGATTATATACAATGGGTTAGTAGTATTCCCTAGTAGGGACTCACAATTGTCATGGACAGACAATTAAAAGTAAGACACATCAGATTGGAAGCAGAGCTTGGTGATGTAGTTACAAGTTATGATAATTGCAGAATATGCTTTTAGTTTATAACTTAATCAAGGTTGGTACATGAGCACAGCCAATTCACTTTGAGATACTGTTTGAGTTTTGTTTTAAGAGACTTTTGGAGGATTGTAGGGTTATATAGTTTGGCAATGAATTCCAGGTTTTGCCAATGAAGTTGGCAAACAGGGACTCACCAGCAGAGTTATTAGCTTTGTGGGTTTGGATCAGTAGTTTATCGGCTGACCGTAGGGATCTTATATTGCTATTATGGCTCAATAATATTTTTAAGTGAGGGGGTATCCTCAGGGTGGTACAAACTTTTGTGCACTATTAAGAGTTGATTGAACTGAATTAAGCTGGGCAGTTCTAGCCACTCTAGTTGTTTAAGGTTCTGGCAGTGGTGGGTTCTATAGGTGGAGCCAGTGGCGAATCTGGCAATATGATTGTAGCTATGGGACAGCTTACCTAGTTCAGATTTGCTGAGGTTTGAGAGTACAGGCGAGGCATATAATAGAGTAGGGAGTAGGTGTGATTGGGCGATTGCAGTCCTAGCCAGTGGGGTTAAAATGTCTTGTTTCTATACAGTGATCTAAGCTTCTTATTGATGGTCTGTATAGTTTTGTTGACCTGTAGGTCAAATTTGAGATTATTGTCTATGATAACCCCTAGTAGTTTGGTGTGATTATCTGGGGAAATAGTGGTACCATTGTTAGATGTGACAGGGAATAAAAGTGTGGTGGATCTACTAGTGGGAGAGAAGAGTAGAAGTTTAGTTTTATTGGGGTTCAGAAGTAGGTGTTGGTTGGTGAGCCAGTTCTTGATAGTGTTAAATGTATTTTGGGTTAAGATTTGCAAGTCGGTTGGGAAGGTGGCTGAGCAGATGAGAGTGGAATCATCTGCGTATTAGATGCAGGTGGCTTTAGTGATAGCAGTGTGGAGATTGTTGATAAAAATAGAGAAAAGTAGTGGACCTAGTATGGACCCTTGAGGGACACCAAGTGCAAGAGGTAACTGGCTGGAGAGTTTGCCCTACCATAGTACCACCTGCTGTCTACCAGTCAGGTTGGACTGGAACCACTGGATAGCAGGCTTGTTGAGGGAAATAGATTTTAGTGAAAGAATGAGAAGTTCATGGTTGACCATGTCAAAGGCTTTTGATAGGGCAAGAAAGAGGGCAGAGGTTAGCCTATTGTCATTCCTGTTTTGGTTTATGGCAGTAGTAAAGGAAAGGAGGGCTGAGGTGGTACTGTGGTATGGCCTGAAACCATGCTGGGAGCCAGATAGTAAGTTATTCTGTGAAAGGTATTGCATTAGTTGCTTGTGTACACATTTCTCCATTATTTTGGCTAGTGGGGAAAGAATGGCAATGGGTCTATAGATGGATATGTCTGAGGAGCTACCACCTTTATGGAGTGGGATGACGTGAGATATTTTCCAGAGGGAGGGGATAGCATTTTCGGATAAGGTTCTGTTGATGAGGACAGATATGGGATATGCAATGGCATCTGCAGCTATTTGCAGGTACTCTGCAGGGAGGAGGTCAGCAGCGAGGGTGGTAGGTTTTAGATTTTTTAGAAGTGTTTTGATAAAACTAGTGGATATTGGTTGGAAGCCAAATTCTGGGTGATTATTAGGTAGATTAGGCATGTGGTTTAAGTTAGAGGGGGTTAGTTGATTTGCTAGGGATTGGATTGTTTCAGTGAAAAAGTTATTAAAGGCACTAGCTATTGTCTCTGGGGAGCTATGGGTGTAGTTAGCCAGGGTTGGAGTGGTGGAGTGACCTGGACAAAGTAGTTGATTTAAGCCTGCCCAGAACTTTTGAGGGTTGTTTTTGTAGGAGATCTTGGTAGAAGATTTTTATCCAGTAAAATGGATTTTTTTGTATCATTCCTGAGTTGAAGATATTTTAGATGGTCAAGTGGGGCTTCATTGTTCTCCAGCTGGCCCAGGCTCTATCTCTTATTTTGATTTTTGTTTTGGTATCTTTCGTGAGCCATGGTGCTGTATTTGATCTAGTTTTTATTGTATGTGCTGGAGCATGGGAATCAAGGATACTTAGGAATTTAGTGTTAAAGTGATATATGGTCTCCTTTAATGTTAGATCTTTTAGTTTTGACCAGTCAACTGCTTTTAATTCATTTTGGAATATAGCAGCATCAAAGTTTTTCCTGTTTCTAAATGTTTTATATTTGGGCTGGTGAGGGTTTCCTACCTTATGTTTTATGATATAGGTTAGACAATGGTCACTGAGGTCATCAGGGAGAGTACCAGCTGTGTACAGTTGGGGTTGGTTATTAACTAGGATCCAGTCTAGAATACTTTCCTTGTTGGTTGGTTTGTTTATCCTAGTGGGAGAGGTTATGGTCTGTTTAAACCCAGATAAGTTTATATGAGTGGGGGGGGGTGTTGGAGGAGCAGGGGTGCCAGCCGGTGTTAAAATCACCAAGAACTATGGTTTCTTGGAGATAGGTAGTGGATAACCAGTAAAGGAGATCTTCTAGGATATTTAGATTGTTGCCTGGTGGAATGCATGCACAGACGATGTTCAAGTGTTTGTTTTGGTTAATCTGTAGCTTGGTTATGAGGAGTTCCACATTACTGAATTGGGGAGGTTGAATGGTGTCTCTATTAATGGTCAGAGTATTTTTGTAAAGGACTGCTATCCCACCTCCTTTCCTTGTAGCATGGTCTAATTGGTGAATATTGTATCCTGGAGGTAGTATCTCATTTTCAGTAGTACTGGGTTTTAGCCAGGTTTCCATAAGACACATAATGTCTGGGGAGTGGGTTGCTAGGAGGACGTGTAGGTTGGGAATCTTATTGTTAATACTTCTAATATTCAAGTGAAATGCTAGGAGAGAACTAGTGGGAGTATTCATGGGTAGCTTGACTGTGGGGGTTGTGGTAGGGGAGTGGAGGTTACTGGGTGTGGGTGGGCCAAGGTTGGGATGAATGTCTCCATGTGTTATAAGGTTATATATAAATAATCTTTAGAAACCAACAGTGCACAGAAAAAGTTCTTCAACTGCAATAAAAAAGTGAAGTATGAAGCAAAAAAACAAAAAAAGTTTCATTTCGTAAATGTTCCTTATCTAAAACTTACATTATAGTCAGTACCCCCATGAAAATGGGCATGGTAGTCAAGGTCAACAAAGCCATTTCCTTTGACCATGATGTAGCAACAATATACATGAAATTCTTCTGCCTAGCCTAAATATTTTCTAAAGGCATCTCATCCAGATCAAAAGAAGTTATCATCCATCTACACACAGCCCTTATTACATCTCATCCAGATCAAAAGAAGTTATCATCCATCTACACAGCCCTTATTACATCTCATCCAGATCAAAAGAAGTTATCATCCATCTACACGCAGCCCTTATTACATCTCATCCAGATCAAAAGATGTTATCATCTATCTACACACAGCCCTTATTACATCAGTTACAGAGTACTATATCCTTTTTGGCATGTGATAAGTCAGACATACCATGCAGATATAAGGGGCCCAACATTTTCTAAGAGGGTTATTGGTCTAAAAGTGCTTAGACACAAAGACAGCCTTGAAATTGCATCCCTATGCTCTGTCTCTGACAGGTTCCTATGAAGAAACCTATTTCCTACATCCCATGCCATCAAACATCCTATCCAACTACATCTCTTGTATGAAAGAGATCCTTTCTTATTGCTATCATCACAAGCTATAGGTCCTAATGTTTTAATAATTGCTGAGCAATCTCTAACCTTTTACTTTTAGGTAAGGTTATAGAGAAGGTTGTTTATAAGCAGCTTCAGACTCACCTTCTAGTCAATGACATTATGGGCCCTTCTTAGTATGGGTTTTGCACTCACCATTGCACTGAGCCTGCCTATTGAGATCAGTAATTTGTTATGGCCAAGGCCAGCTGTACTATTCTGTATTTGTTCTCCTGGATATCACAGCTCTCTTTGATATTATTGATCATAGGGTATTGATTGGGTGTTTACACCTATACTGTGGTCTGTCCTCTGTTGTCGTGCAGTGGTTTACATCTTACCTTTCTAGCAAATTTTCATTTGGACTTAATTCATTTTCATATTTTCCTTTAGAATATGGAATACTATAGGGCTTCATCTTAGGTCTGTTGTTCACAGTTTATATACTTCCACTGGGAAATCCTATTAGGGAGAGATGAACAGCAAACCAAAATTATGCTGATGGCACCAATACTTCTGTTTTTCCCAAGATGAAGTAACCATTGTGTATTCCCAATTTAACAATATTAAAAGTCAGGTATTCTTGGCTTTTATTTAACTAGTTGAAACTGAACATTTACAAATTGAGGCAATGGTACTTTGTGCTACTTTGGGGAATTCAAGTTAACTTGTAACTCTGCAGTATAATTTTATATACTGGAAGTAATCTTGAATTTGTTGAATGAGTGTGTAACCTCACTGTTGCCTCAGATTACAGGTTGTCACAATGTATCAACTTGTAATTTCTCTCTGTTTTCGCTTACAAAACATTTTCAAGATAAAGCACTTATTAACTGAAATTGACCTCTTGGTAGTTCATTTCGTAATCTCTTGTGCACTAGATTATTGCAGTGCCCTTTGCTTGGGACTTCCCAATACTGAATTGGATCATCTATTGATGGTCCAGAACTCTGTGCTTATGTTACCTACTGGGATGAGTCATTACCAACATATTACCTCTGTTACACACAGCATTCAGTTGCTGCCAGTTCATTTCAAACTCACCTACAGGATTCTAGTATTATTATATTTATACATTCCTGATTTGGGTCCCTTTTATGTTAAAGAGTTTGTGCCTTATACCCCTATCTGGGATTTGTGGTTTGCAATTTGTGGAACAGCAGTGGTTCCTCAGGTGCATCTTGATAATTCAGATGTCAGTGCTTTTTCCTTCCAGGGTCTCCATCTGTGGAATCTACTACCTCAGTGGCTTTGCAAGTGTCCATTCTTGCTTGGTTTCCACCGGTCAATTAAAATGTACCTCTTTGGGATTGTCTTTTATGGGCAGGGATGAGCAGTGACAGCTACCTAAACATTTGTTTTTTGTTGTTGTTCAATCTTACCATTTTACATATTTTACTGTTGCTTTATCATCCATAGTTTTTATTATGTTTTTCTTAGTATATATGGGTTTTTTGATGAATAAAACACATAAATAAAGTTGAACTTAAAATTGTAGTTGAAGTTGTACATCCATACTACAAACAGATCAACAAAAAAATCAAATTAAGAATGTGAACCACCACTAATGCTTAAATAAAACAAATTGAAGAGACAGCAATACCTAGTGGTTACACCATCTCTGAAACAAATTGTCTTTACATGTTAAACAGAGTAGTACTCTAACATCTTTCAAGAAGTAGCTGAAAGATTTGATGACTGTCCATAAACTTAACCCTGATATGTCATGTTTTGTCCTCCTGGAAGTGGGAAATAAACATTATGGGTAGGTATTAGCAAGGTACAAATGGTATCTTGACTTATTTGGTTTGTAACATCTATGACACTATATGAAAAACAAAAGTAATAACAGTAGGCACTCATGCATGGTGATATGTATCTAACAGAGTAAAACTGTCAAAACCAAACATAACTACAGTTTCCTGATGATATTTCTTTATTAGTTGTTCATACGATCAATTTGCCAGGGAAGCAGCAGATGGCAGTTTATTTTATTTTAAATTGTCTTAATACCCTTTCAATGTATGCTGTTTTCACAGGATGGAATCAATGGAGCAATATTATTTGCTAAGACTTCAGAGCTGCACCAATCAGAATATTTTCTCCAGAGTTTCAATACTTCTGCATGTCAAACAACTAGTTCCATAATCTTTGTGTTTTAAAATCGGATTGGGCTTATGTTCAAGAATCAATGGGACAATCAGAATAGCATATTCATAATAATAACCTTTTATAAAGCTACAGCAAGTCTTGCGTGAAGGAATCTGTATGCTATACATACTGTAGGACAACAAATTATATTAAGAAGCATTCAACATCCTTTTATTTGCTCATGGGAGTTTACCTAATAACAGCACTCATATCCTCGATAAATATTTGATCTAGTCATCTCAGACTGCAAGGATGATTTTCAAGCATAACAAAGTTGCAAAGCCCAAACCAATCCAACAAATTTCAAAATTAAATAGAAGTTCTACAGACAGGCAAGTTCATCTGCATAATATACCTCTGGTTCCTTTTATCTAATATTCTTACATCTATGGTCACGCAGCCTCATACATTTTCCCCAAAAGGTTTTGTGGTATCAGAGGTGGCACTTAATTATGAGAATTTTCAGTCATTCCACTTTGGGCTTTTAAACAGAATTGTTCTAATAGTACAGGCACCAGATAACTTGGTTATTGGTTACACACTGTAAGTCCTTCCAGAAGTTTTGATCTTCCTAGGCTGGATTGCCAAGTATATGGCCGAAGGCTTGGTTGCTGTAACCCCAACCTTGTGTTTTCTACTTCTCATGTCTGTCTGTCTTTTTGAGAGAATTCAGTGAAAAAAATCTAACTGCAATGGGATGTTTACTTTATAATTCTGAAACCAACTGTGTAATGTGTGTAATTTTTTCTGGCACTGAGTTTTAAGTATTAGGTCCTTCATCTTGTTTTTTCCCCTCCAGTGGTATATTTCAGCATTGACTTTCAAATAGAACCAGATCAGACATACCTTATAGACTAGGCAGAGTTCACATCTAAAAAACTTGTAAAAAACAGAATATAATGATAATTTCTCAAATTTTCCCATCTTATTATTTTCCAAGAAAGGTGGTGGTTTCACTGGCTTGTTTGAAGACAACTTGCATTAGTTAGGTAAATGTTCAATGTTGAAACTATCTAATTCCAGAACCAGAGACAAGTTCAGAAATAATCAGGGACAACTGAGGATTTTTACTAAAAAAATAATACTGTTATTGTGAGATGTTGATAAAATAAGAGAATCTGAACTGGCATGCATTTTCTGAAGTAAAATAACTCTGTAACTCTAATTACTGTCTTTATATATTAAATGTAATCCACGTCCTTTTCATCCATAAGACCAATTTTATGAGGGTTTAGAAGGGACAGAACTAAATTTTGAGCCAAAATCAAGGATGACCCTGAAAACAAGGGACAGTTGAGAGGTATGTTGTATACTGATATTTCTGTAATGTACAAGTATTCCTTTTTGAAATAGTCAGGTTACACAATATGCATTTCTGACCGTGGAAGATACACTGGTCAACGTTAAAACTGTTGTCAACCTCTGACCATAGAACTTTAATAATAGTGCCATTAGTTTATAATTTGATCATGCATTTCATAATTATAATTTACATCTTTTTTGATAGTTCTCATAATGTTACATTTACTGATATTAAAAGTGACATTATTACTGCAGGGGATATATGCTTTGGGAGATAATCTTGGAGCAGTAACCAGCTGATATTCCAAGACTCACCACTGTCGATTCCAGAATAGAAAGACTGAAAAAGCAAAACATGTGGACTTGTATATATCAAGTCCAAGATTGCTCTTGCTTGGAATATTCCATTTCTACTGAGGTACAGTGATCTTTGTGTTGGTATGTATGAGATCAGGGAATAAGTTTGGGGGGGTTCTATGACAACGGATCAAATACACTAAACATCGAACAGCTGGAAAATTGAAAATGGAGGTGATAGAAACTCATTTTGTGGGGGGCTGGGTTGCTGGGTCCCCCCACTAAATATATATATATATATATATATATATATATATATATATATATATATATATACTAACTCCAAGATCGCACTACAGTGAGGAAAGGGCAAATTTCCCGATTTGCACTGTACTGTGATCTCATAAAACGGGTTTCTATCACCAGCATTTACAATTTTTCGTCTGTTCAATATTTAGTGTATTCGATCCACTGTCATAGACCCATTTGCGGGGGTGAAGGGTGTTCTTATATGTTGCAAAAAAAAAAACTTTAAATCAGAACAGTGATGTTCAACAATCACTGTTCTTCTGCAATTTTACAGTCAGTTTTTTTCATAATTCTGGGACTCACAATTATGAGTGTCAGAATCACTATAGAGAACATATTGGAAACTGCAGAGTACTTTATTGAATCAGACTACCTTACACAGTTTCCAAAAGCTAGCATGTTTGGTTCCCAGCAGTCCATTACCCACTGTTACAGCCTTAGAAATAGTCCAAAGGGAAGTGTCCCAGTACAACGCAAGGTCTGTGATACACAAATGGTACCGACCCACTGAGATAGACAGTAACCAGCTCCAGGATTTGTTCTGCTGAGTTGCTTAAACAGAACCATAGCCATTGAAATACATAACATTTGACATTTAAGGCTTTTTCAAATTATTCTCATTCTTGAAATGGTGCAGAATACGCTAACAAGGTCAAAAGAAAACAGCTGCTTTTCTCTCTTCAAGGATGTTGTAAGACTCAAAGGCAAGCTCTTTCCTTAACAATGCTCTGTATGCAAAAGAAATCGGTCCCTTTTGTCATTATTGGATACTTTTTGTTATGACTCTCTGCAAGCTCTTATATACAACTCCAGTCAGGCTGATTGGCTAAATTTGTTAGGTCAGATATGCCCCCTCCCTTTGTAAATTAGCATACTACAGCCTGCTGCCATAGTTCAAGGATGTGACTGTGATTTAATTTCTTTAAAAAAATAATTTGGCCTAAAATAGACCATGATTTTCTAAGAATGTAACGGTGTGCCCCTGAGCCTTTGCAGTATTTTGGCAGGTAGATAGAACCAGCTGTATTAGTCTCAAGTGAAAAGAAGTACTGGAACTTTTTATTGTTTACAATTTTCCCTTTTCCTCAGATATGTAAATATGGCACTGAATATATAAGCACTGGAACATGTTATTGTTTACAATTTTCCCTTTTCCTCAGATATTTAAATATGGCACTGAGTATATCAGTGGATTATGGAGTAAGGCCTTGTGTAAGGGGCACTGGAATAGGCTTATATATCAAAAATAAAGTTGTCAAATAGCTTTCATCCAAAAGTTATTAAAATAATTGTTTTTGTCTGGTTATATCACAATAAGCTTTATTATGTAAAAAAGACAATAAAAGGAAAAGTGGAAAATGATCATCTCTAACTCAGTTTTATCCCTGCCAAATAGGGCAAATAGGTTCAAGCCATTACTAAGCAAGTTATTTTCTTGCAAAATATTCTCCAGACTTGAGATTTGCTTTTCTTTCTGCATTGTTTTTCTTAACTTAATGGCAACAAATATATTTCTCATCCCCCTTGTCCGGCAATGACAGCAACCTTTTCTTACTTGTCGGCTGAAAGCTTTTTTTTAAATTCTGGGCAGAGTGACTGATCAGTATTATTTAATTTTTAATCTGACTAATGTTCCCTATTGCAGTTGCTATGTATGTTCTCATGCAAACATCTGTTCTGTAATCTAATCAATTAAGTTATCTAATTACT
>NC_056746.1:1410411569-1410422307 GCF_019279795.1 Protopterus annectens | reverse complement strand
TTTGGTAACATACAACATATCACATGGACATACCTATAGATACAGACCTATGACACATATGGAGGGTTCACAGTATGCAGACTATTAACCTGTTACTTTACGTTACCTGTGTTTGTCGCAGCTGGTTGCATTACTGCTACTACTGCTTCCTGCTGCTGCTGGCACGGCTTGCTACTGTCACTGCTGACAGCTTAGACTCAGTGTGTGTACCGTGTGTTGTTTGTGTTTTTTTTTTTTCTCTCTCTATCTGTCTCTGTCTGTCTCTCTCTCTCTCTCTGTCTGCCTCCAGACAGTGCAATGAATGTATTGCATGTGTGGAGTGTGAGTACAGGATGCTTTTGTAGGTATCTGCATAAGTCCATGTGATGGCCTCTGCACCAATTGTAAGCCAGCATTTGCTAACTGCATGCAGCCAGTTGTGTACTGATTGCAGTTCTCACTGTGATTTCAGGACAGTGCTATAAAAGGGTATGTGAGATAGGCATTGCCCTTTCAGATTGTAAGGGCGGGGACCATGCTGGTATGCTGTGGACACTGTTCTGTGAGTGTAAAGGTTAGTATGTCTCTCATGATTCAGGCTGTGTTGTAGATTCACATTTCTCCATTCCTCTCTCCTGTTTCCTGTAGTAAGTGTGTATGCACACTGACACCTACAACTATATATATATATATATATATATATATATATATATATATATATATGTATATGTAAATATACATACATTTATATATGTACATTAACTGACATTATTACCTACTAGCTACCAACTAGCATGGCTGTTTCTGTTAACACACTACTATTATGGAAATCCACTAGTTTTGACAGTAAGTATAAATGACATGCTTTGTGTACTACACATCCTATATTCCCTTTACATTCATTCCTACTATTACATGATATATTTATTTTAGCACAATGTTCTTGTATAAGAGTCATGGCTTAGTGGTAGGTCATGCAGACTACTGTTTCAAGGTCCTGGGTTTGGGACTGACAGTGGGATTTTATTTTGCTTTTGAACTGACTACAGGACCTGTCAATCAGAGTGACTAAGGCACTTTTAAGCAGTTGTAACCGGGTTAGCGCTGGTTTGCAGCGAGCTCGCATGCGCACTGGCATTTAGCTCCGCGCACACCCGCTTACAACCGCTTAACAGTGCTTACTCTGCGCACCACTATTTTCTTTGAAAGAAATGAAAATGGGGAGACAGGAAAGTGGTGAAAAGGGGTCACAAAGAGGGTAAGACAGTAGGAAACAAGCTTGGGATTTGCAGGAGGGATGTAGGTAAGGCCCATAGCTGCCCATTTCTTCATCAGCAACAGCTGTGCATATGTATGTAATTTGGTGTGACATTTGAAACCTTCCACCCCTAAGAGAGGTGTCAGGACAACAATAATACTTGTTGTACAGCCAATTGTAATTGATAGTTTCCATGTCCAGCAGACATGTGTGCAGAATGGGCAGCTATGTATGGGGCGTAATTTTTTGTGGGTACAGAGTGCCCTTTTTTTTTTTTTTTTCAGGTGAGAGTGGTATGTCAGGTGAAGGAAGTCAGTATAGCTGGGGAGGTAGGTTGGGTAGGTCAACAGACAAGACAAACAAGACGCATACAGGGGCAGTGTATGACACGTGTGGGGGGGTTACACAATTGACGGGGATGGATGTTTGGATATCCAGAGCCCATGAGACCACAGATGGCAACAGTGGAACTGATATCCCCACTCATGGGCAGTTGCCACTGTTCCTTCACTGCCCAGGATGGGGCTGTGCTGGGGGCTGTGTAGGCTGGGCAACAGGCATGCCCGTAAGTTGTGCCACCTGTGCCTCAAGCTGGTGTAGGGGCCCAAGAACAGAGTCCCGGATCTCCCTACGCACCACAGTCCAGTGGTGGTTCTCCTCCGGCCACGCTTGCAGAGGGGGGACGAGCCCCATCCCCTGCAGCGCTTCCACCTGCAGGTGGCACAGGGCCACCGGAGGAGGGTCCAGACTGGGCACTAGTGCCAGGTGCACTCGCCAGCTGAGGTGGGAGAGGTGGGTCTGCTGGAACCCGCCTTCCCTGTCGTCCTATGTTTTGCATTATGTCATGACAGTTTGGGTTAGTAACATATAATACCATTCGCAATTAGTTGTAACAGCATGCATTAGTATTCCCATTAACCAAACACCCAGATATTCACACCATTGAACAGCGAGCATAACACATGCATAATTTGAACAGCAATACACAGTCCAACAACATGCAGGGTTGATTGATGGCAACAGGCCATCAAGTTTGGATGTATGAACAGGGCAGATGTATCAACGGACATGCAAATATTTATGACCCAACAGGACAAATGTCCAGAGGTGTTAATTGTGATTGCACATACCATTTTCACGTGGAATGGGTTATATGTGGTTATAGGGTGGGGTGAAGAAAATAATATTAACACCTTCGAAAACCAATACATATGCTGTACATTTCTAATTGCTGCACATATATACACACTACTGTTCTAACTACAGTTTCCTATATGATAACTACTTCAATTTGGTGATAGGACTGTTACTGCTACATCAATATACATTTTATTGTTCTTCATACACATTCATATCTGGCTTTGTTCAGCTACATCATCCTGCTACATTTGCTTTATATAGCTATAGACAACTGTGGATGTTTGGTATGTCAGACAATCATACTATCTGCATATTGCAGACTGAGAGCAACATATCCAGATTTTGGGATACACATTCCAGCTGCAGCAACACTTTGAACAGATTTCGCTGTTTGGTTCTGCTTATCACATTCATTTCATTCTGTACTGACTGCAGTATACTTTATTCAGGGGTTATTACTACTTTATTGGTGGATTCATAACTCTTTCTCACACTCTCTCACTTGTTTTCATTTTACTATTCAGGATGGTACTTACTTCTAGGCTTTATTGACATGTTTTACCTGTAGTTATTACAATCCTTTCCAGCAGTCTCACTTCTGTCATGTTTCAGTATTTCAACAGGGGTATATTTCACACATGTGATTTGCTCATCTTCTGCAGCTGTACTTTTCAGCCTGCTGCAGGTTGTGTACTATTATATTACAGGTGGGGCATCTTTATTTCAGACTTTATTTCAGACATTTTCATTTTTCTGTTTGGATTACAGACTGCAACATACTTTTGTAATCAAGTAATACTTGCAAACACTCTTACACTGTTACTTGCACATTTTATTACTTAGTGACTACACTGCACTCTTTTGCTAACTGTCATACTTTAGTATTTCTTTACAGTTACTGGGAGAGGATTACTGACCTGCCTGGTGGCGCAACCGCACCAGCCTATCGCCATAGGCTCTGCGGTTCGCAGAACGGACACTTGCAGCTGTAATATAAATGAAGTAATATTGGAATACACATCTCCATAATATCAGCTAGTTTAATTTCTTACATACATAATTAAATGTAACTTACTCAGTAGTGGGGCGTTGGGCATTTGCCGGGCCTCCTGGATCCAAAGGTTCAATTGGTCCTGCTTGCGTCTCTTCAGGTCCGCATGGTGGTGATGGTGGTGATGGACCTGCTCACCAGTCCTTGGAATCCCTGTGGCACTGGTGAGATCATGAGCCAACTGGTCCCACGCCTCAGCCCTATATGCTCCCCACAGGACCTGACCCTGCATGAGTTGGGCCTCATGGTTGTGGACTAGGAGCCAGACCATGTATCTGGACTCCTCAATGCCCCACCTCTGTGCTCGAAAGCAACTACCCTCACCTACTCCTGACATTCTGGCTGCAAGTTAGTTCTACAATCGTTTATGCTGTGCATTCCTGCCTATGGGGCTTATATATACCGTTTTTCCCGCACATATCTGTGATTGGCCATTTTGGAATTGTATCAACTTCACAAAACCTGCTTTGTCATGCTCCACTTTGTATTCATTCCTATATATTTGCTATTACTGCATTTTTAGGTACTACTGTCATGGCTTAGTGGTTCAGTACCTTGACTATGGTGCATAGTATCCTGGGTTCGAACCTGGCCACTGCTTTTTATTTTTTATGACTGTCTAGACAGGCTAAGGGGTGTGTCTGTGTAAAGGCAGTTTTGATACAGCTTGCTCAACGTTGCCCATCGGTTAGCTTGTTTGCGCGGTGCGCAGCTCTGCGCAAACGGGTTATGCTGGTTTACATTTCATTTGGCTGTTAGCACGCATATTATGCTCAGCTCAGCTAGGGGCACTCATTTTACACCTGTTAAACCACTGCTCACCTACGGGCAGATGCACTCACCTTGTTAAACTGTAGCTCAGCTATAGGCACATCTCGCATTTTTTATTGTTTTGTTATCTCACATTTCTTCAGAATAAATGGACTATTTCATTACATTTTACATAAACTATGATTTTATATGTGTACATGTTTGTCAGGGACTTGTTTCGTGCTTATTTTACTAAAAATAAAAATTGATGTTGTGGGGGCTTGAACCATGAATGCCTGCGCTTCAGCTGACATCTCTACCGCTACGCTACTGCTTCTTGGCTTACTTTGCATATTTAGTTCTTATATCTTTTTCCACTGACTGCTAACTGTGGCTAAGCTACGGGCACGCCCGCGCAAATGAGCGCACTCACGGGCAAACATCTTTACGATTTAAAAATATATAACATGTTCATTTATATATTTTATGTTCATAGTCTGTGGGGGCATGTGTTGTGTTGTGTTTATTCACATTTCCATGGCCTCTGTTGTGGGTGTTGACTTTGGGCAATTTTACTCTTCTGGGGGCGTGTCCGCTTGCAGGGCTCAGCCTACGGACACGCCCCCTACTGTCTTCCACGGACCGTGTTAGCCTTAGGTGTGATTCAGCATGCCCTCATGCATATGCATGACATGCTGACGTCACACCGTTTAACTGCAGCCTCCGTGTAAGCCATGTATCTCTTACACGCAGGCTTCGTGAATCCTGCCCAGTGTTGCAGACATATAGTGAGAGAGAAAGTTAAGAAGAATAGAAGCAATAAAGCCTGAGCAGTAGCTTAAGGATATGGTATAGAAGCAGAGACGGAGTTAGAAGAGCTTTAGGATCTTGCAGTCTATGAGGGATTGAAATGTGAAAGAAGAGGAAGACCTGAGCATTAGTCAGGCTTTATGCAGGAGCAGAGCCATGTATTTTTGAGATGATTTTTTAAAGAGGCTTTGAAATGGTTTAGGCCAGACATATACCTGGTAGATAGAGGTAGTGAATTCCAATGTATAGAGACAGAGTATGAATACAGAGAATGACCAGGTTTTCTTGTGGGTTTTGAGATAGCTAAGAGATTTTTGTCTTCTGATCACAGGACTCGATTTGGTGTGTAAGGTATGACTAGATTGGCTAGCGCAGAGCAGACATTAGGCTTGAAGATAAGGTTGTGCAAGGTGGATAGCTGAGTAAAGGAAAGTTGGTTGGGTAGTTCAAGCCTGTTTAATTGTAGGAGTGGTTTACAGTGGTGTGTGTGATATTTAGAGTTTGTGGCAAACTTTGCAACTTTGTTGTAGCACTGTTCCAACTTGCTTAGGGTAGAATTTGGTAAGTTCGTTAAGATAGGGCACCATAAAGAAGAGAGGGAAGTAAAAATGTTTTTGCAACTGTAGTTTTGGTTGCTGCAGGAAAGACATGTTTGTTTCTATAAAAGAGTCCCAGATTTTGATAAGTTTTCTTTATATTTTGCTGTATGTGGGGGTCGAATGAAAGTTTATTGTCAATGATAACTCTTAGAAGTTTGGTTTCCTGCACTATTTCAATGACAGTGTTGTCAGATGCAAGGATGTTGAAATGATCAGTGACAAGGGAGGTGTTTTGTGGATGAAAGAGTACTAGTTTTGTCTTTTTTGGATTAAGAAAGAGTTGGGCATTTCTTAGCCAGGATTTGACTGCAGTAAAGGACTGTTGAGTTTTTGAGAGTAGATCTGGTAGTGATTGAGCAGTGCAGATTATGGTGGAATCATCAGCGGATTGAATGAGGGCCCCAGGGTTAGAGGCAGTGTGATGATTGTTTGTGAAAATGTTGAAGAGTAGGGGTCCTAGGATGGAGCCTTGGGGGACTCCAGTAGGGTTGTGGAGAAAGGGTGAGAGTTTTTGGACCATTTCACTGATGTTTACAATCCTTGAGGTAGCTCTGAAACCATTTTATTGTGTTATGTGAGAAGCCTAAGTTAGACAATGTGTTCAAAAGTAAGGGGTGAGACACTGTGTCAAAGGCCTTGGAGAGATCAAGGAATACTGAGGCTGTACAGCATCCTGCATCTCTGGCCTTGTTCACTGTTTCTGTAAAAGATAATAGGGCTGTAGCTGTGCTGTGGCTAGGTTGAAAGTCATGTTGGGTTTTGGTTAAAAGATTGTTTTGCAATAGATATTGCATTACCTGCTGAAGGATACCTCTCTCCAGAATTTTGGATATGGGTGACAAGATGGATACAAGACAGAAATTGGATGGATCAAAAGAGTTGCACCCTTTGCGGATGGAGGTGATGTGAAATTGTTTCCATATGGTAGGTACTTCTGATTTGGATAAAGACCTATTTATAAGGACACTGATTGGGCAGACAACTGAGTTAACAGCTAGTCTGAGGTAGTATGGGGGGAGATTGTCAGCTGAAGTTGAGCAAGGTTTTAGTTTTTGTAGCAATTTCTTAATGGTGTCAGTGGGTATGGGCTGAAATGAAAATGGGGTTTGTATGACAGGGTTAGAAGTAGTTGATGGCCTGGGGTCGATGTCTGAATAGGTTGAAGGGTGGGGGGTCCAGCATTAGGGGTGTTAGTTAGTAGGTCTGAAATTGATTTTATGAATTGCTTGTTAAAGTTTTTGGCTTTTTGTGATAGAGGGGCATCAGGTGATAGGGTGTGCTCTCCATTTCTTCCCAGATTAAATAGAGAAGATATGGAGTGCCAAAATTTACTGGGGTTGATTTTATGCTGGAGTTGAAGCTGGGAATAATATGACTTTTTATCTCTGTTGATTAGTTTTGTCACTTTGTTACATTGTGTTTTGAAATTAACATGATTTTGTTCATTTTTGTTTTGTTTCCAGGTTGACCAGGCTAGGTCCCTTTGCTTCATCAGGTGTTTACATTCCTTAGAGAGCCATGGTGCTGAGTTCTTTTTGATTCTTTTCATATGAATGGGAGCTGGGGTATTAAGTATGTGAAGGAAGGTGTTATTAAAGTATAGTACAGCATCATTAAGGGTAGTTGTTTAAGGGGTGTCCAGTCTATTTCCTGTAGGAGATTTTTGAATTTATGCTGAAAAAAATGAATTGACTTCCTAACTGATTCTATAGTGTGTACTCTTACCTGTTGGGAGTTTGTTCTAAGGGAGTAAGTTGGCAAATGATCGCTCAGGGAGTTAGACAGTGTACCAGAAGAGGGGTAATTAGCAGAGTGGGATACTAGAATCCAGTCTAAGGTGGATTGGCGAGTAAGATCTTTGCTGTATCTTGTTGGAACATTGATAAGCTGAGAAAAAACATACAGATTTATACTATTTGTTGGGGAGTCAGAAGCTATGGTTTGCCAACGTATATTGATGTCTCCTAAGATTATTGTTTCAAGGTTTATTGTTTGGGATGTCCAGGATAAAATATTTTCCAACACTGGTATATTGTTACCTGGTGGGATATATATTACTATTATGCAAATTCTTTTTGATATATTGAGGTTCAAAAAGGAGATTAATACCTCAGCATTGGAAAAGATGGGCATATTACTGGTGTAGGTTGTAATGTTGAGTACATAGATAAGACAGAGCTACATTTTAGCAAACAATAGTCATAAATGTTTGTGTGAGTACTCATTGCACTACATCTGACATTAACACATGTATAAACAACTCAGAAGTGTACAAGTGCCATATATCTTATTATTACTGTGGATGATTTTGGAAGTGATGATTTTCATTCTCTGCTGCAGAGCTTTTCTGTGGCAAAGAGGGATATGACACCTTTACTGTGGTTTGAAGGTTCACTGGTATGAGAGTTCAAATCCAGAATTGGGTCAAAATCTTTCATGTGTACTAACATATATTTTGTAATGTTGTTTATTTATGGAATTCTTTTCTTTTCTTTCTTTTTTTTTGTTTTAATGGCAGTATTTGCATGGTGCACAGCTTAGTGCAAACATGGGAAATGGATAAACACAATAAATGTCATGTAATGCACTTCTTTGATAAGTAATACATCATCTTCTCCTGTGAATCACCTGTGTGTAGCACATTTGCTAAACATGTTGCTCCACACAGTATATACTATTTGTGTATCATGGTTCAAGTCCCACTTTTGTCTTTTAATGATGAAACGTAATAAACACTGCTGACAAGAATAAACAAGTTTAGCTTTACTTGTCTTTTTTTTGCACAATGCTTACCATTGAGCAAACCTGCACTAATGGCCCACACAAGAAACAGACTGAACACCAGCAGACAGGATGCAGGCATTCTTGAGTTCAAAAAGGATACATTGCTGCATCTTTTGCTTTCTATTGCACAATGCCACTTAGCAACATTGTGCTATGGTTAGCAATCTTCCCCAACACCTGCAGATCTAGAATACCTGCAGAAAGGAAGCAGACAGTAGACAATTTCAAAATGGATACATTCTATCAAGTATGTTGGGCACCACACACATAAGCTAAGTGGCATTGCATGGCAGTTAACACATAGAAGTAAATGGAGAAGAAAATACACAAGTGTTACATAACAATTCCTGTGGCAGCAGGTGTAAGTACAGGGCTGCAATACAGATGGTCCTGGGTTCTAATGCATGAAATTCCAAATATTTTTACTATTGTTCCATTTCACTTCATATTAAATAGCACATAAAGATGCACACATAATTATAAATAACAGTAAGTATGCATAGCAGTGGAGATCATATGAGTTATATGTATGACTGCGGGTATACTGACTACTATGTTTCTGTAGTTATATTTGTGCTATCTGGTGTTGAATGGTCTTCAGACTTCAATAAGACTCATGCACACATGAATGTATAAACTAGGACCTTCACAGGTCATACACATACATGGTTAATCCCTCAATCTGTCAAGTGTATTTATATATAATATATGAGTATGTCTGAGAATCACTTCTATGGCAAGGATGGAAAATCACTGCTATGGAAGTAAATGTTTTGTTTCTTATGCATAGGTTTGAATCCCACATTGTAAAAATACATTTATCAGTGTATGAAGCCAAACCAAAAGTGTGTCAGGTCAGAAAATTTATGCCCCCAGTACATGTCTGCAAAATTAAATTAGCTGAGAGTTCCAGGAGCAAACAACCCTCAAACTAATGTCAAGTGTCACATTAAACTTCCAGTTTCCAAAACAGCTTTCCTCTCTGTTTGGCACTGTTGGTTTCCACTTAACATTGCGCAAAAGCGATTGGCATCATTTTTCAGGTTTGTGCACTACCAGTAAATGTGACAATGCATTGATGGGAAATCATTCTTTGCTATTGCTGCTCTGCCTGGTTAGACATGTCTAGTGGTAGAAGGGAAGGTGCCCAATTTAGGGCACAGAGGTGTGGTGTTGAGGAATCCAGAGCCTTCACTAGACTCCTTGTAAAGAGACACAGTCAAAGGTTTTGGCAAGGGGACTATATCGGCTCCCTGTACATGTAGGATAGGAATAGTCTGGCCAAGGCTGTCTTCAGTGTGACTGGCATTCCACGCACTGGAGAACTGTGTAGGCATCACTTTAATGACTTGAAAAGGTGCAGGAGGTATACTCAACCAGTGGCTGGATGAGTATAGGACTGGTAACATCCCACAGTTGTGTAAGTATGCTGATAAAGAACACTTATAGTAGATAGAAAGCTGCATATAGGCAAGACTGATATGCATAATGCTCTTCTCTTGTTCTCTTCTCTTTATTCCACAGCCAATGCAGAGATTATGGTGAATAGACAGGCCAATGCTGAGCTTCTAGGGGAAACTGAGGGAAGCAAGAAGTATGTACGCACACCACTGATGTATTTATTTAGCTTCTAAATGTATTTATATTCTATACAGTTGTAACAAAGTAAGCACACATATCCTAACTGTAAAAGCAAGCATGCAAGCTTCAGTCTGTAGTACAAGCCAACTGAAGGAGTCAAGTCTAAGACTGTAGTCAGATGTTGTGGGCACAAATACTATAAGTAACACATATAAAATAGTAAAATCCTTTAAAATATTACATTAATGCCTACACAAGTGGTATAAATGCCTTGCTGTTAACTTAATCTGTATAACTGGACCAAGCATATGTGCAATATATGCACATTGCAAGGATTACTTTGAGCAATCATAAATTGAAGTTTGTAGTTGCTAAAAAGTATACTTAAATGTAAAATGTCAGCTAAAACAGTGTATTATTGTGATAATGCATTGTACGTCACCTATGATGGTACTAATTTTATCTCTTTTTTTCTCTCACCCCAACCCTTACCTCTTTTTTCTTTCTATGTGTTACCAAAATGTTTCCATGCCATCCATCTCTGACAAATCACAAAATGCTTTACAGCACAGGGAGGTAGGGCAACCCCAGTGGCTCAGCCTGTCTCTGCTCCACTGGTGCCAGCACCGAAGCCAAGCACATCTGGGACCCAAACTGTCAGTACTGCTTCTGCTGTCCCTATAGCACCTGCACCCTAAGGTAGCACTACCTGGGCAGCTGGTGTTGTGGTACCCTCCCAGAGTACTAGCAGAGGTGGGGATTTTATTACTCCCCCAGGAAATGCCA
>NC_056746.1:1410401569-1410406569 GCF_019279795.1 Protopterus annectens | reverse complement strand
ATGTATTGCTGATGTTCCTAATGGGTCTGTGTTGATGGGTGGGAAGGTAGTTGTAAGTTTGGTGATGGTGTCAATAAAGTATGTATTGAAGAGTGAAGCTAGTTCAGAGGGAGATTTTTCTGGGTTTGAGCATGGGGTATTGTTTGTTCCTGGGTGGAGCAGGGAGTTAATTGCTCCCCATAATTTTTTGGGATTTTGTTTATGCTGGTCTTGAATAGTTTGGATGTATTCTTTTTTTGTTTTTAACAAGTAAGCATTTAGCCTGATTTTGAAGTTGTTTTTATTCCATGAGATTGATAGGAATTTTGTTTTTTTGCCAGGTTTTCCAGGCTTTGTCCCTAGAGGACATGACTTGCTTTGTGGTCCTTGTAAGCCAGCAAGCATGTTTTGCTTTGTCTCTCTTTAGTCTGAGAGGGGAAAGACTATTTAGAGTCCTGAGGAATGTGGTTAGAGTCCTGAGGAATGTGGAATTAAAGAATTCCACAGCTTTGTTAGGTGGAAGAAATGTCAGTGGGCTCCAGTTTGTTTTCTGCAGGATGTCATTGAGGATATTTGGGAGACGTGAGATAGATCTCTGGTATATCTAAATTGATGATTGTTAAGTATAGAGGTGGGCTTATGGGTTATGAATGCTAGAGAGTTGTCACTAATACTTTCAGGGATAGTAAGGAGGAAGAGATTTTATCAGGATCAGAAACCAGGATCCAGTCCAAGGTGGAGCCTTTGTTTCTGTTATTGTCAGGTCTGGTAATATCAGAGATTAGGTGGGAGTAAATGTTAAGGTTGATATTTGTAGAGTTTTATTGGAGATGTCTAGCCAGTTGATATTAACATCGCCTAGAATCATAGTTTCATTTTTTTTATGTTGTTGCTTGTCCAGGCTAGAATGTCTTCAAGAATTGGAGGATTGTTGCCTGGGGGGGTGTATATGCCTATGATTCAGAGGCTTTTGCAGTTATTGAGTTTGAGAAAGGTAACTAGTAGCTCTGCAGAGGGAAAGGAAGGAATTGGTTTAGAATATGGAATAACAGTGTAGGTGCTTGGGAATAGTAAGGCAACACCTCCGCCTTTTTTGTGGAGTCTGTCTGTTCTGAGGCAGGAGTAGTTTGGGGGTAGAAATTCAGAATCTTTGATATATGGTTTTAGCCATGTTTCAGTGATGGCGGTAAAATCTGGTTTATGCTGACTTAGCCATGCATGCAGTTGGGAAATGTTGTTTCTAATGCTTTGATTAATAATGGTGAAGATTACGCATTTTGTGGAGTTGGGAGAATTATGAGAAGGGGGAGAAGTGCCTGGGTTAGGATGTATATCATCGCAAAGGACTAGGTTACTGAGAGTAGAAAAGTTGCTAGGGAGGGGCTTTTTTGGTGTTGCTGGAGTATTTGTGTATATGGTAGCAAGAAGGGTTATGTTGTGTGGAGAGCAGGGTCTGTTTCTTTTGTAGGTTATATCAGTACAATACAGACTAGAACAGATTGCAGTATAACAGGGGAGGGTGTGAATGTTGGGTGATATAGTGGTTGAAGGTCGGGGAGGTAGGTGGGTTGTATGAAATGAAGATAGTCTTAGAAGGATAGAGACATAGAAAGCAAATGTGAGGAGAAAGATATTGAAAAAAGAGACATAGCTGTGTACTATTAAATATGGGTGGTCAAGGTGAAAGTTGATGAGTATGAGTGTGAGTGGGGTGTATTGGTAATGTTGCAGGAGTTTAAAGCAGTGCAGGATGTATGAGAGTATAATGGTGTATTTGGATTCCTGAAAGCTGAGTTTAGTTATGTGTTGTGAGAGGTAGGTAAAATGGAAGGGTGTAGAGTCAGGAAGTGAGATGAGGTAGCTAGAAAGAAGAGAGTGAGGGTGGAGTTAGAGGTGGCAGTGAGGATGACTGTGAGTGGGATTGTTTTTTCAGAAGTGTGGGTGTTTGGAGTAGGAGGTGTATGATTGGTGGTTGGGTGTGTAGGTGTGGCAAGGCTTGCTATAAAGGTAATACATGTGGGGGTGGGTGGGAATGGGGGTAAGGTAGGGGAGTGGAGTGACCCCAAGTGTAGCGAGGGCAAATTAAGTGGGTTTGCCCAGCTGGAAGAGGCAGGAGTGCCAAAAATAATCAGCCAGCAAGGGTTCAGCAATTGGGATGCTTGTTATCAGGTAGGTGGGTTGTGTTCATCAGAGAGAAACACTTATTAAATTATGATAGGATGGAAAGGCTATTAGGGAGAGACTAGATTCCCCTGATGTCAAGGTTTACATGCACATGTTTTTAGTTGGATGTTTTATCAGTTTTCTTACAATTTACCACTTAATTATGAGGGATAGAATGTAGTTATTCCCTATTTTGTAATATGTAAGGGGACATCAGTATGCAAGGACTAAGGCTTGCTTATGCTGCCATCTAGTGGTGTAAGAGGGAAACAATGGGAATGGGTTCAGCTAAAGGCATAGGATGAGAGGGGAGAGCAAACAGCAAACACTATGGGGAAGGAGACGTCCTGGGGGGGGGGGTTGGTCCACAAGTGCACTAGCCCATAGTATTTAAAAAGCATGAACAGCACTAATAAAGTAGCTAAAAACTGTAGGCAGTCACCTTCACTGAAGGCAAATGAGTGGCAGGTCTTTGCAAACAGACAGTGGGACGTCAGGAGAGTTTTGCAGTCCAAGTAGTAGGTATGTTGCTGTAAAGTGGGAGGGCAGCTCAAGTGGGAGCAATGTTCAATTCAAGCTGTAAAACAAAGACAAAAGCTGAAGCAAAATGAAAGGATGAGAAAAAAAATATAGATAACTACTTATACTTAAAGATTGGCAGACACATATATACACAGTGCAAGGGGGTGACAGGGCAAGGTATAATGGTGGTGATAGCCAGAAAGTAAAAGGATAATGGGTTGCTCTGAATGTCCCTTTATGAGATGGACCAATATGGTGTTAGTACACAAGCGTGACATAATGTAAGAGCATTATGTTTACAGTTCAGTCTGTGCGTACTACTACTAAAATGTTGTAGCATGAACTGAAGAGTTTCTTAAGAGTGGCAGTGACAGGGTGATATGTAGAATGGGAATATCTGGAATCCCAAACATGATACTTCCTGGGGGCCTCCAAAATGCTAACAGCGGCATTGAGTATACATCACTTATTTCTTCCACAGTTATTACAGTGCAGTCTTGGTCAGTTAAGATATGTTGTAAGGATACTGGAAAAAGCAAAATTAAAGAATAATATTGCATTTCTTACCTTAATCAGGTTTTTTTTCAGGATATCACTGGATAAATAGGTTGTTTAAAAAAATCTGAAGTAGACCTCAGGACATCTAGGACCCCTGAGTTAAGTTATTTCCTCCACATTTATCAAAGCAGAGTGTTGACTGATTAGTATTTGTTGAATGAATAAATGAATGAATTCAGGAAAAAATGGAAAAGTAAGACAAACTGAAAGAAGAAGAAGAAGAGAAAAGACGGTGTGGAAAACCCAGACTTAGGAGTGGGCTGGGGAGGTACTGTATGATGTGTGTGAGTGTGTGTGTGGGGAGGTGCCATAGAACTCTGCCTGTGACACCGGGTCACCTAGGGCCAGCCCTGTTTCTTATAACAACATAATGGGGCAAGTCTGTCAGGTAGCATAATGGAATCTTGAGTAAACCAAGGTTGAATATAAATCAGCTCACATAAAAAGCCAGGCTTCAGTTCTAAAAGAACTAATACTCTTGAGAGTCATTTGCATATGAAATGGTGATCATTTCCCAATATAAAAAAACATATTCCACTTTCACAAACACAAATGCACAACAGAGCAAAAAGCAGTGACAAGCTACCTACCTACTCAAGTCACAGACATGTCATAGGAGGCCCATTCCTGAGTAATACCATTAAATATTCTACTCTGAAATAAGCAGGATATTGGAATAAGAATATTGAACTTGTAGTACTGGAGGGGGAGATCTGTTGCTGCTCAAGATCAGAGTGAGTAAGATATGACTGCATTTTTACCTTAGTCATTTTTGTCTGCACTATAAATTCTAATCCACATACATTCTAGGACTTGAAGACAGCTGTGACAGCTGTTCTAATACTGCAGGCATTTTAGAAATGTATCCTCAGATCCATTCAGTTGCCTACTTTGTATTTAACCTTGGTATTTTAAATATTTAATAATTGATTCTGCTTGGAAAAGGCATGAAACTATAACCACAGATGACCTTGAATAACATGTGCAGATAATATGCATGGATATATATTCTTTAGGCTACTGAAAAAAAAAAAGAAAAAAAATATTCTGGATAAAACATACTGTAAGCAAGACATCACCAGTTTAGTGCATACTTGCTAGCAACATATCTTAAATTTCTTAAGTAAGCAAATATGACATCAAACAATGTAACACAGTTGCTGCAGTGAATAATATTTATACAGAGATTTAAGTATTTTTCTCATAGGCAAACTGCAAGTTTGCCACCATATAACTCCATCCATCCTAATTTGTCATTTTTAATGATTCATTAGTTGTAACATCATCACTCAGTACTTTCTTAATGAGAACCTATTAACACTTGATTATCAATGATTGCATCACTCAGCTCAGACACCTTCCAAATAACCATATTAATTATACCTCCAGTAAACTGCTAAAGTATAGCATTCATGTAATACTTGCATTCAAAAATAAAAGCTTTCATTAGAAGTCTTTCTTGTCCTTTTTTATTATTTTCATGGGAAAACAAAAGTTTGGAAAATACTGACTTGTATATTCATACAATTAAAAACATCTGAGAAATAGGCTACTTTTATAATAAAATGGTTTAACTTGTTTCGTTGCATACCCAGCGACAGTTCTTCATTGTCATACACTGAACATGTGATGCATTATTAAGTGAAATTTATGTACACCGTAGTAAAAAGTGAACTTACCTGGTGAGAATAAAAGTGAAATTTATAAGGAAACCAAACATTATTTTATATCTTGCAAAGTGATAATTCACTGCTGCACTAAAACAATATAAGGTTAAC